>NW_024506882.1:1322500-1482840 GCF_017590055.1 Onychostruthus taczanowskii | reverse complement strand
CCCCGCGCCCTCCGCCCGGCCGGGCCCTGCGCTCCGCCGCCGCCGGGCCATGCCACGCCGCGGACACGGGCGGCCGCCGCGGGTAGCTATGCGCGGGGGTAGGTAGGACTGACTGACGGACGGACGGACGGAGCCGGCGCGACGGTACCGCTGAGACGTCGAGGGAGAGAGAACGAGGAGAGAGAGAGGAGAGCGAGCGGCGGAGCGAGGAGCGGCGGAGCGTGTCCCCGTCCCCGCGTCAGGACGCGCAGGGCGATGTCGCCGCGGCAGCAGCCACAGCCCGTCTGACCGCCACCGCCTCTCCATGTCCCAGCTCGTTATTTATTATTATTATTATTATTGTTGTTGTCGTTATTATATTTTTTTCTTCCTTTGATTTCTCATTGGGAAAAGCACTTTGACTCCTGACTGCTCTACCTCAGACCTTAGAGAAACTCATCACGCTCGCTTTTTTGGCGGTTTTATTTTTAATTTTTTTAATTTTTATTTTTCTGAGCGCCGACCTTTATAGCCGTTATTGTTTCATTGTCACTATTATTATTACTATTATTATTATTATCCGTGTGGTTGGTGGCGGCCGGGATCCTGCGGCTGTGTCGAAGCGCTGGGCAGTGGGGGGTTCTCCTGTGTACCCCTTCTAGGACACTCGAACGAAGATTTTTCTTCTGCCTCCCTTTCTTTTTATCCTTCTTCACTTCTCCAAGGCTTTTAAAAGATACATACACAAAATCAAGAAAAAAAAAAAAAAAAAAGAAAAAAAAAAAAAAAAAAAACAAAAACAAAAAAAAAAAAAAAAAAAAAAACAAAAACAAAAAAAAAAAAAAAAAAAAAAACAAAAACAAAAAAAAAAAAAAAAAGAAAGAAAAACAAACAAAACAAAAACCAAACCTTCGCCGGTGTTGTCGTCTTTCTAAAAAAAAAAAAAAAAAAATTGTTGTTTTTATTTATTTTTTTTCCTTGATACCTGGGAAACCGCTGCCCCCCTCAGAACTAACCAAAGACAATGGTTCACTGTGCAGGCTGCAAAAGGCCGATCTTGGACCGGTTTTTGTTGAATGTACTGGACAGGGCTTGGCATGTGAAGTGTGTTCAGTGCTGTGAATGTAAATGCAATTTGACAGAGAAATGCTTTTCGCGAGAAGGCAAGCTTTACTGCAAAAACGACTTCTTTCGGTGAGTACCGGCCTGCGCCTGCCCCCGCCGCTCCTCTCCGTTCTTTTTTCACCTCCATTTTTTCCCTTTATTTTTGTTGTTTCCCCCGTTGTCAGCGGGACCCACAATTGCCTCTCCCCTCCCCGCGACACGCGAACATCTCAAACCGCGGCTGCTTCTCCCGGTGGGCTCGGGGCGGGGGTCGGGCCCGGGGCCGGGCCCGTTGATGTCGCCGCTCTCCGCGTCCCCGGCCGAGCTCGAGCTGCCCAGAGTTCCCTCCAAACTATCGACCGCCGGGCCGGGCCGGGGGAGCGCGGGCACCGTCCCGGGCCCGGGGCAGCGGAGCGGGGCTGACCCCGCCGGGGCTCCGCGGCCGTGAGCCCGGCGATGTTCCCGGTGCCGCCGGCGGGGAAGGCGCGGTGCGGGCGCTCCGCGGGCCCAGCGCATCCCCGTGCACCGGAGCGAGGCCGGCCCGAGGGCAGCGACCCTTCGCGGAGGGATGGATGGATGGATGGATGGATGGATGGATGGATGGATGGATGGAGAGGGAAGCGGTGACCGACGCTCGCTCGCCGCCGCTCTCCCCGCGCGTCCCGGTGGCATCAATCCCGGGCTCGGAGCGGCCGCCGGTGCCGCTGCCCCGCCGGGCCCCGCGGCCGCGCACCGGCGATAAGGGCAGGGACCGGCTCGGGGCCGGGGAGGCCGCGGAGCCCCCGCCGTACACCGGCACAGCGCCCGGCCCGGCCCGGCGGAGCGCGGCCCGAGCCCCGCTGCCGCTTCTCCCTGGGCACGGGGACGGGCACTGCTCCGAGCTCCACCGCTTCTCCCCGAGAACGGGCCCGGCACTCTCCGGTCCCGGTTCCCAGAGCCCGCGGGGCTGAGCGGGGCACGGGAGGCCTCTGGCCCCGGTGCGGGTCCGGCCCCGCCGTCCCCCGGCTCTCCGCGCCGGCCTTGCCCGCACCGGCGGCTCCTCCGGCCGGAGCGCGACCGAGGCCGGTACCGACACACGGAACGCGTAGAATTCCTGCGAGCTGTTTGTCAGAGCGTCCTTAGTGCCGGTGTCGGGGCGCGGGGACACCCGGGCAGCGCAGCAGCCCCGGCGTTCGGCGAGCCCCAGCGCGGTCCCGCGCCCGCTGCCCAGGCCGGGCTTGATTTTTATTTTTAAAAGCTGCGATATCGGGGAGGGAGAGCGCTCTGCAGGGATGCTCTCTTTGATTTAATCCCGTTTTCCGCGGCCGAGCAGGGTGCGCGGAGGCCGCGGCTCGGGGCCGCGCTCGGCGGGCGCTGCTGAGCGCTGCCCGGCCTCTCCCCGCAGGTGTTTCGGGACCAAGTGCGCGGGCTGTGCCCAGGGCATCTCCCCCAGCGACCTGGTCCGCAGGGCGCGGAGCAAAGTGTTCCACTTGAACTGTTTTACGTGTATGATGTGTAACAAGCAACTCTCCACCGGCGAGGAGCTCTACATCATAGACGAGAACAAGTTTGTCTGCAAAGAAGATTACCTAAATAACAGCAATACTGCCAAAGAAAACAGCCTGCATTCAGGTGAGGGAGCGCGGCCGGGGCGGTGAGGGCGGGGATGCGCTCAGCACCGGCTGCTCCTTGGGAAGAGACGCTCCTCTCCTTCCTCCTTCTCTTCTTTCTCCTGTCTTTTCCTTTCTGCTCTCCCTCCTTTCTCTGTTCTCCTCACCCTTGTCTTCTTCCTCCACTCTCTTCTCCCTTCGCTTTCCTATCCCTCTTTTTTCCTCTCCTTCTTGTCTCCCTTCTTTTTTTCTTCTTCCCTTTTTCGTCTCCCTCCTTTCTCCTCTCCCCCGCTCCTACCGCGGCCCGAACCTCGCGGTCGGAATTTCCCCCCGGCTGAGCGTGACCCGTGTTTGTTCTCCCCAGCCACCACCGGCAGTGACCCCAGCCTGTCCCCCGACTCTCAAGACCCCTCCCAGGACGACGCCAAGGACTCGGAAAGCGCCAACGTCTCCGACAAGGAGACGGGGAGCAACGAAAACGACGACCAGAACCTGGGGGCCAAGCGGCGGGGACCCCGCACCACCATCAAAGCCAAACAGCTAGAGACTCTGAAAGCCGCCTTCGCGGCCACCCCAAAACCCACCCGGCACATCAGGGAGCAGCTGGCACAGGAGACCGGCCTCAACATGCGGGTCATCCAGGTACCGCCGCCCCCGTTCACCGGGCACGGCTCCGGGGGGTGCGGGGGCGAGGAGGGGCCGGTGCCCGGCAGCCTCCGCACTGCGGGGACCGGGGAAGCCCCGCCGACCTTTGAAATCGTTATTACCGGTGCTTCCCGGTGCTTCCCGGTGCTTCCCGGTGCTTCCCGGTTCCCCAGCCCCGGCCAGTCGGCGGGGACAGAGCCGCGGGTTTATCCGCAAAAGTCCTCAAGAAGCTGCAAACAGTATCGAAATTAATAACCAGAAATGTGAGGGGTTAATGGGTAAATAAGAATGACAACGCGCTGGAATTATTAAAAGGTTTATAAACCCGCAGCGCTGGGGTAATGGGGGGTTAAAGGACCATTAAAGACGAGGTTAGATTGGAGAGGCTCAGTGTGAGGGTAATTAGCAGTAATCTTGTCAGGGTAATAAGAATTAACTCAATCATTCTTGACCTGCAGTCGGTGGGGAGCGGGGCCGCCGTCACGCGTGGGTTCGGCCGCGCTTGCAGCGCGGCTCGGTGCGCAGCGGGCACGAGATACCGGGAAAAGGGAAAAGCGCAGCCCCGGGATGGGGATGGGGATGGAGGGGAAGGGGGAGCGGGACCCGCGGCTCCCGTGACCGGCGCCTCTCCCTCCGCCCCGCCAGGTGTGGTTCCAGAACCGGCGCTCCAAGGAGCGGCGGATGAAGCAGCTGAGCGCGCTGGGCGCCCGGCGACACGCGTTCTTCCGCAGCCCGCGCAGGATGCGGCCGCTCGTGGACCGGCTGGAGCCCGGCGAGCTCATCCCCAACGGGCCCTTCTCCTTCTACGGAGGTGGGTACGGCTCCCCCGCTGCCTCTCTCCGCGCCGGGCTGCTGGCGGCTCCGCCTGCCGCCCCGGGGCCGTTCCGCCCGGTTCCCGCCGCCCACCGCGGGGCTCCCCGCAGCCGCGCTGCCGGCGGGATCCCGGCGTTCTCCCGCTGTTCCCCCGGTGTTTTCGGGAGCGCCGCTTTGTGCCGGTGTTCCCGCCGCTCGGCGGGAAGGGGGTCCCGGGGTTTTCGGAGCACGGCCAGCCCGGTCGCGCGTTTCCCCTCGGGTTCGTGGGTGACATCCGAGCCCCCCCAGCCGCGCCGTCCCCGCTCGGGTACCTGCCCGCCCGTTACCGTCCCTCTGTCTCTCTTTGTCCGCCAGATTATCAGAGCGAGTATTACGGCCCTGGAAGCAATTACGATTTCTTCCCGCAAGGACCGCCTTCGTCTCAAGCGCAGACCCCCGTGGATCTCCCGTTCGTGCCCTCCTCGGGGCCGTCAGGGACCCCGCTGGGGGCCATGGACCACCCCCTGCCCGGACATCACCCCTCGAGTGAGGCTCAGCGCTTCACTGACATCATGTCGCACCCCCCGGGGGACTCGCCCAGCCCCGAACCCAACCTGCCCGGGTCCTTGCACTCCATGTCCGCAGAAGTTTTTGGCCCCAGCCCCCCATTTTCGTCGATATCCGTCAACGGTGGTGCTAACTACGGCAATCACTTGTCCCACCCTCCAGAGATGAACGAAGCAGCTGTGTGGTAGCTTTAAACAAACTGGGTCTAAGTAAGTGATGATCATCTAGTCTGCTTATTGTTATGGTGTACAGAAATGAATTCATATAACATCTCTCCCGCCCTAAGACAATTTTACCTTGGGAACGAACTGAATCCAATCGCTCCAAGGCAAGCTTTGCTCTAGACCAGGACAATCTCCATGTTATGGTTGTATCAAACAAGCAAGGGGACTTTTTTGTACCATTGACAAAGAAACTGGGGAAGCTGTACAGTAAAAGTGCTGCCATTCCGTAGGATGGCTAAGTTTGATTACCCTGTTGGATGTCATCCTAAGAGCCACAATCCTTAGAAACTTCTCGTTTAAAAAAAAAAAAAAATTAAAAAAAAATTTAAAATAATTGAATGAAGGAGAGGTCAAAGAAAAGGGGAAAAAAAGCTTCAAGAACTCTCTATAGCGTTCCTGGTTAAGGATGGTTCTGGCATTATGAATCTGTTTGTTCATTTTTGTCTCTCAGAAAGTTCGACAACAAGAAACTCTTTTTAGCTTCAGCCATTTCAGCCTGCTGACGATCAGGTGGGACAACTTTTCCTTTTTCCTTTCTTTTTTTCTTTTCTGTTTTTTTCGGTTGTTTAGCTTTGGTTTTGTTTTGGTTTGGTTTGGTTTTTTTTTTTTCCAAAAATAGCAAATACTAAATGTTAAGCCCTCAGCACCAACTCTGCTACCTTCACAAAGCTACACGTACAAAACCTCCTCATCATAGCAAAGGTCACCACCCAGACCTCTAACGAAAATGACTTGAAAAAACAAACAAACAAACAAAAAGTATTCTACCTTCACAGAGAGAGAAAAGCTAAACAAAAAAGACTCTATTGAACTAAAAACAGTCAACTGTTTACGTCTAATGTTAAATTCAGGAGCTCAATGTTTTACTAATAAATCCTGTTTTAGAAAAACCTCTTGTTCAAAAGCAAACGATTTTGAGCAGCCAACCAAAATAGTTCATTTTCTTTTCTGTAGATGTTCTAACAGATTGCAGGGCTTGTGGTTCACTGTGCTAGTTTGTAAAAGGTGTTGTTTACAGAAGGCAAAGAAAAAAAAATCCACAAAACCCAGACAGTTGCCAAATAAAGTAAATATATAGCACAAATACTGTAAGGTGCTTTGCACCAGCAACCCGAGAAGGTGTTTAAAAAGTGTTACAATGTTAAAAAGAAAAAAAAAAAAAAGACAAACAAACATCTTTGCTAATTTTTAGTCCTGTTGAACATTCATGGAATTGTTAATATGACTTATATAGACCCACACAGGTTTTATTTTTGTGTCTTTAAAATAAAAGTCCAAAATATTTAAATTTTATGGTCAAATATGCAGTCAACAGCTGCTACTTTTTTCTTTATATATTAAATTTCTCATATGTCTTTTATTGTTCTAATGAACCTAAGCTTGTGTGACCTCCAGTGCATATTAGACCATTCACTGTATGAAAGAAAACATGTTGGATAAAATTTGTGCGTTTTTAATAAAATTAGAAAATCTGATGTTTAGATAACTTGTGTTTCATTTGATGTTTGAAGCAATTTTTAGAAATTGATTCTCTTGAGTAAAATAGCCCTGAGAAGGAACGATCCACTCTGCTGATCCTGGGCAGCTCTGGCTCTGGTGGGAGTCTGAGCCCTGGTGTCGATGCAGACAGCAGCCAGAGGCAGCTCCAGCCTTTCTTTCCATCTCCAGGCTCAGTTGTTGAAGTCCAAATACCCTGTTCCACAGCGTTTTAAATTTTTAAATTCCGAAATAATCAAATTATTCAATATCTTCGTTTACTCGTGCTCTATGCTAAGAGAGAACATTCGAAATGCTGATTTTATGCATAAACAAAAACGTGCTGTAAATGTGAAATGCTTGCAAAGATACGGTTTGCAATTGATCCAGTTTTAGTTGATTCTTCGAAGATAATTTTACTTTTTTTCCTCCTAATTGGATGGTTTGGACACAGCATAACCTCAATGTCCTGAAAGTAATTTGAATCCTTTTTCCTTAGAGCTGAGGCAGAGTCAGTGCTTTGGCGGCGTTTGGTCGTTCTGAAGTTCTCTGAAGGGCAGTGAGGGAGAATATTTTGCTTTGCCCTCGATGCAGCCTCATCCTCTTGGAGAAAAACGAAACAAAAAAAAATTCCTGGAGCCTTGCGAAATGCCAGATTTCACGTTTTAATTACCAACCGTGGCAGAATCATGAATATTCAGTTGTCCAAAAGGAAAAGTCCCGCTGATTCCGAGAGGACCTGGAGCTGTGCTGGGGACAAAGAGTCAGGTTCGGTTCTGCTTTGAATGTTCCTCCTGCTGGGTTAATGGAGAGGGATGAGCTGGGATTGCATCTCCTCCTTCCTCTCCCTCACCGGGCTGGCGCTGCCTTCGCTTTCATTTGAAGTAGGCACAGGATTTTATGCTAAACCCCAGACTTCCCCGTGCCCAGTGATTCCATTATTTCTCTCTTCGGACTGGGGGTGGGAAAAGAACCAACTCCAAATGTTTTTGAGTTGTATAGTTTGTAATTTTCAATGGTGATTTTTGATTTTGTTCAATACCTAATTTCTATGCCCAGCAGAGGGGCCACCTAGATGAAGCAATAGTTCACTTTAAACACAAAATGTCTTATATAATAACAATATAAAGATAAAAAAACTATCTGCAAGGGATCTGTTAGTGTTTCTAAAAAAAAAAAAATAATTCATGCTTTATTAAATACAGGGGAGACTTCTTAAACTCCTGGACTCCGTGTCTAACTCATTTGTTTGTCTTTTGTGCTATTGCCATGTTTTGTTGCTCTGGTTTGCATTTATATAAGCGGAGGAATGGGTGATTTATTTATTCCAAACTTCTACTTATCTGGGAAAGATAAATACTGCTGTTTGTGCTGCTGGGCTGGGCTGCTGCTTTATTGTTGGATCAATGATTTTAAATGAGGACTTTGCCAAATAGGTTTGTTTTGTAGGAAATCTCTCTTTCTCTCTTTCTCTCTTTTCTTTTTCCTTCCTTCTCTCTCTCCTTTCCTTCTTTCCTTCTTTCTTTCTTTCTTTCCTTCTCTCTCTTGGTCCTTGTACAGTTTATTCTCTGTTCATTCAGGCAGTGACAAGGCTCAGTTTAGGTCAGTTCAGGTTGTAAAAAGGAGAGCTTGTCTTTTAGTGACGCTCCCATCGCTTCCTTGGGGCTTTGCTGGGTTTGGGGGAGCCCAGGAGCCGTTCCCATGGCCGAGGCCGAGCCCCAGCCCGTGGAGATTGGAATTCTGCCCTCCTCAGAGCCAGCTCGGTGTGTCTGAAGCCCCTAATCCAGCAACAATTGCACAGTCAAACTCCTTTGAAAGCATTGTCACGTTGGCTTCTTGTAAGTCCTTGTTTACAAGAGCGTTTCCATTGACTCCGGCGGCGTTCCCTGGATGGGTGGGTGGGTGGATGGATGCATGGATGGAGGGATGGATGCATGGATGGGTGCAGGGCTGTGGGAGAAGGGCCTGGAGCCATCCCAGGTCCTGCACTGTCTCTGCCATGCGAGGCCTCCCCACGAGCCCTTTGGCAGTACCTGCTCTCCCCTGGTCTCTCCTATGCCCTGAGGTGACCTCGGGGCCGTGTCACTGCCAGAGTGCCCCAGCCCCCAGCAGAAGGGCTGCAGGCCATGCTGGGAGTGCTGTCCTGCTCTGTGCACCTTGATCGACGTGTGTAAAATGCCATGGGTTTCCAGCAGCCAAAGCCCTGCTTTTGGCCCAAATGTCCCACGCTGTCCCCACCGAGGCTCCTCTCTGCCCAGGCCCTGCTGGGATCTGTCTGCTTGGGGATGGAAAGGGATTTGGGAAGATCTGTATCCCAGGAATAAGGATGTATTTAAATGATAATTTGTAGACAAATGATTTGTAATATTTTAATGTCTGTACCCAGGTGCTGAGCGATGGGTACAGGATAGAAATTGAGAAATAAATATCATTTTAAAATATCAGTGGTGATTGACATACTTTTGCCATCCTGGGAAGTGGCAGATATTGCAGTGTCCTCTCAGGAGTGGTTCCTTTTGCTGTAGTCTGGATTTTTATCTTGAATAACTGTGTTGTCTTTAAGCTTTGCATGTTCTTACAATACGAAATTGAAGCATTTGCAATCCCCCTTTCTGTTCCTACCCCTAACAGATAAATTCACATCTACTAAGTTTAAACAATTCTTAATTCTTAAACCTTCTATGCTGGCGAGCTGGGAACAAGGAATTGTGATGCTGGAGCAGGTTTTGGGTGATCCTTTCTTTGTCTCTGCCACAGCACTGGGGTGCTCAGCATTCCTCATGCCAACAAAACACCCCTGAAGTTATAAATGGAATTAATGTGTCCATTGAAATATATTTTGGTTATAAATCTGGGATTTGTTTATTTGTTGGTAGTACTCGTGGTGGTTTAGCTACAGAGCCTGGAAAGCAGAGTTTGATGTGAGAGTTTCACTCACCAAATGCAGAATTGTAATGCAGGAATTGGAGAGGAAATGTGGCCTTGTGGTGAGGTGGCCTCCAAATTCCTAAACCCCTTGGATTGCTGGAACCGTGCTGTGGGGTGTTTTCAGGGTGTCCCTGCAGGGCTGTTCCCGCTGGCACACGGGATCACAGTTGTTGTTTTTGTTGTGGGAACATCCCTTGGTGACACTGCCAGGACACGGGAGTGCCTCTGCTCCAGGATGTCACCAAACCCAGGGACAGCTCTGCCTCGGTGCCATTTGGGCACCGCTCGCAGTTTGGAAAATCTAAGAATTAGGGGCATTTTTGCTGCTTGGTTTTACTCCAAGCTCCCTTCCTGAGGAATCTGACCCTGCTCAGGCTGCTGGGATCCCACGTGGCTGGAGGAGATCCTGGGCCCAGGTCTGCAGGGCAGGGTGAGAATTGTGGCACAGCACAGAACCTGGGCTGGAGAACCTCCCGGGGCTGCCTCAGTGAGAGGAATTCCCAGGGTTGTGGGGATTTCGGGGCTGCAGCCTCACACACTTCCCTGCTGCATGTCTGTGTGCTGGCATGGCTGTGCACAGGGTGGTTTGCTTGAAAATCAGACATTTGGCTCCTTCTAAAACCAGTTTTTGTCTAGTTTTTCAATTGTCTTTGGGTGGCCTTTAAAATTCTTATCTGCTGTAAGGATCTTTGGGCTGTGCATCTCTTCAGACACACTCTGTTCCTTCTATTTTTCAATGTAGGAACCATTAAGGGTTGATAAAATCTTTAAAGCAATTGTGTTTTTTGAATGAGGGATGGGTTAGGAATAGCAGAAGTACTCAAGTAAATAAAAGCACAGAAGAAAAATACTAATAAATATTTATAAGGAGAGTTTTTTAATGTACATAATCTAAATTTTATGTAATTTGTTTTAGCGGATGGGGTTTCCTTGTGTTCTTTTCTGTTTCTCCCTAGTTCTTTTCACTTCTTTTTTCTCTCCTCTTCATGGACAAATTGTGTTGCTGGTTTAAAAAGAACATTTTAACCGAACTAGCATGACTGAAACGATAAAGGTCAGTTTGGAAAAGGACATTTGCTCGCCCAAGCGTTGGCAAGATCAGCCCCAGCTCGTGGCTATTTTTGGCCAGCACGAGGCCCTCTGTATATGGGTCAAATTTTGCTGTTGATGAAGTGAGTCAATTAAATTGAGCAGAGGCGACTCCAGGGTGGGTAATTCCCGTGGATCTGGTGGGAATGCCGTTGGAATGGGCTCCTGCAGCCCCTGGGGGTCCCTCGCTGGCAGTGCCCGAGGGGTTCCACGCTTCCTCCCCGGCCCATTCCTGTGCTCTGGTCAGGGAATGGCTCTAAAAGATGGATTTATATTAACAACCTGCAATTGTACAGACAGGGAGGATGGTACAGCCCTTCCCTGCCACAGCTTCCACCTCATCTGACAGTTTCCCAAAAGCTGACGAGCTCCACGGGTGCAGCAGCGAGAGACGCTGAGTGGGAGAAATTGGAAGCTGCTTTCACAGCCCAGCCCGCTCCACCTTCCCTTGTTTATCTGCCCTGTGTTTAGGCTGTTATTCCCATTCTAGAAAAAGGCATGTGAATAAAAAAGTAAAATTAAGAGGGGAAAATGGCGAAGAGATGATGCCAGTGAGGTTGATGGGGTTTCTAAACAGGCCAAGGGTTTCTCTGAACCGACCGCGAGGCACAAAAAGCCTTCCATGAGCATCTCACATGAAAATGTATCGACAGAGTTTTTGTACAAATATTCCCCTGCTCCATTCTGAGTCCCAGGCTCGGCAGCATGGTTGGAGGGCATGTGAACCAGAAATTAAAACCCAGCCCCGGAGTCTGATTTAATTACCCTGCTAAGTGAAAGGCAGAGGAGAGAGAATAAACAGCGGCAGAGGCGACTCTGCGGGTGAAATATTTTAACAATCCCCGACTTCCACAGGCTGCAGCTGCTGTTTGATGTGGCTTTCTATTGACTGCACCTCCTCCTGAAAAACTGCGAATTAACAGCTCCTGTGGCTGCGGGAGTGAGGTGGGGGTGACCCAGCGGTGAGGGGTCCCCCACACCTGAGCACACTTTTTGTTCTGCACGGCCGTGAGTGATGGATGTGGCACAGAAGAGGAACAGGAGAGCTCTGCCAGGACCCCTGAGTTTACAGCTGTGTGCACTGGATTTGAATGCATTGCTGCCTTTGGGATTTATATGGAGCAATTGTCCCATTAGTCTCAGTGGGTGAAATCCTGATCTCAGCGGCCTGAGCAGCAAAAACGCTGGGACTTCAAGAAGCTCATTTTTTACTCCAAAGGACTAATGCAACTCACTTGTATTTTTTATTAATTCTGCTGGGTCTGTTTTATTTAACCATCACTAAAAGCCTCTCTCCCTTCATTAACAGGGCAATTCATTATTTGTGAGGGTAGACAACATCCCTTTTTCACTCTAAGAGTGCAGAGGTTTGAAAATGCAATTATGCAGGGCAGTCTTGGCACTAGTTCTTTGGTTGTGTGAGTGGTTAGTTACTCAGAAGTAACTGCACAGGTAAGCACTTGTTCCTGCTATTTAATTTCCCACGGATTTATTTCTCCAGGCTCCTCCCTTTGTTTATGGTGGCATCTGGGAACAAAATACCCCCAAACTCAAAGGGGAAAAAAAAGGAAAACCTAGAAGTAAAGCCAGGGAAGATACACTGTGCATGTCTCCTGGTGTATAAGTTTCCTGCTTTTTCAAACCATGTCTTTGTAAATAAATAAACAAATAAACAAATAAAAATCAGTGTTTAATTTCTCCTTGCTGGAGCAGGGGTAATCCCCCACCATCGGCCACGCAGAGCACTAGAGCCATCCATCCTGCCGTGATAAAATAAATACAAACTACAAAACCCAGTTGGATTTTATGCTGTCGGGTGTTCTAAAGCTTGGGGAGGTTTGCTGTGAAAATGTGCGTTTTCAATAAACATTGACTTTTCTATAACTCGACCTTTATTTTCTCATCCAGGTACCCAGCGTCAGGGAGGGGTTGGGAAGGGCAGGGCGATGTTTGGGCTTTTCCAGCCGCTCCCTGTCGGTGCCTGCCAGGTTTCTCGGCGGCTGTGGGAGGGAGCCCGGTGGAGGCGATGGGAATTCCTGATATTCCTCTGCCCTCTGTAGGAGAAGCGCCCGCATGAGCCGTGCGCCGGGATGGCTCCGTCCTCGCCTCTCCAAGCACCTCCTGCTCGTTTTTATGGCGTTTAAAAGCACCTCGGGGGCAGGCAGGACAAGAAGGGGACGAGCATCAGTTCCTCAGGTTCGCCTGGAGCCTTGGCAGGTGAAACTTGCGCTGGATGTGCAAAGCCCAAATCCGGAGCTCCTTGTGGGCTCTGGAGCTCAGAGCTCCATCTGCAGCTCGGATTGGAGAGGCTGAGCGGGGGCCCTGCTCCCTGGAACAAAATCCGTGGCAGCCTCCCCAGTTCCAGGCAATTCCTGGAGTTTTGGAGTTTAGGAGCAGGGAAAGGGGCCGGAGAGGGCGAGCCCAGAGAAGGCGGCGCTGCTAAAGCTCTCTGCAGGTCACGTCTGCATCGCCCGGCTGCTGCTCCTCCGCCAGTGTGTGACCCCAGGAGCCAAAATTCCCCAATTCCCTGTGGCTGGTGTAACTGGGGTGTAACTCGGGTGTAACTCAGGTGTAATTCAGGTGTAACTCGGGTGTAAGGATCTATCTGCGTGCGAGGCCTGGCCTGAGAACCCAGCTCTGGGCCTCACCGCTGTGAGAGGGACTCCAGCAGAGGCCACAGAATGTTTAACACAGGCCGGGAGGAGAATTAATTCAGTTCTCAGCACAGCTGGAGAGGCAGAGAAAGTCTGACGTTGATGTAAAGCAATAGTTGTCATATTGTGCATTATTAATGGCACTTTGCTGCTGTGCTGCCGGTTTGGGATCCGGTTCCGTGAGCCCCCATTCTCACAGCCCTGCTGCCCACAAGTGCCGTGAATCCCCCGGTAATGACGGGGGGCTCGGGGGGCTCCCGGCTGGATCCCGGTGTCATCCCAGGATCGTTCCCGGTTGGATCTTGGGCTCATTCCCTGTAGGATGCCCCGCCGTTGGCCCCGCCCAGCCCCGCGCGCTCCCCCCAAGATGGCGGCGCCCTTGGCCCTGCAGCTGCAGGAGCTGCTGGACCCCCGGCCCGCCCCGCGGGACCCCGAGGATGATGTGGAGGAAGGTGCGTGAGTACCGGGGCAGGGGGGGTTGGCACCGCGGCCACCAGGGGCGGGAGGGGCCGGCGGGGGCGGCCCGGGCACTGCGGAGCGCTGCCGGAGCGGCCGCACGTGGCGCCGCGCCGGCGGGGAGGGTCGGGGCCCCCGGCCCGGGGGGGTCTCAGGGGTCGGGGCTGGTCGGGTCTGGGGGTTATCTCCGCGATGGGGTTCATCGAGCCACCTGTGGGATCGGGGATGTGTCCGGGACCACCCCCGGGGTCGGGCCTGGGTTAGGCCTGGCCTGGTTCTTTCCTGCAGTCTGTGAGGGCAGAGTCTTGTAAGAAACATCTTATTAATTGAGGAGGTTACCGTGGTCAGCAGGGGCGTTTTCCCATTTTAATAACCATAATTTCGTTCCAGGCTTTGCAGAATCCCAGACTGGTTTGGGTCTGGGGTCTTAGAGCCCACCCAGTGCCCCTCTGCCATGGGCAGGGACACTTTCCACTGTCCCAGGCTGCTCCAAACCCACCCAGCCTGGCCTGGGACACTGCCAGGGGCAGCCAGAGCTGCTCTGAGGAGAACTTCATCCTGTGGTGGTGCCAGGACTCAGGATAACAGGAGATGGCTGGAAGGATCTGCCTGTGCCCCTCCTTGTTGCCCAGCATTTTGCCATCCTCTGCTGCCTGCAGTGACTGTACTTTGCTGCTTTGGTTATGAGCAGGAGATTTTTTTGCCCTCCTCTGCCTCTAACAAACCCTCCAAGCCAGGCATTAACATTTCCAAACACACACTAAGGGCACTCAGGGATTGGAGCCCTCGTTGCCCTCAGAGCTGAGGCTGTAATTTGGCACAGGCACAGAGTGGAAGCAGGGAGGGAGGATGGTGGGATGTGTGTGTGATCTCTGCACTGCTCTGCTCTGTGTCCTGGGGGAGATGGGGGTGAAGGAGGGCAGCAACCACAGTGAAATTATTTCCCCTGTTGAGCTTTTCTGAGGTGTTTATGTATTTGTGTGGTTTGTATATACAGCAAGAGGCCAGAGTGCCTCTGAATTGGAGTTTTCCTCTTTTAACCTGCAAGCATGAAGTGAGTGAAGGCATTGAGGCTTTGCAGAGTCCTCCACGTGAAGGCTCAGAGACCCTCCTGCATCCTTGGGAGGGCTTGGATGGGCTTAGTTCATGTTCTGCTTCCTGCAGGAACCTTTCCCCCTTGCAGGAAATGATCTGTGTGCCTTTCCTGCACTTCCCAAAGCCCCTGTTCCCTTGTGCAGTGCACTGTTGTTACAGGGCATGAGGAGCTTCCCAGGGCTCCTTCCAGCCTGGAATTCAGCTCAGTTTCACACACTTTTCCCTTTTTTTTCCCCCTCACAGCTACAGTTGCTAAAGTGATAGACAGATTTGAGGATGAAGCCACGGATGACCTTTTGCCTGTTGGTAATATCAGGAAAAGAGCTTCAGCCTCTCTCCTGGAAGCTGATCAGAGGTACAGTGGCAAAGCCACATCTCGGAGAGCTCTGCAGGAAGAGCTCTGGGGAGATGCTCTGTCTGAAGAAGGATCTGGTAAGAAATCTCTTTTTTTCCCCCCCTTTTTGCTGGCAGACCATGATGTCAGCACGTGGCTGAGCATGGCAAACCTCAGGGCCCTGTTACAGGGCAAGGAACAGCTACAGTTCAGCCCAGACCTGAGCTGGTGCTGGTGAACTTTTCTGCTAAATAACTAACTTTTTTCTCTCATTTACCAGCTGAAGAAGCACTGGGTGACTGGTACAGTGGCAATGAAGGCTCAGAAGAGGAGGACAGTGTTGGCACTGAGGGCAGGGAGAAGGCCAGCAGTGCTGGCAGTGAGCAGGAGGCTGACTTGGAGGATGATGAAGAGGCCAAGGCACCACAGTTCAGCTCCCAGAATATCACAGACTTTGAGAAGTTCACAGAGGGCATGGACGATGCAGGGAGCAGTGAAGGGGAGGATGAAGATGAGGATGAAGATGATGCTGACATGGAAGAAGGAAGTGACGAAGAGGAGGAATTTGGGAGTGAAAACCACGATGATGGAAAAGAAACCAAAGGCAGTGAAGATGATGGGGGAGTGCTGACCTTCTCCAGAGGACAGGAGTCTGAAGAGGTGGAGAAGGGCAAAGCTGTGAGGAACCAGCTAGGTTTGTGCACGTTTGCTGTGTGTTTGCTGGCACTGAGCAGCCAGCCTGGTGCATGCTGCAGCAGCCCTGTGTGTGTGCAGATGTTCTGCCAGATGTTCTGGTGGCACTGCTGCTGTAACAGCTCCTGATGGGAAGTGTATTTATCCATCAGCTTTACTGAGCCAGTGCTGAATGTCCTCATGGGACCGCTGGGTTTGGGAGCTCCCTGTGCTGGCCCTGCTGTGATCACTTTGTGTCTTTGCAAAGTGCAACTCCCAAAATGCCATTTCTTCCTGCCTGAGCTGTTAAACTATCAAACTTTGAAAGAGCAAAGCAAAGGGATGGTTTGGTCTGTGGGTCACAGAGTTGCAGTTGGGATTTGCTTTGTCCAGAGGCTTGTGGCACCCATTTTGTGCTGGCCAGTGCATGCCAAGGCTGCCCTGAGCAGGAGCAATGCAGGCAGAGGAGGGGGCCTGAGCTGTCAGGTCCTTCACCAGGAATAAATGCTTTGTCTTGCTAACTGATTCTTTTCTTTCCTTTTTGTTTGAAGCCCTGTGGGATCAGCTGATGGAAGGGAGGATCAAGATGCAGAAGGTGCTCCTGACAGCCAACAGGCTGCCCCAGCCAGACACCTACCCCAGGTTCAGGGAGGAGGGGGGACAGGACTTTGACCACGCTGTGGAGAACTGTAAGAGCCTTTTTTTTTAATCTTTCTCCTTTGCTCAGACTCTTATAAACAATTGCTTATTGCTGTTCAGTGCAGAGCTGGGCTGCTTTGTCCACAGACACCTTGTGCCAGTTTTGTGCTGGGCCAGTGAATGCAGAGGTTTGCCCAAAGCAGGAGCAATGCAGCCCAAAGGAGGGGCTGTGCAGGTGAATTCCAGCATGGAGCTGCTTCATCTGTTCATTCCTGAGTCACTGATAGTGACACTGATGAGATCTGTGGTGGATTCTCCAATGTGAAATCATAACATGCAGGCTGCAGTGGATCAGTGCTGGGCTTCAGCGTGGTGTGGTTCTGCTCAATTTTTATTTTTGGGCACCTTTTTTCTGGCCTTGAGGCGAATGCACAGGGGGAGAGAGATGTCTGGGCCATCAGACATACCCTGAACCTTGGTCCTGCAGCAAGTTTTGGCTGTGAGCCTCTGCCTTAGGGCAGGGCAATCAGCCTACCTGCAGTTACAGGTGAGTTGCTTTCTGCTTTAAAGTTGGCTCTGTGCTTGAAATGAAGTGATTAAGGACAAAAAGGCAAACTCCCACCAAGGCTGTGCTGACCTTTCAGTGGAACACACGTTATTAATGTCCTTAATGAGATGCATTACAAGCTGCCCCAGCTCCATGTTTCATTACAGGTCTAAGATGCAATATCATTCAAGACCTTTAACAGAAACAATGGTTGACATTTTGGTATTTCCCATAAGCAAAATACACCCAAGAGCATGGAGTGTAATGTCCCCAGACAGAGGCTGATCCCTCAGTTGTGCAGAGCTCTGAGGAAAACTAAAACTGCACTGCCAGGAAGTGCTGAATGATCCCCTGCTGACCTTCTCCTCATCATCTGGGCAGGGAGTTCACTCTGATGTTCCTCAGAGCTTGGGTTTATGTTCTGTGTGTCATCTGTGAGGACAGAACGCAGCTGGAGTGACATGGACAGTGTTAGCAGAGGAAATCTCAGGCTGACAGATGGGAAATACTGAATTTAGGAACATTCTACCACTGCTGCTGCACTTCAGCCTTGGGCAGGATTGGGGTTCATCATGGCATGGGCACTGGTTTGGCCTGGATGGTGCTCTCCTTTCAGGGCAGCCTCAGCACTTCTGTCCAAACCCACCAAATAAATCTGGCATGTTTTCATCATCCTCATTGAACAGGAGGGAATGATTTGGTGTTCCAGTTGCACAAAAGAGTTGGTGCCAAAATCCCAAACTCTGGGTGAACCCTGCAGGAGGCTCCCAGTGCTCTCAGAGCTCCTGGACAAGAGTGTTTCCAGTCATTTTCCCCAGATCTTTCCATTTCTTGTGAAATTTCTGCTCTGTGCTCAGAGGAAGATTGAATTTTTTGAATTGGAAAATGGTCCTTTGTGTATTTTCCTCTTGGGTATCTCCTACTCAGGACAGCCCTGTTGTGGTGCTGGAATTCCCTAGGGGCTGGAGTGTAATTGTGTTAAAGAGTAGACAGCAATTCTCCATCCATTTGCAATTTTAAAGCCAAACCTGGGAGAAAATGGCAAGGTCATGCTCATTTTCCAGATTTTGAGACCGGAGGTTACAATACCTAAAATGTTTAATTTATTATTTTTGTAATCTTTTATGATTTTTTTTTCTTTTGAATGTTACAACATGCTTTGGACAACCTTAGATTCCTGAGATCTCAGGTTCTGGTAGATGATTTACTGCAAAATTGCTTATAAATTGAAGTAGAAAATGTTTTGCAGACCTGGCAGCTTTCAGGCTTCACACCCATTTGTCACCCAGCATTTCCCTTTGTGTATAGAACAAGAATTAATTAGGCTGCACTGCAGGAAAAGTTTATGGCCATAATTTATATAGGATGAATTTCTGTTTAAAGAGACAGCATTGCTTTGTTTGTGCTGTCTTACTTTTTATTTCCCTTTTTTTTTTTTTTAATCTTTAATTATATTCCAGATTTTTTTTTTCTGTCACCCTTTTTACATACAAATGGGAGACCAAACTGTGGTCATGGAGCTCATGTTTATTCCTGTTTTGCACCCAAGTCTGGATGGTTTTCAGTGCTGAGATCAGAGTGGCTGAGCTCTGAAAGCAGCACAAATGTCCAGTGTTTAATGCCCTGCACACACAGACCCTCCCTGCTCACAATTCCAAGGTGCTGGGCTGTTCCTCCAGCACAGATTTGTATTCCCCTGCACTGCATCTTCCAGTCTGGTCCAGGGCTTGAGATGCTGCCTCTGTTTGGGGTCTTGCACGTTCAATTAATGTTTTTCATAATCAATGCGAGTCAGAATTTGCAATCTGCTCCTGATTTGCACATTAAAGAGACCCATTAATTAAAAATTCCAATCCCTGGCATGTTCCCGCAGGATCCCTGCATTATTTACATAGAAAAGGAGTGCAAGGTGCAAGTTTCTGTGCTGTGCCTGTGCACAGATTGCAGGCCTGCCACTCATATTTCACTGTGCTGCAAGCTTGGAAGGGGATCTCCTGAAATTGTCTCCAAAAATCCCCTCAAGGGGTGGGTGGGGATGGATTTGCTCAGTGCAGGAACCAAAAGTGGGGACAGCAAATATTAGCTTATTTACACTTTGGAGAGCTGGGGTGAAGTTTCACCAAGGTATCAGTAATAAAATAAAATAAAATAAACCTGAATAAAGTGAATCAGATTTAAAAAAACAAAACAAAACAAAACACCCCAGAAGACCCACAGGGCTTTGTTGCCTTCTGGGAAATGCAGTTGTTGGATTTTTGTTCCTAAAACTTTGAGGGACCCAGAAATGGCTGTTTCTGGGGTGGAAATTTGTGGTGAGTGTGCTGGGAAAGAACTGTGCTCCCATCTGGAATAATTCCTGAGCTGGGCCCTGGCACAGCAGCTTGGGTTCCTGTCCCATGACAGATTCTGTGGCTTGGGACTAAACAGCACATTTGGACCTCTCTCTCTGAGTGCTTCACACTATCTTCATTTGCTTCTGGCTTGGTTCTGCAATATTTTGACATTTAAGATTCAGTTAGTGTATGACTGTATGTTTTCAGTGTCTTTAATGAGGATTTTTGTTGGGCTCTCTTAATCCCAGTCTTTAAAATAATATCTTTACATCCTCCACAAGATCCAGATAAGTCATGTTGAAGACACTGATTAAGCAGGGACTAATTTTGGATAAAATCCAGTGTGCTGTAGGTGCCAGAGAACCTGTTCCACTTCTTGGGAGAGAGGATGTGCCTGGCAAAGGTCTTCTCCTCTCCCTCACCTGGACACAGCTGGGTGGGAACAGCTCTGTGATGAAATGGGATTTACTGACACAGGCTTGGCATTTTTAAAGGAAGCCTGCAGGATCAGCAGCCAAGAACTCCCTGGTAATTCTGTTCTCACCTCTATTCCTGGTGGTTTTCAGAGCTCCAGTATATCCACACCTCCATCTGGAGATGTTAATGCATTAATACAGAGCAGGGTGAGTGTCACAGGGAGGGGGAGGAACTGAGGCACAGGCAGATTACACAGTTTCCAGAGGCATAGAGCAGTTACGGGATTAATTGGTGCTAGGCAAGATCATGGACTTAAATATATTCTTGCTTTGAAGATTTTACTGGGAGCCTGCACAAATGTGTGACAGCAGAACTGGGTTTCAAGCCTGAGTGTAAATTATTGTGATCAGATCTAGCCCACTTAAAACTGGTAGTTCATTTTAATTGAATTGTGTTAGTCTGGACACTTTATGAATACAAAAAGCATCAGCCCTGTCAGTTCCTGCAGGACTGGATGTGATTGAAATGGATGTGGGTGCAGGTGTCCCCAAATTCCACCTCTCCTCTCTGGGTTCAGGTGTCCCCACATTCCACCTCTCCTCTCTGGGTTCAGGTGTCCCCACATTCCACCTCTCCTCTCTGGGTGCAGGTGTCCCCAAATTCCACCTCTCCTCTCTGATCTCGTGGAGAATCTGTTCAGCTCTTTTTGGGACTGAGCCAAAGCCTGTTGACATTATTGAAGACTCTTCTCTCAGCTGAAAGAAATGAAGGAATCAGATCCTTTTTTTTCTGAATTTTGTGGAATATGCCACAGAGAGCTTTTGGTGGGGAGTGGGCTCAGTGAGGATGAGTCGCTCCTGGGCCATTCTGGGTGTGCTGTGAGAGGAAGAGCCATGGAGGGAGAGGCTCAGGTTTGGAGCTCTGTGGTTGCTGTGTGAGTTTAAGTTGGGTCATGAAGTTCAGATGTTTTGGGCATGTGCAGAATTTGGGCTGTGAGAGGTACCAGGAAGGTATTTTGTGGTTTGTCATTGCTGTCTGTGATTTGTTCAGGAATTCTGTGGGGGAGGTAGTGGAGAAATGCAGGACATTTATTTAACATGCAGTTTTGGGTTGTTTTCAGAGGAAAAACTGTTGCCCTCCCTCACGGAGTGCCAAGGCTTTTGGCTTGTGCTGTTCACTATTTTTGAGCAGAATTGGTGTCCCCTTCTCATGAATGGGTGTGGTAAAATGATTTTGTAGGTGATATTTACAGCCATGTGTGTTGTTCATTGGTGATGTCTGAGGTTTATTTGAAATCTGCCTTAAATTTTGGTGCAGGAAATGCTGGGACAGTCCCTGGCTGGTGACCTGATCCAGCTGAACCCCAGCCTGTGGGATTACACCACACTCAGCTCTGCCTACACCTGAGTTTCTCAAGATTAATAGCTAATTAAACTGAATTCAGCTAAATATTTGTGCATGTAAGTCTGTGTACTGCACAAACAAGATGCAGGGAAACAAAGGCTTTAAAAGTGTCCAGACAAGCATGTGCAAATGTCAGCTAACTCGGATTAATTGGCAATTGGGTGCCTTGAGATGGAAACTCAGGGCTTGTCGTGATAAATATAATTAATGGCCTGGTATTATGTGGGGAGGTCAGTCTGGATGGGCTAATGTTCCCTTCTGGCCTTAATATCCAGATATAACTATGAAATCTCACATTTCCTCTTGCTTTCTCCTCCTTGCCCATGTACTTGGGGCCTCCAGGCTGGCAGAGGCAGGAATGTGTGCTGTCAGCTTCTTTGCATTTCCAGTAATGGAAAGCATCAGTTTTTATAAATCTCATTTTTGCCAGCCCCATCCCCTCCCTGGTTTGGGCTGATATCAAAAGATGATGGTTGAGGTGAATCAGCAGAGCATGAACTTCATGGAAGTGTTTCTCTTTCTCTCCTCCTCAGCTTTCCCCCTCCCCCAGTCCCCTCTAATAAACCCCTGAATACCCAGCCTTTATTCTGTTGTTGAATCCAGTTATTTTCTTTACTTTTAGCAAACTCATCTGTGTCTGATCCTGTTGTCCTCCCTGTCAGATGCAGTAATATTGGAGTGAAAGGGCTAAATTGAGGCTGTTCTGGAGCTCTTTGGGAGTCAGCTGAAGCTCTGCTGTGGAAGGGGGGTGCAGCCCTGGCTCCTTTGTGCCCAGGGAATACAATTTCCCCCTCTGCAAGGGCTCTTGCATCATTTGCATTCCAATGGAACCAGCAAACTGGGCTTGGGTGTGGAGCAGACCTTTGCTGTCAGCAGCAAAGTTGGCCCTTTTCCTCCTATCATTTGGTAAAATTCCCCAAACTCCCTTTTCTGGGAAGCATGAAAGGAGTGTTGCTCCCATCATTTCCTAAATTTGGACAGATTTCCCAGTGCTTTGTGCTGAAGTCTGTAAGAAATGGGAATGTAACCACACCACCTGTAAAAAATCACCTTTAGCCTAAACATTGAGTCTGGGCTGGCTCTTGGAGCTCCTGTGTGAGGCTTATCCAACAGAATTATTTCTTCAATTTCTGTGCCACGTTGCTTTGGGAGCCCAGGAAGCTCAGGGGGTGCCAGGCTGGAGCTGCTGCCATCCTGCCTGCCCCACCTTGTTCCTCCTGAGGTTCTTTCCACCCTGGGAATTCCATCCAGGCTCCTGCCCGCAGCCCCATGTCTGAGATGTGCCACCTGGAGGAATTCCCCCTCCTTCTCCTGGCTGGGAACGTGGTCCTGCTGCTGGGAATATAGAGCAAGCTCCAAAAGTAATACTGACAGGCTTCAGAATTATGATACACTGGAGCTGCGGCGTAATTCTTTGTTGAAGAAGTTAGAGGCCTAAAATGTTAAGGCTTATTGTTATTCCGAGTTGATAATCTCTGCCTTGCTTTAATAATTTTTCCTCATGCCTGGATAGCCTGCGAGTTGCACAATAATCACTCACACAGCTTTGTAATCAATGCCCAAAGTAATAGGATTCCGCTGGCCAACGGCAATTAATAAATTTGTGTCTTTTTTAAAACACTAGCAAGTCGGGCCTGAAATACGACTGACTGGCTTTCCTCATTTGCATATTTATTGCAGTGGAAAAATTCTTGCCGAATGATTGATGTTGAGCCTGCCTCTTGAATTCCAAACAGCACATTATTATGAAATGAAAAATGCCGGCCATACAGTTGATTAAAGTTGAAGACAGTGGAATCGGTGTTTTTTAAGATTGTGGGAGAATTAAAGGCATATTTTAATAGATGTTGACAAGAAGTGAACTAACAAAAGCAAAGCAAAGGATTTGCTTGAAAAGATTTAATCAAACGTGTTTGGTGGGGGATTAATTGCTGGGGATGACGAGTGCAAGTGGCTGGCTGCTGGCTGTGAATGGGGAGCATTGTTCCAAGGCCAGCTCATCCAGGGCCATTTTGACCTGGAGTTTAACTCCTGTCCCACAGCCCTTGAAGGGAGGGAAGGCTCTCCCTCTCCATTAAGTGCTGGGATAAACCTGTGTGCCAGGTGGAGATGCTTCTCCTTGTGTGCAGCCATTCAAATCAGAGGGTGGGCTCCTCCTCTCCTCCTTTGATCCCCGTGGTGGGGTCATGGGGGCTCCTGGGGACTGTCCATGGAGGCAGGGGAATGCTCCCAGCTCAGCTTTTGCTCTGCATCCCCTCATCCCAATGCCAGCATTGCTCCACTTTCCTGTGTGAGTGCTTGCCCAGCCTGTGGAGGGGCAGGGAGGATGGAAAGCATTGCATGCCTGTGGTGTTCCAGTGATGCCACAGCCCCAGATTGAATTGAGGGGGAAAAGTCCTCAATTCCCAGTGCTGGCACGGGCTCTGCAGTGGAGCTGTGTGCTGGGTAGGTGGTGGTTCCTGCTGGAACATCCTGGGGAGGGTTTTCCCAAGGATTCAGTGTCCCTGCGTGCTCCCACTGCTCCGTGCAGCTGCTTGGGAGGGTGAAATGGGACCCCATCTTCAGAGGGCATGGAAGGGAGTGCAGGGCTTCTGCTGGGTGGGAAGCTGTGGGAATGCTGGCCTTGGAGCATGGATGAGCACAGCAGCCCCCTGGCAGCCCATCCCCACGGGCACTGTGTGGATTCGGGGCAGCTCTGGGATCAGCCCCTGCAGCCAGGTCCCCTTCTCCAGTGTGTCCACAACCCCTGGCACTGACAGAACTGGTTTTGTGTGGTTTGAGAGCAGCAGCAGGACAGGTTTCATCTCTGGTGGGTCTCCTGGTACTTTGATCCTTGAGTGGAGCTAAATACTCCAGAGCTGCTCGCAGCCTGGGTGGAGGGCTGCATGAAAGGAGGATGTAAGAGGAGTATGGAGAGAAAGGCAGACTGTGATTTACTGGTGCTGGCTCCCAGCGTTCTGGGTGGATTCATCTGCTGCCTGCTGGGTCTGGAACAACTTTTACCCTCCTGGACACAAAATAAAGGGGCTCCAGTGGACTCTTAAAAGTGACTCTTCCAGGGCAGTGTCTCACCACTGACACTCTGAGTCCCCTCTGAGCTGGAAGTTACATTCCAGCCAGGTTTGTTGTGTGCCACTTTCAGACAAGGAGCAGCATTACAAAAACCCTGCTGAGGGTAGGAGGGTCAATCAGTGTCCAGCCTCCTTTCTAAACGACCCAGTTTGCATCCATGGAACAGTTGGGGTTGGTGCTGCCTTCATTCACAAGTGGGGCCAGACTCTGCCCCAAGGCAGGCAGTGTAAAGGGGTTTCAGAGGGAAGAGGAGGTGAAGAGGAGGCTGGGAAGAAAACAGCCCCTTGTGGAATTAAATGTGAGATGGATAGGGAAGGGCTAGATGGGCACAGAGCAGAGGAGGGTGACACTTGGCTTCTCAAGTTGAGTTTACAGCACACTTAAGCAGCCAGCAGCAGAAGTGAGAATGCCATCCAATAATGCTATTAAACACATGAGAACTGAGGACAGGCAAATTACCCAGCTGTAAGAGGCTCGTGATGAAGCCACTGCCTGGAATAATTAGCCCTCCCACCTGGTTAGACACACGGTCCTTGTCTTCCCTGCCCTCTCCAGCCCCTTCACTCCAAATAAAATTGCTCCCCATGCCCACTTCTGCTGGGGTCTGTGTCTCGTGGCCTGGGGCAGCCTGAGCCTGTCTTTATTTCCTTGCCTGCTCACCACGGCCCTGCTATACCCCAGAAGGGCTGGAGTGCTACTCCAGTTGTAATTGCCAGGATCAAAGCTGCCTGGGGTGCATTAGCACTGCTGCTGGAGGAGAGGCAGCAGGGAGAAAATAAACAGTTTGGGAAGCTCTGGGGACATTTGGCTGTGTTGCAGGCAGTGGGAAGGATTTTGCTGCTGTAAGCTGTGCACTCAGGCTAGGGTGGGGGCACTTGGCTCCTGCAAGTGATGCTTTAGCTGCAGACACCTACAACAAATGCATTTTTAAGGGCTTTTGTCTGTTTGTCTGGTGGAATTGTTTTGATGCTCACACACGTCTGATTTACAAGTGCAGCAAACCTAATCCGTTAATAGGTTTATATAGAGGAGTTGTCAGGGTGGATCTATAAAGAGCCACGGGCTCAGGGAGGGTGAGTCCAACAGCTGATCTGCAACAAAAATCTTAAAGCATCTTCTCCTTGACACTGCTGTTACTGAGGTCAGGCCATAATTTATCTGAAGGTGGTGACAACTGAGCAATATCACAGTGGGAACACGCAGGAGATTGAGACCTCTGAGTGTCTGGGCTGATTTCTGCCTCTGTCTGCCTGAGGAAGATTTGCTGCTCACTCTACCCATGATCTCTGTGTCCCCCACTGAAAAGCAGAAATAAAGGAAAAAACGGAGTGGGGAAAAGTTCTCCCTGTTCTTTCTGTGCCACGTACAAAGGGAGGCTGGGGAGTTAACAGAGCAGCCCCAGTGGCTCCGTGGCACAGGAGGCACCAGGGGAAGCTCTGGGGAAGGTCCCAGCTCCTGCTTTCCACACAAACCCACGTGCTCTGCCAGCCACAGTGAGGTCAGTTTGGGTTTTGGGTGGGGGTGTGCCAAGTGTTCCAGCTGGAGAGCTGACCCTGTGATGGATGTGCCAAGGGATGGTTTGTGTAGGCCTGGGCAGACACTTGTTCTCTGCCAGAGGGTTCTGCAGGGAGGCTTGTTGGTTGCCACAAAAGAACTGTTTTTGAAGAGCAGATGCTGTGGCAGTGTGCAGCTAACCTGTCCCACAGTCAGCTGGAACTGTGTGTCCTTGGAGAACCCACAGCCTTTGGAACAGGCACTGCATGGACACAGGAGAGCTTCCAGCTGCAAAAACCTTTGGGTACACAGCATCACATCTCCCTTCAGGATTTGTGTTTGAGCACCCTGGGGTGCAACTGCTCATCCCAGTAAAAATCACATTCACACCATGTATTGATCAATTCACACCCCTCCACCCCATCTTTTCTTCCCTTTCTCTCTTCCTGAGGATCTCTGGGCCTGCAGTTCTGCTTTTCTGATCAGAGTCCTCTCATTAAACTCTTCAGGTCATGGTTTAAAGTTTCCCCCATAGATCAGCTCTCATCACTTGTGTCTCTTGCTCTGCAGGTTGTAAAACCCTGGAGGTCTTGCTGAAGGTACTGGTGGAACTTCAGGATGAGCTGCTTTATCAGTACCCAGGCACGAGGCATCTGGTGGATGGAAAGCAAGCAAAAACTGAGAGGTAAATGCAGAAAGAGTTAAGATCTTCCTGAAGCCTTCCTGTCCAGCAAACTGGACAATGCCCAGCCTTCCTGGCCACCCTCACCCTGCTGCTCTCAGGTGCTGCTGTGTCTGGGTGACAGACACTGTTATTTGAATTCCTTCTGCCTTGTGGGAAGTCTGCTTTGGAATATTTCTGATAATGGAGCAGGGGCTAAACCGTGGGGCCTTTAACAAAAATATCTGTGGAGGGGCCAGCAAGGATCCCACATTGCCCTAGGGAGGGTCAGGGTGTTTATCCTGGGTGCTTTTGTTCCAGTGAGGATGAAATCCTGAGCAGCAGCGATGAGGAGCCAGTGGAGAAGGCTCAGGGGAAGAGGAGGAGCCTCCCAAAAAGGAAGCTGAAGTTTGAGGAGTACCCTGAGTTCATAGCCAAGCGCTACCGGGACTTCAGGAGCTACAGGAACAGCACCCTGCAGAAGTGGCACGACAAGACCAAGCTGGCAACTGGCAAAATGGGGAAGGCAAGGCCTGGTTTGTGTGTGCTGCCGTGGTTCCCATGGAGCAGGGGTCTGGGAACAGGTTTATACTGAAAAAGGGGAAATTTGGGTGGGTACATGGAATAAATTCTTCCCTATGAGTGTGGGGAGACCCTGGCTCAGGGTGCTCAGAGCAGCTGTGCTTGCCCCATCCCTGGAAGTGTCCAAGGCCAACTTGGATGGGGCTGGGAGCAACCTGGGACTATGTAAAGTGTCTCTTGGTAGTTTCTGTGTTCTCTCAACCAGGCATCCCATCACAGCCAGTCTCCAGCAGCAAATAATCCAGGAAAATGTCACTCTTGCTGCTGCAGGAGCTGTTTGTGGTTCCTCCCAGAAGCAGGGCCCTCTGAGGCTCTCCTCCTCCACGAAGTGTAGGCTTTAATACAATGGGTAATCATTTCACCCAGAGATCCAGGGTCTCCTCACATCTCTGAGTTGGTATTAATCATGGAGAAGTTAATCTGAACCAGAACAGCAAAGGCATTTTATTAAGCCAGGCATCAACTCGCCTCAGGTTGGGAAAGGAGAGCGAGGGAGAAACAAATGCAAAACCCTCACAGAAATCCCTGCGACGAGCCCAGACCCCCTCCTGCTGTTGGAGCTGCTTGTGCAGTGACATGGCAAGGCAGAGGGAGCCCGGGGGTGCCTGGAGGAGAGGGCTGTGTGTGTTCTCTGACACTGCTTGATGCCCTGCAGGGCTTTGGAGCCTTGGAGCGCTCGGTGCTGGCGCAGATCGAGCACGTCCTGCTGGACAGGGAGCGATTGCTGCGGCGCACCCAGACCCGCCGCTCCCTCTACACCGTGCTGGGCAAGCAGGAGCAGCAGCCTGCCCCAGCCCCTCAGCCCGGCCCTCACAGCTCGGTAAGGGGGGGTTTATTTCTCTGATTCACCCTGGGAAGCTCTGCAGAGCAGGGAGAGCCACGGTGGTGTGCTTGTGTGGGAGGTGGGCGGAGGAGGAGGTGTCTGAGCGTGGATTCCTGCTAAGGAAAAACATCTAAATTCCAGTTTTGTCATGTTTGCATTATCTCCTGTCCCGGTTCCTGACAGAGTGTCATAGGTTAAGAAGGAAGTGAATTTTTTTGGGAGGTTGTGGAAGAAGAGGTTTTACTTGAGCTGGGGTTGTGCCCCTCCTGTGCTGCTCACTAAATCTGATTTTTGAGGTAGCGGCAGCAAACCTTGGTTTTCACTCTGCAGTTTAGAGTCTTTAACCCAGAAAGTCCCTTTTAAAATCATACTGCATATAACCTACAGAATATGTTAGTAGTAAGCCCTTTATTAATTTAGTATTTAAGAATGAATAAATACTCAATTCTGAGAGATCAGGTAGAATTACTGGACTTGCAAGATGTATTTTTGCCATTACATTAAAAATATCTGTAGTATTTTGCCAGAAAGACTTTGCACAGTCCTATTTATTTCCCAGTAAAGGCATCATAAATCTATTCTGGCATTGGCAGCGTTTCTGCCTTGCCTTTAAATGTATTCCTGGTCCTTAAAAGCTGGTTATATTGGGAATTTTTCCCCATTCCTTCATATCATCAAGCGTGTTTACAAGCTGCTGCACGTGATGTCTCTGGAGTTAGGGGCAGAAATGTGCACATATGAGCTCTCAGTGTTTCCCTGATGCTTGCAGGAAGTCCTCCCTCCCTCAGACTCCAACAGGCACCTGAAGGACATCGATGAGGAGATATTTGATGATGATGACTTTTATCACCAGGTAGGTGATGGTAAATGTGTGTTGCAATTATGGCTCCAGTTGGGTTTTAATGCTCACAGAGAAAATGCACTTGGTTCCATGCTCTGTGTTTCTCTTTACCTGTAAAACTCAGTTACCTGTTTAACACCCAAAATCTCTGCAGGTCCCTCAGGCACTCTGCTCTGGGCCTCTGTGAGTTTGAAGCTGCCCTGTGGGTGTGAACTTGCTGCTGGTGCTTGAGTGTGTCAGGAGCTGTGCTTGTTGTTCTCCCTGGGCAACAACACAGGAGAAAAAGCTCTGAATCCTCTCTGTTCTCTGTGGGCAGAGCCCCCTTAGGAAAGGCAATCCCAGAGGATGCTCAGGAGCACTGGAAGTTGCTCTTGTCTCAGCCTAAATCATCTCATTCTCCTGCTGAATGGGAGAGCTCCTGGGCTGCTCCAGCACTTCCCTTGGAATTGGGCCAGCTTGAATCCAGGCCAGTTATTCCTGTTATTTGCAAAATTCTTAGAAGCAAGGATTCTGCACCCAGTGCAGGGAAACACTGTGTTTGTAGTTCATTTAATAAAGACAGTGCCAGCTTTATGAAAACTGGAATTGTCACATACTGAGGCATATGTCACTGTAAGCCCTTCCCCAGTGTGTGAAAACCCTGCCTGCTTTGATGATCCAACAGAGCCTGAACTTCAGGACTAAACAAATACCATTTTATCGCTGGAAAGACAGATTTTTTAAAATCTGAATAATTATCTAGAGTGGCCAGTAAAGAGCTGGGGGAGAGCTGTTGCCATGTGAGGATGCCAGGCTCCCAGTGGTGATGGGAGAGGGCCTGTCCTGTTGGTAGCAGAGACTGAAGATAAATCTTAATAAAGATAAATCTTTTGAGATATTCCTGAGGTGGAATTTGGGATCCAAATGACCCAGAAGCTCAACTTTGGGGGCAAATTGGACCCTAAGAACACAAAAAAAATGAAGTTGGTGTAACAAAATCATGGAGTGGAGAAAGAGCTGAGGTTGACAGTCTAAGGACCTGTGCAGAGAAGCTGCTTCTTGGCCATGAAATGTTAATTTTTTTAAAAGAAAACAGCAATGGATGAGTGTCCCCATCTTTCCCTCTAATAACTGTAGCTGTGCTAAATGGTGATTTCAGAAATATGAGCAGGCCCAGCTTAGCTTCTCCCCTCACTGGTTAATTGGGGTGCTGGGGTTAATCTAAATTAAAACTTAAACTAATAGAGGTCATTGAGGGAAGAGAGTCACCTGAGTAAAACAAATGGGTCTGCCAGGCACAACTGTATCTTGGCCATTTCCCAAGAGGGAAGTGGCAGCAAATTGGAGCAGTTTGAGGCCCGGGCAGAGGTGAAGGATGGGTGACAGGGTGACAGGGGCTCGCCTCCAGATTGCCTTCCCTGCTGCTCCAGCTGCAGGGGCAGCCCCAGCCAGCAACATCTGGCAGCACAGCCAGGCATGGGTGCCACTTTGGGACCCCCAGGGGCTGGAAATGCAGTGCTGGGGCTGCTGCAGGCTTTAATCACTTGGCAGTCCTTGGCAGCAGCTCCGACAGCTCTGCCGGCCTCGTACATCACACACAGACATCTGCTGAGCAGCCAGGCAGCTGCACATCCATTTCCCTCCCTTGCTGGGCTTTTTCTGATCTCTGTCCCTCCTCCTCTCCTTCCCTTGCAGCCTTCCCCTCTCCTCCATCCCCACAGTGCTCCCTGGCAGAGGGGATCCCTGCAGGTCCCGGTTTGTGTCCCGTGCTCGGTGGGCTTTATGGCAGAGATTGGAGCCAGCTCAGGGATTAGGCTGAGGAAAATGGCTCTGTGTTTTCTGTCAGCTCCCAATTAAATTGGATTCATAAAGTGCTTTCCTTTATTTGTCAGGGCGCCGAGCTGGAGCTGAACGCTGCATTGAGAGCAGGGAGAGCCCAGCACAATGGAGCTGACAGGGCCCTGAATGGCTCTGCCTTCCCTGGGTCACAACTGAGCAGGGCTTTGTGTGGGTGGGATTGCATGTGGGCACGGAAATCAAACCTGGGAGGGAGCTGCTTCTCCAGGAGTGATCAGCAGCAAGCTGAGGGTGCTCACAAGCCCTGACCCCTGTGCATAACACTGATTGCAGCCTGCATTTCAGCACCTGCCTCTTCCTTCCTATTTCAGTCTACATCCAGGCTTTCCTTGGGAGGCTCTGCCTTCCCTGGGTCACAACTGAGCAGGGCTTTGTGTGGGTGGGATTGCATGTGGGCACGGAAATCAAACCTGGGAGGGAGCTGCTTCTCCAGGAGTGATCAGCAGCAAGCTGAGGGTGCCCACAAGCCCTGACCCCTGTGCATAACACTGATTGCAGCCTGCATTTCAGCACCTGCCTCTTCCTTCCTATTTCAGTCTACATCCAGGCTTTCATTCCTTGGGGTCATTTTCACTCTTCTAAATAACATTTTATAGTTATTCATTTATTTTGATTGCTGCTTAAAAGGTAAACATTCAGATAAAGAGCAGCCCTGGAAAGCAGCTTCCTGTCTGTGTCAGTGTGAAATTAGGCAAGTAAAAATGAACCAGATTTGATGAATGTGCACAAGTTAATGATAACAGAATAAGTAGTTATACTGTTTTATTATAGATTATAATAAAAAGCTCTTTAATTAATCTGTTTTTCTTCTGGAAAAACAATTTTCTTGTCCAGGTCTTAATATTCAGTAGAATTCAGCAGGTGGGTCTGGTGGAATTTTGTGATGATTCAGGATTTAACTCTCTTCTGCCTGTTCATCCCACTTTTCTCCTGTTCATCACTTCTTTTATAAGCAGTTGCAGTTTTTATGTGATGGCCCATATTGGATGGTGATGGAAAGCTGAGCTGAGTAATGCAGTGAAATATTTTTATTTGGGTGGGAATAGTTGAAGTGTTTCAGGAGCTCCTCATTACTGGCAGCAGTGAGAGGCTGGAGCCCGTTTCCTTTTCCTTTAAATCCTCCTTCATACATGGTTTTTTAGGGAAGAAAAAGGCTTTTTATTTTTAGAAGTCATATTTATGTAGAATTCATTACAGCTGATATTGCAGCATTAAGACTTAAAAATTCCAGCCTGCTACCAGGGAGCTGCTGCTCTGACATGCTACAGTGGAGATTTTATTGTTAGGTTGAAATACTCCTCTGGTAAAGGAGAGAGTGGAAATTGGTTTATTTCCAACAGGAATTAGGTTAGTGTTCATATGCTAAGTGTTCCACTGGTAGCAGCTCTTCCCAGAACAAATGTTCATCACTTCTGGCAGCAGGTATGCCTAAGGAGAATTGGGAATATCCATAATCCCTTTTTTCCTTGGCTCTCCTGCTCCCTCCTCCCCTGGTCTGGGCATTTTGTGACAGCCCATGGCCACCAGTCCTGGCTGTGAGCATCAGAGAGGAGGGGGAGCACCCAAGGAATCCCCAAATCCTTCCAGGGAGGGTTCTCACCCCCCCTGAGCTGGGATGTACCCCAAAGTCAGCATCCTTAACCCCCTGTGTGCTGCCTCTCTGCAAAGCTTCACTGCTGGGGTGGTTTCCCTTCGTGTCCTCACAGTTTGCTGTCCTCTCCCAGGAATTTGGTAATGCCCTAAACACAGAATTACCAATCCAGAGAACTATTAAAAGTCAATAATGGTGAAGAATAGAGAAGCCTGGCTTTGTGACAAGCTGGTTTACCTTAATTAAACCGGTGAGTGATTAATATGGACAGCTGATCTTGTGGCTTTAATTAGATGCATTTAGAGTTTTGTGTGAATAAGAGATGTCTCGAACCATCCCACAGGTTAATGGCAATACAATACTCTTATCACAGGCATGTATCTTTCAAATGGCTGGGTAGATGGTTAATAACACATTTTAAAGCTTGATTTGGAGCTTCTCTTAATGGGTTCTTCGAAAATAGGCAAATCTGTGCATCTTACACAAGCCTGAATTTGAATAAAACGGGCTTTAAAAAGAGGCTGCCCAATGATTTCCGCTTGCATTTTATTAAATATAAAAATTAAGTTTTTAAAAAGCATTTCAAGGGGATTTAAAGTAATATTTGAGCTGCAAACTTATATTTTCTCTGGTGTTGATAGAAATCCAAATGTTGTTACACAGCTACTGAGTGGGAGCTTGACAGGGGATCTGTAGATGGACTTCTTTTTAAATTTGATTTGCTCTGTAAGGTCTAAGACAAGTGAGCCTTTTGTCACGAGGCTGATTTCAGCTCTCCTTAGCCCTTTGTCTCAACTGGCAGTTCTTAGGGGTCTGCAAATCAGAAAGGTCAGTGAGTGCAGGATTAGAAACACTGATAGATAGTGCATGAAAATGAGACCTAACCTCTAAAATGAAAATTGACCTCTAAAATGAGAAATGAGGCTGTGTTACCCTGGAACAACACCCTGATGGCATTTCCCAGTCCCTGTGATCGTGCCCAGGGCTTGGTGTGCATCTCTGACTGGCACTGAGGGGAATTCTGCAGGGAACCCTTCAGGGCTTCAGGATCTTGGCTCTGTGTCAGGACAGCTTTGGGCTCTGCAGCAGCAGCACTGCCTGCCAGGGGGGTTCAGCTGGCACTGACAGCTTCCCCCTGGTTTGTCCTCCTTGGGCAGGAGCAGCTGGCACTGGGAGCTGGGCTCTGATGGGGCTGTGCTGCCCTGCAGCTCTGTGTGTGCTTCCTGCAGCTCTGTGTGCTTCCCTGAAGCGGTGTGTGTGCTGCCCTGCAGCTCTGCGTGTGCTGCCCTGCAGCTCTGTGTGCTTCCTGCAGCTCTGTGTGCTTCCTGCAGCTCTGTGTGCTTCCTGCAGCTCTGTGTGCTGCCCTGGAGCTCTGTGTGCTTCCTGCAGCTGTGTGTGCTGCCTGCAGCTCTGTGTGCTTTCCTGCAGCTGTGTGTGCTGCCCTGCAGCTCTGTGTGCTGCCCTGGTCACTGAGCTGAGCTCCTGCCAGTTCAGGGAGGAGGTGAAGGAGGGAAAGCAAAACAGGATCTCTTCAAATCAAAGCCTTTTGGTGCTGGAATTGCCTAACTCTGCCTTCACACATCAGGGCTTAACGCTGATGGTGATTTACTCACACTTCCTAGTTAATAATTAGACATTGGGAGACACCATATATCACTCCTAATGGAATATGTGGGGTCTGATGAGAGTTTTCTGTTTTGACTAATAAATTTTAAGCAGAATCGCCAGGCTTAATGAAATATTACCGTTTGGGAAGTGGTTTAAGTCTTGTGCTGGGAAAACAGTGTTGCTTTATTCAGTAAATGAATTTATCATTCACTCTGTATCCCAAGCTCTGGCTGGCTCTGGAGCATGGGCTGGATGCAAGACTCTGAACCAGAAAGCAGAAAACTAATCAAATCCTTAAAGACCAAAGGCAGCCAGGCAGGCCTGGGCTGACTTTTTCAGTGGTAGCCTCTGGCTACATCCACTTTTATTTTAGTAACCATTGTTAGCATGATTTATAACCTCAGCTTGGAGACTTTTGCTATTTAGATGTAACAAGATGCTTCACAGCTTTTATTTCCATTTCCTAATTTCGCTCTTGCTCCTGCCTTTTTTTTTTTTTTAGCTTCTCCCTCATCTTTGCCTTGCTCTGCTCTCCCAGGCAGTGCCCAGTCCCACAGCTGACACTGCCCTGGAAGAACATTTGGAGCACTGCAAGGCCTTGGCAGCCCCAAGGTCCACAGAACTGGTTCAGGGTTAGGAACCTGCCCCAAAAATGCATCTTGGAACTGTGGAATGGTTTGAGTTGGAAGGAACTTTAAAGCTCATCTTGTTCCACCCCATCAGTTCCAGGGATCCAGGGGCAGCCCCAGCTGCTCTGGGCACCCTGTGCCAGGGCCTGCCCACCCTCCCAGCCAGGAATTCCTTCCCAATATCCCATCCAGCCCTGCCCTCTGGCATTGTCTGACAGTGTGGGCACAGCTGAGGCACTCCTTGGTGTTCCAGCCTGGGTTTCTGAGCCAAGCCCTGCAGGAAATGCCCTGCTGCTGGCTCCCCAGGGGCACAGGGTGGCTGTGTGTGACATCTGCTCTGGGACAGGATCAGAGGGGACAGCACACACCCCTCGCTGCTGGAGCAGGAGCAAACCACTCTCACCTCTCTGCACCACTTGTGGCTGCTGCTCCAAGCCTCCCTCCCGCCTTGCTTTTGACAGAATATTGACTGGAAAGCAAGATCCCATTTCTGCTTAGCCTTAAGGGCAGCTGTTTGCAGAGTGGCAGTGCTACACAGGTTTACTGTGTCGTGTGTCTGTGTAACACTGGATTTGGATCTTGTATTTAGCTGCCAGGAGTGACTGTGATGAAGTGGCAGAGATAAACTGATAGATTGTGTGCCAGAAAGATGTTGGGAATCAATCAGATAAACAGGGCAGAGAGGTAGCTTGCTGTTTTCTAGTGATAATAAACCAGTGGCCTGGCTCCTGGAATTTTTAAATGTAATTGCTGCAGTAATAATCTCCAAAAATAAGCAAGTTGGGGGGAAAAAAAAGTAGTGGCAGGTTTTTAATTATGTTTGAATCACTCTTTTTGTCTGGTAATGTGGTGTATGCCTTGAAGGAGAGGGAAGTACAGGGTGGAGGAAAAGCATCCTGCATCCTTTCTTGCCTGGAATTGCCTGGATTCTGGTTCCAGGTGTTTCTGGTTCAGCTGTTTCTGAGCTGAGGCAGTACCTTCACTGACTGGTGAATTGTAGGTGTCCATAAAGCAGTTTGTTCCCCTCAGTTTTGGAGGGTTTATTTCTGTTCCTCATGTTGATATCTTGGCCAATACCCAAGGCACAGCAGGCACGGTTTGCAGTGAGTGGTGATAAACACACAGCACCAATCAAGGATCCAAAGAGGCTGTTCACAGCATCCTCTGGCTGCTGGAAGCAAAGAGGACAAACCCCAGCCCTCAGGACACAAAAAGAAATAGAAAAGGCTGCCTGAGCATTCCTGCTGTAGCTATAAAAAGGATTTTGCTGTGCCGTTCTCCGAGCGAGCATCGCTGCCCAGCTTCTGTCTGGGAATTGTTCCAGTTCCCCTGCCCTTCCCCAGCAGTGGGGACAGCCCTGTGGGGCTTTTCCTGCACGTCTGCCCCAGGTGTAGCTGCCTGCACCACAGCTGTGCTTTACTCCAGGTGGGTTTTTGTCTTCCCTGCAGCTCCTGCGAGAGCTGATCGAGCGGAAAACCACAGCCCTGGACCCCAACGACCAGGTGGCCATGGGCAGGTGAGTGAGGGGCTGGGACAGCCCTGCAGCCCAGCACAGCCCCCTGTGCCCTTCAGCACAGCTCACTGCAGAGGGCAGAGCACTGAGTTCATCTGGGGAAAGCCACGGTGGCATCAGGAAATCATCCTCTCTGCAGGCTCCTGGGTTGTGCGGCGCCCAGGCTGCCTTGGAGCTCTTGCTGTGTGATCCTCTGGAGTTATTTCCCTGCTGGAAAGGTTTGGTCCAAGTGTTTTTGTCTCTCAGTGGTTTCTGCAGCACTAAGTGGCACAAAAAACTGGCTGCCCACTGCTGAAATTTGGCTTTGGCTCTTTATTTGCTCTGCTTAGGTGTTGTTTGAGAAGAGTAAATCTTCTGACGTCAGTTAAAGCAATTCCTGTGTATCCCTCCTGTAAGAAAGGGTTCTGTACAGTGAACACAATATCAGGGAATGCTCCCTGCATGCAGAAGTAAAATATAATTCCATGCAGGGAAGCTCTTATTTCTCTGTTTAATTCTAGAGTTAGAAAGTAAAGAATCTTCCAAATGCCACTTCATGAGCAGAGTGCATGGAAATGGCCACGGGCTCCAGTTCAGAAAAGTGTAAAAGCCAAGGAAGGCTGAAAAAGCTGGAGCTGGGCTCTTCCCTGAAACAATTTTGGGGGGCTTGTCTATAGGGAGGGGAAGAAAATGCATCGGGAAGTGTTGTGATGGTGAAACAACTTTTCTCCTTGTAAAATATCACCCAGATTCTAGTGCAATGTCAGATTTATTTTGTGTACTTCTGGAATATTATGGAAAGCTATTCACTATGATTTAACACGATATAGACAAAATTACATTTAAGTGGTGATTGCATTGTACATTTATCTGACTTTACAATAAAATAGATTACAGTAATTAAGATTATATTAAGATTGCAGTAATTGGATTTGGTTAGATTTTTTCCCTGATGTCGAGTTTTCATTGTATAAATCAGGTGAGATGACGCTCGTTTCAGTTAAAAAAAAAGTTATTTATAACCAGGAGAAGTTTTTCCCTGCTGGAAACTTCTTTGACTTGAGGAAGTTCTGGTTGAGAAATGGAGCTTTTAATACAGTTGGGGATCAGAGAGTGTTTCTGGGAGTGTTCAGTGGCTCTGAAGTTGTGCTCCTGTTGTTCTGCATTCCCCAGGCAGTGGCTGGCCATCCAGAAGTTACGGAGCAAAATAAAGAAGAAAGTGGACAGAAAAGCCAGCAAAGGAAGGAGAATCCGGTGAGTGACACCTTCTGCAAGCACACACAAACCCTCATTTGGAAAAAAAAAAAAAGCCTGACAGCTCTGGGTGTGTTTAACCCCAGCTGGCTCTGGGGGGATTTGTGACTTTGAGGGCAGTCAGAGGGGAATGCTGATGCTCCTGGAGCCTGGAATAAGAGCTTGGTGGATGCAGCCTGGGAGCATTGCCCCACTCAGGGTCTGGGGAAACACCAGAGAAAGGTGCTCACATCTCCCTGAGCCTTTTGGGGCTGGAATTTCCAGGGAGAGCCAATAAACCCCTCTTGTGCAATTTGTATTTCCTGACTGAGGCGTGGGCAGCACCTCCAAGGGAAGATGTGCAGAAATACCTCAGGTAAATCTCTATTTCTCCCTGAGTGCCAGCTGGAATTTGGTGTGAAATCTCTCTTTGCTGGTAACTCACATCACAGCTCCCTTCATGTCTGAATCATTTCCCTGCTGGATCACTCATTTGAGCTCAGTGTTAGAATCTCCCACGTGGGGAGGGAAGCAGCCTGGAGAGCAGGAGGTGTTTCCCCTTTGCAGAGCAGCTCTCTGAGTCTCCCTGAGATCAGCATGATTTGTGGTGGAGGAGGGAGGATGCTGAAAAGCTGCTCTGCTTCCTGAAAAATCCAGCACATTAACCATCCTTTGTGAGTAAACTATAAATCCTGAGTTTAGATGGCATCTGATAGAAAGTCAGTGGAGTCAGTCTGGGTCTGGCCTGGCATAGCAATTTTTAAGATAGATGTCATAAGATAATTTATTGAAAGAGGGAAGAGCTACTTTGTTGGCCTGAAAAGCCTATAATTATTGACTATCAATATTCTTTTCTGCCAGCATCACACATAATTGGATATATTCAGGATTCAGTCAAAACTCCTGACAACATCACACAAGTGAGGCAGCCTCTGAGCCTCCAGGAATGATGGGGAATCTCTCCCTGTGTGCAGTCTGTGCCCTCAGCAGTCCTGGGGGAGCAGCTCTGCCTCTTACCTCTCAGGTGCCTCTTTTTAACTAAAAGTTGTGCTGACCCTGCAGGGAAAATAACAATAAAAGAAGGAAAGGCTCCTTGTTTGTGGTTGGGATTGAGATGCAGTTAAGCTCCTGCATTTTTCACAATAAGGCAGTGGAGCCCAAATGGGTTTTTGGTGCTTCCACTGAGAGACTTGGTGTCACCCCAGGAGATCCCTGACCCTCTGTTCTTCCCTCTCCTTCTCTAAATTTGGGACAGCAGTGCTCACATTTGCTTTCATGGGGGACTTTGAGGTCCTGGAGAGCCAAGTATTTAATTTCATCTGTCTCCTTAATTCTTCCTTTTTAGCAAAGCTTCAGTTTTAGAGCTGTTTGGGTGCAATGTGCTGGTTTATTGTAGGGGCTGAGCATCTTCAGGTGCTTCCAGAAGCAGTCAGTCTTCCCCTTGCCACCAGGGAAGTTGGGGCATTGAGAGGGGAGATAAATTCATCCAAAAATCAACCTGCAGAGCCCTGGTGCAGGGAGCTGTGGAGGAGCAGGGATGTTTGCACACCTTTCTCGTGGCAGTGTTTCCTGAGCTGTGCTGCTGCCAGGTGGGGTGCCTTTCTCTGCACTAAGTGAAATATTTTCCATTGGGCTGGGCTTTTCCACAAGCTGTGAGCAAGAGGCTGGAGTGGGCACGAGTGCCAGGCTGTGCCCAGGGAGCTGCTCCTCCATCCTGGCAGCTTCCCAGCAGGGCAGCTCCTTGCAGAGCCAGAGCCAGAGGCTGCAGAGTGTCCACAAAGCAGTTTGTTCCCCTCAGTTTTGGAGGGTTTCTTTCTGTTCCTGCCCTCTGAGAGGGGCTGTGAGCTCAGCATCCCCAGGGAGTGTTCCTGCACGGGCAAACAGAAGGAGTGCAGAGGTGGCAGGGTGGAAAGGTGGTGCTGGGCAAATGCTAGTGAGTCCTTTGGCCTGCTATTTGTCAAGCTCTATAAACAGCAGCAGCCTGGGTGAAACCCTCAGGCTGGGGTGGGCAGTGCACACAAATGCCTGGGTTTGGAATCCCCTGCCCTTGGACACTGGGTTTGAAACCTGCTCATTCTGAGGTTCTCAGTACCCTGGTACATTTTGTGTCAGGTCCTTGAGTATAAATCATGAAATCCTTGCAGGCTTCTACCCAGGCTGGCAGATGGGAAGGGAATCCTCTCTCTGGAGGTGCAGGACAGCTTGCAGCAGTGTTTTGGTGATGAGAACATGCCTCATTCCATCTCTGCACAGGCTTTTCCTGTCTCCTCCTTCCCTGGTTTTCACATGCTCCATTTGCAGGTTACTCAGGGTGGGAATTGCCAGCTCTGCAAACGGCTCCAGAGTGGATTTTGGTGTCCTTCAGGGCTCTGCAGAGCACACAGCAGGGCAGGAGGGGCTGTTTGTCTGTCTGACCCCTCAGGGTTGTCTGTCTGGTGCTGCTGTCCTGTCCCTGGCTGGGATGAGAGAGGATTTGCTGTCCCTCAGTTCATTGTTCACCTGGTTATTGCTGTTCCAGAGGGGAGGAGGGGGAATTGCCAGCTCCAGCTGGGACTCCCTAGGGATGAGCAGAGCCCTGCTGCTCCTTGGGAGCTGCTCCTGCTCAGACCAGCAGCATTTCCTGCTCTGAGCACTTCCTGGGAGCATTTCCTGCTCTGAGCAGTTCCTGGGAGCATTTCCTCCTCTGAGCAGTCCTGAAGTGCTGCTCCTGCTCTCCCCAGGTACCACGTCCACAGCAAGCTGGTGAGCTTCATGGCACCTATTGACCTCTGCACAATGAATGATGATGCCAGGTGAGTAAGAGATTAATTATGTTTCTCAAATGGCTCCATGACAGCGTGGTATTGACCTGTTCTTCAGCCTGTCACCCTCTCCATTCCTTCTTATCAGCTCCCCATTTGTCACTGGCATCACAGCCTGGGTGTCTTGGTCACATCTGTCCTGGCAGCCTGGCTGAGCTTTCACTCTGTAATTACTGTGGTACCAAACCAGAAATTGTCATAAATCTCAGCACCTAGGGGTTGAGTCCTGCTTTAGAGCTCCTAGTTTGAAATTAGGAGTTCTAATTTCAAAACTCCTAAATTCTGAAATTTCCCCTTTTTATGGAATTAGTTTGGAAATGCACAGCCAAGCCACCTGGTGTCTTCAGGTGGAATCAGAGCTTAAAAGAGCTTCCCTTCTAACAGAAATGGCAACTTCTATATTCTGGTTAATGTGCATTTTCTTAGCTCAGTTAATAACTGGAATAATTCTCTCAAGATTCACTCAGGACTTTTATGTCGCTTGTGTTTATCTCTATTTAAAGAGTAAAGAATTTTATTGGGAGACTGTAATGTTTTAATGTGGTCATTAGTAAAGAAAACACTACAGTGAAATTTTGTGCATAGTTTCCAGACAGCTCCCTCACATATTTCTTAAACCCAGATCTCCAAAAGCTGAGCTGTTTGTGGGAAGGAGGTGGAATAATTTTTCCAGTGAATGGATGGAGAAAGCTTGAGAAACATCTTTCCCCTGGGTTGTGGAACATGTTTGTGCTTTGTGAGGGAGAGATGTCATTTGTCTGTTTGTGAAATGGAAACCAAATACCTGCTGCCTTTTGGGGGATTGCAGGGACTTATGGATGAGAAGTTTTGTGTCCATAGCACCTGTGCTGTTCCATCACTGCATCTCTCTCTGAGCTGCTTTACTCTGGTTTTTTTCTCTCTTTTTTTTTTCTTTTCAAGTGAGAGCAAAGCTCAGCTGCTCTGATTTTTCAGCATTGTTTGGATCCTCTCACCACAAAAAGAAATGTGGGAGGCTCCAAGCTGTTCCTCCAGCCATGTAGTCCTAATGTTTAGCTTGAATTTCTCTCTGCTGTGATTTAGGACCATAATTTCTTGTCCTGTTCCAGGTGGGAACAGATTCTTGCTTCCTCTTTGCAGCAGCCCTTGCACTTCTGAGTGGGAATTCTTGTGAAAAGCTGGGTGTTATTTTTTGTCTTCCCCCCCAGCATCCACACACTGAACACATCCAAAATACTGCAGTGGGATCTGAAAATCGTGCTTTTTGTGGGTGTTTGTTCAGCTCTCCCCAAATAAAGAGATCTGCTGCTCTCAGTCATTTGTTTGAAAATCAGAGCCACTCTCTGGGGGTCAGCTCATTTCTCTGTTCAGAATGCCCCTGCCCTTGGCATGAGCCACAAGATCTCTGTCCAGCACACAGCTGGCAAGCAGAATTCAACATCTGCAGGTGAATTAAACAGAGCAGGCCAGGCCTGTGTGCTGCAGAGGGAGGCAGCAGTGATAACAGCTTCCCTTTGTGGCAGAAGCAGGTAATTTTATTGTTGGCAAGTGTGAATTGCTGGATTGAAAATGCACCTGTACACTTCACAGAGGTGTGACTGTGCTCTGAGCCAGTTTCTGGTCAGGCACTTAAAATGCATGACCCCAAAATGAATAGACCTGTGCTCAACAGGGCACTGTGTGGTGGGAGAGGTTTCCCAGGGCCAGTATGAAATGGATGCAGGAAGAGCTGGCAGAGTTTTCCCTCTGAGTTCTGCCAGGGCCCACAGGAAAATGGCAGTAAATAAAGAAATGGATGCAGGAATAGCTGGCAGAGCTTTCCCTCTCAGTTCTGCCAGGACCCACAGGAAAATGGCAGTAAATAAAGAAATAAATGTCTGCAGGTGTGGGTGGGCTTGGGGCTGGTGCAGAGTGCAGGGAGGGAATGGTGCTGTGGTTCTGGTTCTGTCTGTGCCAGCAGAAAGAAAAGAAATCCCTGTGAGGGGAAGCAGCTGAGCACTGCCAGGAGAAGGGGATCACTCCAGATTTCACAGCCTGCATGTGAGAAGGGAAACACACCAGTCAGATAACTGCCTTTGTCAACATCCCTGCCACTTTGTGCTCACTCCTGCTGCTGGCTGGGAGAAGAGCACTGCTGCAGGCAATTTATCTTCCCCCTGCCCCTTCTCCAGGCACCCCAAGCTTGGGCAGGGCTCTTTAACCTCCTGCTCACATATTTTATGTTGTAATGTGTGGGGCACTGGTGGCCTCCAGCCCTCCTCCTTTTTAACCCCTCTCTGGTAGTATTTTAAAACACACACTGGGAAGTGATTTTTATGGTTACCTTGGGTCTGTGTTTATAGACTTTAACACATTTGTTGTCCCCTTGGGCCAGGGTTTTTCTGATGGGTCCAAGGGCACTGCTGGGTAAAGGACAAGGGACAAGGACCCCAAAGGCAGAGCAGGGGCTGGGCTCTGGGGGTTGTCCAGAGGAGACAGGAGCTGTGTGGGGCAGGACAAGGCTGGTTGTGGTTTCTCCTGGGTTTGAGGGTGGCCTCATGTTGTTCCCCCTTCTTGGCCTTCCCTGGAAATAGGATTTTCCCATCACCAGGACGTGGCATCCTTCAGCAGCACCTTGTGCAGCAGAGCTGGGAGCAGGGCAGCCTTTGCTTTGGGAAGTGGGGCACAGGGAGGTATGGCCCCTGTCTCACAGGGTCTGAGAGCCTCGGGGCAGGGAACTCCTGAAGATGTCACACATCTTGGAGCTGAGGTTGAAGCCAGACCTCGAGAGCAGCATTGCCCTGGAAGCCTCCTCTCCCAGGAGGTGAGACCTGTGCTCTGCAGAGAGCTCCTGTGCCAGGCTCCTGAGTTTATTTATGTGTTATTTATTATTATTCACGGGCAGGCTGGGGCTCAGGGCTGCCCCTGGACACCTGCAGGGCACTGAGCTGTTCCCAGTGCTGGGGTGGCTCCTGGAGGAGCTGTGTGTGCATTTGGGGTTTATCCTGTGTTTGTGTGTGTGTGTGTCAGCTGTGAGACACAAACCCTCAGCTCTGTCCCTGTGTGAGGGAGCAGGGACTGAGCCCAGACTGAGCCCAGACTGAGCACAGGCTCTCTAAAGCAAGGGCTGGTGTCAGATCCCTGCAAAGTCTCATCCTTATTCCACCTCTGGAGGACAGTAACTTGCAGGAACAGACATCCTCTAAGGACACAGATGTTTGGTCCAAACACCTTTATCTCCCCAGACAACTCAGGTTATTCTGACAGGTAAAACAAGATTGTGCAAATATGCAACAGTGATCTAATCAGCTGGAACAACAGCAGTATTTTAACTGGCACTACCTTTTAACAGCATCATTAAGGGCTCTCATTACTCTTTTATTAGAGGCTCACTCTATTTCTTATCAGATTACAGAATGAACATAACTCATGGCACTGATTTGATCTCTTGTTAAAGAGGATTACAGCTCTGCATTAGCTGGGATTGACATGGTTTATAATTTGCTGTGGGTAGCCAGGCTGGCAGTGTCACCCTGTGACCCCTCCCCACCCCAGGGGAGGGCACCCATACATCATCATTAAAGCTGGCACCCAGGGCTCTGCAGGAGCCCCAGGGAGCCTTTCCTGCAGGAGGGGCAGGCAGGACAGAGGGACACACTGCAATTCCAGCTGGGGGAAGGTGGGGATGGATCCCGTTTGCTGCAGGCTGGCTTCTGCCTCAGCACTTGGGTCTCCTTGGGGAGGAGGAATCTGCATCCTTTATAAGCCACATCACAGGAAGGTGGCTCTGCTGGGACTGTGTCACACCAGGCAGTGTCCCCACAACGTGAGGTGGGAATCCCTTCCTTGAATGCCACGTCCAAGGGCAGGGAATGACCCCCCTGCCCCAGGGTCCTGCGTGGCACAGGAGCCCCCAGCCCAGTGCTGCTCCTGCAGGAGCAGAGTGGAGCCTGCTGGGAGGCTGAATTAACAGCCAGATGATCCAGCTGCCAGTGAGGTTTGGATTAGAGCCTTTCCCTTGGATCCAGGCAGGCCCTGTGCATTTTCCCAATCAGCATTCTCCCTTTAGTGCAGTTGCTTTGTCACAGAGAGCCTTGCTGCAAGCAGAGGGGGGTACGTAGCAGGAAATCCTGGTATTAAAAGATTAATTTACTTATGTGACATAGGAGTTTAATAAAAAAAAAATTAAAAAAAAAAAAAAGGTTGGTGAGATACCAGCCTTTAACTTGGCTCACTTTGTACTTGGGGTATTAAAACACCATGAGAGCAGATTAATGGAGGAATTTGGGCTCTGCAGTTGTCAATCCAGGGTGTTCAGCACCACAGAATTCCTGGGAGGAAGCAAAGCCCTTCCTGCTGGGAGAACTGAGGCAGCAGCTCAGTGCTGCATGGCACACAGCCCCTGACCCTGGTGGTGTGAGGAAAATGCCTCCAGCTCTGTCCAGAGAGGATCTGCTCTGGGAAAGCAGGGGAGCAGCAGGGCAGGCTGGGACCCCAGGAAAATCCTTATCCTGTGGAACTGAACCTGCTTGGGTGGATCCTGAGGCACCTCAGCTTTGGAATCCCAGAATCCCAAACTGCTTTGGTTGGGAGAGAACTTGAAACCCAGCCAGTGCCACCCCTGCCAGGGCAGGGCCACCTTCCTCTGTCCAGGCTGCTCCGAGCCCCAGTGTCCAACCTGACCTTGGAATTTCTTCTCTCTGTGCCTGATTTTATTTCAAATCCCCCCAGGCTGTGCTTGGTGAGCCCCTGGGGTGCAGTGGGGGCACCCATGTCCCTGCCCCAGGGCTTTTGGGAGGGCTGGTGCTGCAGCAGGGGCTCTGAGGGCTCAGTGCCAGGCTGAATGTCACCCAGCTGCTGGCACTGGGCTGGGCTCCTCATCCCCACAGCTGATGTTTGACATCCCTGGTATGGAAATTTCCCTCTTAAAGGGGGAAAAAAAAATAACCTGTTAAGGGCTATGAGATGATTTGTCGTTTTTCCTTTGTGAGACAATTTGTCTTCTCCTGCCTCAAATCTGTTATAAAACAGGCAAGCTGTGAAAGAGGAAATCGTCCTCGGAATATGAGGAGCACAAGGAATGGTTCCCTCTGCACAGGGCACCTCCCAGAGCCTGCCCTGCTCACATTCCCATCCCAAGGCAGCACTTGATGGATTTCCTGGGGAAATGGGAGCTGCTGGAGCCCAGGCCAGTGGAGCAGCCTGCAGGTCCCTGTGTTATCCTGGTTCTTTGCACCTTCTGTGCTGTGTGCTGCAAAAGCTCCTGTGGAAATGGGACTGGGACCAAAATCAGGATGGGAGAGGCTCCCCCTGTGCCCCACGAGGGTGTCCTGAGCCCGGGCTGGGGAGGGTTGTTGGGGTTCAGGGAGAGCAGGGGTGCAGCAGGGCTGGCTCTGCCTGGGGCAGTGCCCTGAGCTCCAGCTCTGCTCAGCCATGCCCACCTCCAGCCCCTCCAGGGCTGTGCCTTGCCTGGGGCCAGAACCAGCTCTGAAATGCTGATACAGCCTGGGCCTGCTCTCAGGGGACAGGCCAGGGGTCAGTGTCACCCCCTGGGTTTAAACCCTGGGCTGAAAGCATCTGCAGAGCACACAGGGCTCCATCCTGCCCTGCCTGGGGGGAGCGAGCCCTCTGGGGGCTGCTCCAAGGCTGGGAGGGCCCTGGGGGCTGCCCAGGGTTTGGGAAGGGGCTCAGTGCCACCTCCTGGGGCTGCAGCAGCCCCACGAGCCCTTGAGCCCATCCCAGTGCTCCCACAGGGAATGCTGGAGCAGGGAATGTGGGCTGGGAGCTGTGGGAGTGCACAGCAGAGCCCTCTTGGCTTTAGGGTTTGACTGGGGCTGGGGCTGGGTCAGCAGGGAAGAAATGGAACAAATGCAATAAATGGAATCAATTCAATAAATGAAATAAATGAGTAAACTGGGAATAAATGGTTTCAGCCTGTCCTGCCTTCCTGGTGAGAGCAGCAAGAGCTGGGATTTGGAGTGGGGTGAAACCCTCTGGGCACACCAAGCTCACCTGGAATTCCTGCTCCTTTCATTTCATTTTTTTTAAGAGAAATACTCATTTTTATTGAGACATTTAAGGCTTCAGATTAGTTTTGTCTTCCTGGTAGCTGCTCTGCTTGCTGGGCACTTTAATCTGAATTTCACACCACTGGACAGAACATGTCACAGAAGGAACCACATGGATCATCAAGTGCAGTTCTTCAGTGAATGATCCATGCATGGATTGAACCCCCAAATTTGGTTTTGGCAGCCCCTGCTCTGAGCCAGCCTGGTCAGACAGAAAGTTTTCTTTTCCTTTTCCTTTTCCTTTTCCTTTTCCTTTTCCTTCAGGACACCATCAGCCAACTTCGTTTTCCATCAGGAGTTGTGTTTCTGCTCCATCTTCTTTTCCAGTTTTTGTGAATTAAGAATCCATAGTTCCCAGTGGAGGATGGCAGCAGGAATGGGGGATATACTCATTTCAGTGCTGCTTGTGGCATGTTCTAAATTATCTTTTTATTTTTGGGGTTGAAAAAAGAAGTAAAAGGTGCTTGGGAGGAGGCAGAGGAATTGGTTGGAGGGTGTTTGTGCTGAAGAGCACAGCAGTGACTAGAGCACTATTGCTATTTTAATAAAAAAACACCCCCTAGAAACTGAATTTCCCCCCCTTGTTATTGTTCTTCTACTGCTTCACAGAACTATATTTTAAAAAAGGCAACAAATGACTTAAATTACTTAAATAAATGACTTTAAAAAGGCAGTAAATCACTTGCAGAGAGCAGCCCAGCCCTGGCTGCTCCCCTGCCCTGTGGGGTGTCCCCTGGGGGCCCAGGACACCCCCGGGGCTCTGCTGAGAGCTTCTGCCATTTCTGTTTTGATGCTTCCTGGAGATTTCTGAGCTGTTAATATCCATGCAGGGCACTCCTTCCTCCCTGTGTAAAATGTCTGTGCTCCTGCACCTGGGGTTTGGAGGGGCAAGAACCCCCCTCAGCCCCTGGGCTGCCTGGAGCTGCCAGTTATTTATTTCATTCATCTTGATTTATTGATTTGAAAACCTCATTTTATTAATTATTTAATTTTTTTAAATGGTGTTGTTGACCTGTGTCCAGGTGGGGAGGTGCCATCCCCTCCTCTGGGAGAGATGCATCAATAATTAAGCCCAGGTACTCACACACACATGTTTTATGGCAAATGCCTCTGTGGTTCCTGATCATTTTTTATGGGTTTTTTTTTTTTTTCCCAGAAACAGGTTTTATGATAATACAGTAAAAATATTAAATTAGAAAATGCCTCACTAAGGGTGATAAAACCTTACTACAGTGGAAATAGGTAATTATCCCCTGTGCAGCCTAAATGACAGTTTAAAAGAAATAAAAATGTTAGTGCTCATTACTTGCTTTTGTGGGTTGCAATAAAGGGGAAGTTAAATTTGAATTCAGGCCCTGGTGGAGCTGCTCTGCTGGGATTGTGTTCACTGCTCAGGTTTCCAGCTCCAGGTGTCTCAAGGCACTGCCTCCACTCTGGGCTTTCATTCCTGTGGGTGGAGGAGAGAAATTTGTTATTTTTTTAACCAAAATCCCAAGTTCATTATGCATAGCCTTAAGGGGGCTGAAAGTATTAAAATCTGCACTTAGCCTGGTGAATTGAAACACAGACAAGGTTAAACCTGGAGGATTGATGAGTTTTACTCTCTGCATGGTTCAGTCCTGCTCTGGGGAGAGGCTGCAGGAGGAAGGGAGCCTGGCTGATGAGGAGGGGGAAAGGCTTGGGGTGGTTTGGATTTGATATGTTGTATTATTTTATATTCTATATTGTATATTGGGTATTTTATTTTATATTTTTATTTTACATTTTATTTTATATTTTATATATTTTATATTATTTTATAGTTTTATTTTATATTTTATATGTTATATTTTATATTTCTTATTATTTTATATTTTTATTTTACATTTTATATTATTTATATATTATCTATTCTATTTTATATTATTTTATATTTTTATTTATATTTTATATGTTTGTTGTATTATTTTATATTTTATATTTTATTTTCAGGGTGAAATGTTTGCCCTGTTTTGGGGTGCTGGGTTACCTGACTCTCTCCTCCTGCTGTCACCCTGCCGGGGTGTCTGTCCCTGCTGTGTCCCTGTCCTGAAGGACCCCTGGCATTTTGCTCCATCCCATTCCTTGTGCCATTCCTGGGACCCCCAGCCCCAGCCCTGGAGTTTCCACATCACAGCCTGTCAGTGCCAGCAAAGAGAAATCCTCCCTTGAAACCCCCCCAGGCCCTGCGTGCTGCCAAAAGGCTGTTTATGGAAAATCTGTGGGATGGGAGCAAATTCTGCATCAATCCCCCAACTGCTGCTCCCCCAGGGCAGCACCCCACCCAAAAAACCAGGACAAACCCCAGGAATTCCCCCTGGGAGCTTTGCTCTCCTGGGGTCACTCCCTGGGCTTCCCCAAAATGTGCAGCTGGGTTTGGAGCTGCCTCCATCCTGGGGGTGGGAAAAGGACGGAATGTGGGAGGGAGAAGGGTCCAGAGAGCCCGGGGAGGGAGCAGGGGGGCTTCTGCAGCACACAAAAACCACGAGGTGAGCATGCTGCTTTCTCAGGGCAGAAAAGGGGGAGTGGATCCTTTAATTGCAACATTTATGGATTTCTAAAGGGACGAGGTGAGCATGCTGCTTTCTCAGGGCAGAAAGGGGGAGTGGATCCTTTAATTCCAACATTTGTGGATTTCTAAAGGTGGCAGTGGATTGGAGGGTGGCAGTGCCACCTCTCAGTGACACTGGACAAACCAACAGTCCATCACATTTCTCCTCCATAAAAGAGTTATTTATAAAATAAAAGAGTTATTTATAAAATAAATAAAATTATTATTTATAAAATAAATTATTTACAGAAAGTGTGTGAGAAGGTTTGCTGTGAGAATGTAAACATCAGAGGGTTTAGGAAATCTTAAAAAATCAGAGTGGCACAAGGATTTCCCCAGGTCCCCTTGGGGTGGTTTTTGGGGCAGGTTTGAGGCTGTTCCCTGCAGGACCAAACTCTGTCTGTCCACCCTGCACTGCTGGCACTGAGCTTTCATCCCTGCACTTGCTCCTGGGGAGGTTTTTCTGCCATGGCTGCTGAACGTGGAATTCCTGTGGAAGCTGCCAGGGAACCCTCCCCAAACCCAAAAATTGCTGTGCTTGGAGGGGAAAATCCCCCCGTGCAGCCAGCACTCCCCTCCAAGGGGCTTGAGGAGCTGCAGTGAGAGAAAACCCAGCTCTTCCCAGAAATTCCTGCTTGATGAGAATCCCTCCTTTCTCCCAGCTCACGTTCTCTGCTTCTAAAATTAAAGATAAATAACACCAGCCTGCTTTTTTTTTTTTTAATTTTTTTTTTTTTTTAGGGAAATTTGCTCCTGTTATCAGAATTGCTGCACATGGGATATTAATTGGAATCTTGTTGCTGGGTCATTTTCATTGTTTTTCAAGTACTGTCCAGGAAAATGTATGAAAACTAAATTACAGCCCCACGTTGGCTGTGTGATTGAATCCTCCTCACGGCCCCTCCATCCTATTAAAATATTCAATCTTGTTTTCTTACTTGAAGAGCCTGTCTGTAAAGGGCAAACCTATAGAAACCCTCATCCTCTGGAGATCCAATATCCAGCCCCACTGGAATATTTCCATATTTCTGCCCTGCCTGGCATTGGGCTCACACCAGTTCCCCCCTCTGCCTGTATTTATTAATAAAGATTCTCAAATGCATTTTTAATTCCACCAGGCCTTTGCTGCTGAAGGAGTGGAGGCTTTGTGGCAGCCTTTGGATTCCATTTTGACCTTGGAAATAACTTTTCCCTCTCCCCTTTTCTCCCCAGGACGGAGCTGTACCGGTCACTGTTTGGAAAAGCCACGAAGGGAGAAGAACCAGAGCAGGATTAGGAGCTGGGATTGAGCTCCTGGGCTTCTCCCAGCTGCTTCTGCCCTCAGCTGCTCCCTCAGGCTGCCCAGGAGCAGAGGCAGCTCTCTCCAGCCTCGGTTTGTCCCTAAAATCCTCCCTGAAGGAGCCCCACACCCTGCTGCATCAGAGGGAAGAGTGAGCCTGAACTGCTTCCTCTCAAAGACAATCCATTTTTAACTATTCCCTTTAAATTCCTGACCTTGATTTTGCAGCCTGGGCACAGTGTGGGGCAGGGACACAATCCAGCTGTGTGAAAACCTTGGAGATTTTGGGGCTGGGGGTGTTCAGTGCCCTGTTCTGGTGCTTGGCTGCATATTGACTTCATTTTTCACCAGTCAAGAGGATTAAAATGTCATTTCCATAATTAACATGGCCTTAAAACAGAGGAAAGGTGCTGCTGTGCAGGGAGCAGAGCTGCCAGGTCACATCCTGCCTCTGGAACAGGCACAGGGACATTGGCTGGCCCTGGCAATGTGCCACCTCTGTGCTCTGTGCCACCCCCTGTGTGTCCCCTGTGTCTGTGCCACCCCTCTGTGTGTCCCCTGTGTCTGTGCCACCCCTCTGTGTGTCCCCTGTGTCTGTGCCACCCCTCTGTGTGTCACCTGTGTGCTCTGTGCCACCCTCCTGTGTGTGCCCTGTGTCTGTGCCACCCCACCCTGTGACATCTGTGTCCTCTGTGCCACCCCGTGTGACTCCTGTGTCTGTGCCACCCTCCTGTGTGTCCCCTGGGTCTGTGCCACCCCTCTGTGTGACTCCTGTGTCGTCTGTGCCACCCCTCTGTGTGACTCCTGTGTCTGTGCCACCCCTCTGTGTCCCCCGTGTCCTCTGCAGCCGCAGCTCCGGGGCTCTCTGGTCTCCCGGTCCTGCTGTGCAGTTAAAGGGTTAAAGGGGAACACGAGCCCTTTGCAGTGTGAGAACTTCTCTCGGGTATTGTCTGAGCAGATAAGAGCCCGAGCAGCGCTTCTGCATTCCCTTATCAGCGTTCCAGCAGCACCGTCCCCATCCCTGCCACCACCTGGGCTGGGGACAGGGACAGGGGAAGGGGCCCTGCCTGGTGTGGGGGTGCTGCAGGCAAAGGGAACCCCCGAGGAGCAGCCCTGAGAGCCCCGAGGGGTGTGGGACAGCAGCAGGGGGGGACAGTGTCCCCAGCGTCCCCAGGGTCCCCAGGGTGAGGTCCCAGCTCCCTGAGCCTTCCTGGGCTCACAGAAAGAACCAGGCTGATTGCCACCAAGTTTTCCTAAACACCAAGTGAGATCTTCCCTTTCCCTTCCCCCCCCAATAGAATATTAATTCTTTATTAATTCATGATACAGCTGCTAATTAGTACCTGCACAAATGGGCATTACACCTCAGCAAACACTCGGAGGTGTTTTGGGGACGGGGCTGTGCAGAGGGAGGGACACAGGGTTGTGTTAATCCTCTCCCCCCAACCCCACCACAGCAAAGAATTTCAACTTTCAGACAAACAACTTCATTTACAAGTGTGTCTCTAATTAGCTGCAGAATTAGTAAAGCAGAGTTTTCCCCCCATAGATCGGCCAAAGCCCCGGGGGAGGCTCCGGGATGGAGAGAATCGCATTTCCAATTATTTTGTTGAATTGCTAATTTAGTTATTGTGCCTGGCGTAATTGTGATGGGTATTGGGTGTGCAATTCAATTTGTTTTAAATATTTGTGGGAAGGCTGATCAGTAATGGAGCTGACCTATTTCATGGCCCAAATTGAGAGAAGAGACTAAAACAAAAAACAGCTACAAAGCCCCAGTTTGTCTCAGTTTTTATTTTGATGTCTCTCATCCCTCTTAAGACTGTTGATGCAACAAAAGGTTTACATTAAAAGATGATGGCACTTTGATCTTGGGCTTTGGAGAGCTTACAGCTTTGGTATGTCTTTTCTTGGCATTTTAATATGGAGATATTTTAGGCTAAAGAGTTTTAAACGTGATGCTGGAGTTCAGTGGGGTCTGTCCCCTCACCACCCCCCAGATTTTAACTATCATAATTCTAGTTTGAGAATTTTCTAGTTGAAAATTCAACTGCTGGAGTTGTGCTGGCTCATGTGGGCAAATTTAAATCTCACCTTTCACGGGGACTCCTCCAGAGGGTGTTTGTGGATCAGCTCCCAGGGACATCCTTTAGCCAAAGTCCTGCTGGGCCTTTCCCTGCAGGCTCCTGAGGCTGGAAAAGGTCTCCAAGATCGTCCAGTCCAGCCATCCCTGCCCACAAAGCAGCCCTGGAAGAGGGTCCTGAAGTTCTCCCACCTCAGCAGCAATCTCTGGGATTTGGGTTTTTTTCCCTGCTTGTCCCATTCCCTGTGATGTTGAAGATGGGAATGGGGAGTGGCCACCACCAGCCTTGGGGACACCTGGGGGCAGGGGGGACCTGGGATGGGGCAGAGCTGTGGGATGAGCTGGGGAGGGCTGGGCTGACCTGGAGGGTCCCACAGAACCCTCTCTGTGCTGGCCTCCAGCAAAGCTCAGCTCCTCCAGGACAGCGGGGACAGATTCCACTCGCAGCACCAGAGCTGTAATTCATTCTTTTTATTAAAAGAAATTGAGGTAAGTGAAATACTTCAGCACCAGCGAGAACCGTTCATACCCAGGGGTTCCCCCCCCCGGTGACCCCCCACCCCTGGGGACATCACAGGTGCTGCTGCCAGGGGGCCCCAGCAGGCCCAGAGCCCCCAGGGCCAGTGCCAGACCCCGATGTCACCCAACAGATTTTTTTGGAGCTGCTTTCCCCCCAGATGAAGCGAGGCCTGGTGCTGTAACACTGAAATGGGGGGGCTGCTCTGGCTGAGTGGGCACAGGGACACCTCCCACTGCAGCTGCAGATGTCCTGGAAAGGGGACTCTGGTGACACCACCACGGGGGGGATCCTGGTGACAGGGGAGGAGCCCCACCAGTCCCGGTCCTGCCTGGCTGACACATTCTCTGTCTGTGTGTCCCGCTGCAGCCCACCCTGGCGTAAGCAAAAGCATCTTTGGGGCTTGTTCAGGGGGCTCTAGTGGAAAAAAAAAATCTCTTAAATCAAATGAGGGTTCTTAACTATTAAGAAAAAGCAAGTCCTGCGGGTGGCCGAGCTCTGCTGGCCACGGGCAGGGGAGCAGCGACCCCGGGCTGGCACCTCCAGTCACTGGCAGCACAGGAGAAGGGCTGCATTGCACTTCAGGAGGAAACAGGGACAGGTGAGAGGCACTGGCAGCATCATTGATTAATTCTCTCATTAAACAGCCCTTCTGATGTACCATACTTCTGACCTACAGCCCTTCCTGCTGGACTAAAGGAGGGGCTGTAAAATCTGAAATTCTTCCAGGACCATCACTGGTGAGCCCGGGAGTGCTCACTGTACCCAGAGCTGTGTGTGAGGGGTGGGCTGTGCTTCCCTCCAGCTTCTCTGAGCTTTTGTTACATAAAAAAATTGTAGAAAGAAGTTGGGGATCTGGGATAGCCTGGGGGGACCTGGGCAGCTGCCACCCCTTCCTGCACTCACCTGCCACCCAATTCTCCCTGACCATTGCCACCAGATACCAAACCCAACATTTTTTCTCGTTCCCAGGTGAGAGTGGCCCCTCTCCAGCCAGGCCCAGGCAGCTCTGGGCAGGGCAGGATGATGAGAAAAGCTCTCCTCAGATCCTCAAACTGAGAATTCCTTCTGCAGTTCCAGCCCAGTGGGGGATTTGGCTCTGTCCTTTCTCCTCCCTCACCTCAGCTGCCTGGACCTGCCCACAGGGAAGGGATGAGCACTCCCCACACCTCAGCCCTGAAAAGATCAGGGAAGGGAGAGCAGAAATGCTGAGCAGCTGCACTTTGGTCTCTTGTGCTTCCTCCCAGAAGGGCCTTTCACAAAATTCACAGCCTGCTCTAAAGGAAATGGGCACAAAGGCAAGCAACAGAGGTTCAGCCCCCAAAATCCTGCCCCCAAAAAACCTTGACAGCCCTGGGGAGCCTGGGAGCCTCCTGGGGGCACGGGGCCAGCCCTGGCCACAGCAGCTAAAGGCTGGTTTTCCTCTACCTAGGAGACAAGACAGACGTGGGACACACAAATCAAATCACCACTGACAGAGGGTGACACACAAATCACCGCTGGCAGAGCCAGGGGCTGCGGGGTCCCCGGAGAGGGGACGGGGGGACATTGGCACTTGTCAGCACGGAGCTGCCGCTGCCGGGCACGGGGAGGAGAGGAGAGGAGGGCAGGGTGTCCCTGCAGGGGCAGGGTGTCCCTGGAGGGACAGGGGTGTCCCTGCAGGCCCTGCCACGCCAAGGCCTCGCGGTGCCGGAGCGCCCAGCCCCGCTCTGTTCAATAAATAAGGTACAGGAGGACAGCGGGGACTCAGTTCCGCAGGCGCTCGTGTTTATACATTTTCCTCGTGTCCCTGGCCAAAGGACACGCTTCCTCTGGCCAGCCTGATTTGAAAAAATAAAAACTGTCCCTGCAGCAGCGCTCCCGGAGCCTCCCCCGGGCGGGGCCGAGCGGACAAAGGGCAGCTCCCGGCTCCGGGCTCCGCCGGGCAGCCCAGGCTCTTACGTGGAAGAAGGCGAGTCCATTGTGGAGAGGATCCGCACGACCTCGGCTCGCTGCGTGGGGGAGATGTGCTGGGTCATGTGCACGATGGAATCCATGGCAACCTCGGGATTGGCCTGGACCAGGCTGCGAAGAGCACAGAGGGGAGTGAGCGAGTGAGGCAGCTCCCAGCAGGCATCCCGGGGGGCTGGAACGTGGGGCTGCGAGCGGGCACGGCCCTGGGTGGGCTGGGAGCAGCTGAGAGCTCCCTCAGGACACTGCTGGGCTGAGGAATCCTGAGTGTGTGCACCCAGGAGCTCTGGAGCCAGCCAGGTCCCCTCCCTGCTCACCTCCGGATCTGCTTGAGCACGTAATCCCTGGAGATGTATTTGATGTTCTCCTCCACCACCGAGCGAACGCCCTCCTCCTCCGTCAGCTGCTTCTCCAGCCACTCCACCAGGTCCTTGTTGCTGTCCCACAGGTAGGCCTGCCAAAATCCACAGCTCAGCCTGTGCCCCAGCCCTGCCCACTGCCAGAGTTACCCCACAGCTCTGCACTGGCACCTGTGGGTGCCACATCTGGCTGGGCATCCCCACAAACACGCCTAACAATCAGCACAAGGTCAAAGATTGTTCATTCCTTTTGCATCCTGCCATAAATGCGATGGAAGGGGAGCGAGGAGGTGCTTGGTCAGTGCTGCAGAGAACAAGCTGCAGCTGTCCCAGATAAATCCCAGTTTCCCTGGTTATCAGCTCCCCAAATTCTGGTGGAATACGGCTGACCCGACATGCAGCTGCTCCAGGGACTGTCCCAGTGCTAAATCAGGGGACCTGTGAGTCCCCACCACCTCCAGCCTGGCCCTGTGCTGGTGGCCCCAGCAGTGCTGGGACCCCTGACCCAGCAGGGCAGAGCAGGTCAGAGTGTCTGGACCCCCAGCCACATCCCCCTTTTTGCCTTTCACAAGATCATTTCACCTGATATTTGCCAGGTAGTTGGCTGTGTAATAACTCAGGAGTGTGTGAGCCCCTAACAGCCTTCTCTCCTCTGCTCTCATTTTCTTTACAAATCATTTAAGAATCGTTTTGTTAATGGTTTCCGGAAAAGCAAGTGCTGCCATTAGCACTCATTCATATTTATGTCATTTTATTTGGGTAATTAAACACAAAGCTCCTCATTTAAAGGTGCACTATCCTTCTCTGTTATCACTAACCAAGTCAGAGGCAGAATGACAATGAGCTGGGGGCGGTGACACCGTGGTGGCACCTCCCGAGCACCCTGCTGCAGCCAGACCCTGCCACACCTCGGGGACACAAGCAGGGAGTCACAGAGGCATCGGGGCTGGAAAAACATCGAGGCCAACATTCCCCAGCACTGCCGAGGCCACCAGTGACCACGTCCCCAAGTGCCACAGCCTCTAAATCCCTCCAGGGATGGGGACTCAGCACTGCCCTGGGCAGCTGGGCCAGGGCTGGGCAGCCCTTCCCAGGAGGAATTTCCTTTTCCATGGAGGAATTTCCTTCCCAGAGAGGAATTTCCTTTCCATGGAGGATTTTCCTTCCCATGGAACAATTTCCTTTTCCATGGAGGATTTTCCTTTTCCATGGAGGAATTTCCTTTTCTATGAAGGATTTTCCTTTTCCATGGAGGAATTTCCTTTCCATGGAGGATTTTCCTTCCCATGGAACAATTTCCTTTTCCATGGAGGATTTTCCTTTTCCATGGAGGAATTTCCTTTCCCATGGAGGAATTTCCTTTCCCATGGAAGAATTTCCTTTTCCATGGAGGATTTCCCCTCCCAAGGAGGAGTTTTCCCAGTATCCAGCCCAGACCTCCCCTGGCCCAGCCCGAGGCTGTTCCCTCTCCTGCTGTCCCTGTTCCCTGGCTGTCCCCTCCTGTCAGGAGCTGTGCAGAGGGGACACTTCCCCTGTCCCAGGCTGCTCCCAGCCCTGCCCAGCCTGGCCCTGGACACTCCCTGGAGCTCCAGGAGCTGTGGCTGCCCCAGGGAACCTCTGCCAGGGAGGAATTTTGGTTCCAGAGCCCATCCCAGCCCTGACACACTTCAGAAAGCCCAGGATTATTTCATTTCCTTTCACACGATGCCTCCGATTGTCTCAGCCCGGTGATGTCACTTCAAGATTTTGCTTATTTCATTGTTTTTCTCCTTATTGTGATTTGAAGCTCGGAGTTTTGCTCCCTGCCTGTGCCCCTGGCAGGCAGCAGCAGTCCCTGCATACAAAGGCAGGTCCCAGGGAAGGGGGGAAAGCCCAGCCCCAGACCTGTGCAAAGCTCCATTTACCCAAGAATCCCAAAGCTTTTCGTTTAGGAGAATATTTAATACTCTTATTAATCATTTTTAATCCGTTTGCTTTTAATTAAGAAACAGCATGATGCTTCCCTATCAACATATGCCAGGGAGCAGATTAATTGTGGCTTAAGATAACTCTCCTTGATTGGTGTAATGTATTAGCTAACGAGCTGCCTGCTTTTGGAGAGCTCAGGCTCTACCTTGGAAAGGCTGCTGCCCTCCAGAGAACATCCCCCCATTCCCTGGAACCCCTGGGTGTTGGGGACTTCAAAATCAGAATGAAAAAAAAAAATAGAATTAAAAAATAAATCACTGAAATAAAATAGAATTTTAAAATATAAAGTAAAATAAATAAAATAAAATACAATAAATGAAGTAAAATAAATAAAGTAACAAAGTAAAATAAATAAAATTAAATAAAATTTTAAAAATTAAATAAAGTAATATAGTAACAAAGTAAAATGAAATAAATAAATACATAAAATTAAGTAATGTAAATAAAATTAGATTAAATAAAACAGAATAGATAAAATAGAAAAAAATAGAAAAATAAAATAGAATAAAATGGAAGAGATAAAAAATTGACTAAAATAAAATAGAAAAAGTAGAAAAATAAAATAGAATAGAATAAAATAGAATAAACAAAAATAAAATAAAATAACATAAAATAAAATAACATAAATAAAACAAAATAAAATAAAATAAAATAAAATAAAATAAAGAGATTGAAGGCTTGTGACAAAACCAACCCAAGAGCAGCTCCAGAGCTTGCCCTTCCTGCAGGCTGAGCACTCTCCCTGCTGTCCATGCCCACCCTGGGCTGGCAGCCCTGGCAGGGGCTCAGGGTGGCAGTGCCCCGAGGCTGCCACCCACAATGCCCTCCACCCTGGACTGACCTTCACCGTGCCCTAAACCCACACTGACGTTCACCTTGGACTGACCTTCACCCTGGACTGACCTTCACTCTGGACTGACCTTCACCATGCCCTGAACCCACACTGCCCTTCCCCGTGCCCACCCACACTGCCCTTCCCCGTGCCCCCCCTGCACTGCCCTTCCCCGTGCCCACCCACACTGCCCTTCCCCGTGCCCACCCTGCCCTGCCCTTCCCCGTGCCCACCCTGCCCTGACCTTCACGGTGCCCTCCACCCACACTGCCCTTCCCCGTGCCCACCCACACTGCCCTTCCCCGTGCCCACCCACACTGACCTTCACGGTGCCCTCCACCTCGACGAACCAGCGGCGCAGCATGGCCTGGATCTGCCCGTCCGTCAGCTCGGGGTTGGCCTCGTGGATCTTGCTCTTCACGGCCTCCTCCAGCAGCAGCCGCCGCAGCCGCCAGTAGAAAAACGTCCGGGACGTTTTCCAGTCCAGGACATCCTGCCCGAGGCAGGGGACAGGAGTGAGGGATGGGGAAAAGGAGTGAGGGACAGGGGAAGGAGTGAGGAACAGGGGAAGGAGTGAGGGATGGAGAAAAGGAGTGAGGGACAGGGAAAGGAGTGAGGGACAGGGAAAGGAGTGAGGGACAGGGGAAGGAGTGAGGGAAAGGAGTGAGGGATGGAGAAAAGGAGTGAGGGATGGAGAAAAGGAGTGAGGGATGGAGAAAAGGAGTGAGGGATGGAGAAAAGGAGTGAGGGATGGAGAAAAGGAGTGAGGGATGGAGAAAAGGAGTGAGGGATGGAGAAAAGGAGTGAGGGATGGAGAAAAGGAGTGAGGGACAGGGGAAGGAGTGAGGGACAGGGAAAGGAGTGAGGGACAGGGGAAGGAGTGAGGGACAGCAGGAACAGACACACCTCGTTCCCACAGGGAAGCCCAGGCTGGGATTTGATGGAGACTCCCTGGGGATCCCAGCCGGTCCCCAGGAGCTCCACAGGCTCACGGAGGGTCTGGCTGCAGCCCCGTCCCCAGGGAAGCTGAGGCACACTCACGGTTATGGCGCCTTTCTCCTGCATCCTGCCGGGGGTGTCGTGCAGGTCAGCGAACTGCATGGCCACCTGCTGGTACATGGGCGCCAGGAACTCCTCCCGCTCCTTCAGCTTGGCCTCCAGCTCCTTCCTGTCAGCCGGGCTCAGCTCGCCCTGGGGATGCGCAAACCACACACAGCTCAGACCCGGGGGAAACCTGGGGTGCCTGAAACCACACACAGCTCAGATCCTGGGGTGCTCAAACCACACACAGCTCAGATCCCAAGGGAAGCTCAGGGGTGCCGGGAAAGCCAAAGGACAAACCCCAGAGGATCAGCTCCCAGCAGGGCCCAAAAAATCTCTGGTCCAGCCCAGATTCTGTGCCACAGAGACTCAGGCAAGGGCTCTGAGGGTGTTTTCACCACAGAAACTCTGTTCCATTTAAATGCCAACGATCTGAGCCATCAATTAAGTGACATCTACAGGACTTACTCCTAGAAGAGAACAATGTCCCAGCACTGCTGTTCATTTAGCAGGAAACATAGACCATGGCACAGCACCCTCACCACTGCAAGTTCTCCTTTAGCCCACTCCAGGGGCTCTGCCATCACAGAAGGAAGCCAGAGCAAGAACCCCAAGCCAACAAACCCAGCTTAAACCACTGGGCAGAAGCTTTAGAGAAACCCCAGGAAGGACCAGTGCAGAATGCAAGGCTGGAATTCACTGTCACTGGGCCCAAACGGGCTCACAGAGGGTGATCAGACAAATTCATGCAAGGAGATTCCAGCACAGGCTCCTGAGCATGAAGATCAGCTATTAATCTGTGCTCAGGAAGCCTCTAAACCACAGCTGGAAGCTGAGACAGCATCCTGGGGGCTCCATCCCAGGATGCTGCTGCTCCTTCCACGCCTCATTCCCACAGACACCATAATCCAAGGCTGCAGGTCCGAAGGGAGGAGCTCCCCAGTGGCCTGAGCACCCCAGTTCCTGCTCACACACCCCATATCTGTATTTTTCCAAGGCACAAGCCCTCCAGACAAAGATCCTTCCCAGGGAAGGAACGTTTTTCCTGTACCTACCAATATAAATGCTACCTAACCCTTCAGATGCGAGTAAGAAGGTTTTAATTAAGAGAAGCTCCCCTTCTAACCTTCAGAATAAAAAATTATCTATATTTATCCACGCTGAACTCCCAGGCTCCCTGGTTTCAACACAAGCACTCGAGGCAGCCCCGCTGGTGAATTCAGGCCCCTGCCAGCGAGTCCACCCAGCCAGGCCCAGTAATGATTTAGGTGAGATTAACAAATATGTCAATGTCTATTTTCTGCTTAATTTAAAAGCAGCGTCTATAAAGATTTTTGACTTCTGAACCCTGTTCTCCTGGAAGAAAGAAGGTAACAATGAGGAGGGGGGATAAAGAGTGATTATCCCATCATCGATCGTTTGTCAGGAGCATTTCTTATTCACTGGACTATTGTAAAAAGCTAAGCTCTCGATCAATCCCGTAAGCCCCCTGTACAATTAAATATCTTGGAATGGTTTTCTTTCTTTCCTAGTCAGATCTCGAGGCCTCAGGGTTTTTCAGAAAGCCTGGGCTTTATTTATTTATTTTTCAGGTTAAAAAAAAAATAAAAAGAAAAAAAAAAGTCTCTTTCCACAAATCTTATCCTGGCAAGAAGAGGGGAGTTAAAATATGGGATTCCTTTGCTCTGGAGGTACTTGACAGTTAATGAAACTGTTAAAGTTTAAATCATAGGAGCATTATAGACCTCTAGGTATGGATTGGCTGCTAATCAATAGGGAAACAAAAGGAGCAGTGCTCCCATTCCATGAGGAGAGGGCCTGGCACACGGTGGGGCAGCACCAGGAACGTGAGTGACCTTCCTACAGCAGGGAGCACGGGGCATGCTCCTGCAGTGCCAGAAATGTCACCTTCCTCTTGGACTGCAGCTTCCCCTGCAGCCCCACATCACCAGGGCTCTGAGGGATGGGCAGGGCTGGGAAACAGCTCAGCTCTGCTCCCAACACCCCCAGAGCCCCCCATGGCAGAAAACACCACAGAACCTCCTGCTTCTACAGGCTTTCCTCTCTTCTTTTTCAATCAGCAGCAGAACTGCCTTAACCAAGTTGGAAAAATGCTCTGGGAAAGCTTTGGGGTCCCACCTCCCTTCCACACCTGCAAGAACAGCCTCCCACCTGAACCTCACCTTCTCCTCTTCTGCCTTGAGCAAAAGTTGCCAGACATAAGTTTATTCTCTCCTGGCAGGGTGGGCAGGGCTGGCACAGGGTGCCCAGAGCAGCTGGGGCTGTCCCTGGATCCCTGGCAGTGCCCAAGGCCAGGCTGGACAGGGCTGGGAGCACCCTGGGACAATGGAAGGTGTCTCTGATGGGCTTTAGGGTTCCTTCTAATCCCCTCCATCCTGGGATTCCATGAAATTCACCAAAGGCAGCAAAAAAATGCCAAAGGTGTCCAAGGCTGCCCAGGCAACTCCCCCAGCCCAGCAGGAGGGAGCGGCTCCAGAGGGGAGAGGGAAGGTCACAGGGAGCCACTCACGTCCCTGGAGAGACAGGCATTTTTGGATTGTCTCTTGTTTCTTTAAATGAGACAGGCTGTAATTGCTTCACTAAATATTCAGCAGGATTTATGTCAGAAAGGTGCAGCATGAACAGCCAGTGAAGGTCACACCAGCTCGTGGCACAGGCTGCAAATATCCCTGTACAGAATCCCTGTGATTCCCACCCTGGCCCTTCCCTCTCTTTGCTCCTGAGGTCTCATTTCCAAACACCAGGGACATAATTCCAAAAAATTCCTACCCCCAGCCCTCCTGGGAGGATATCCCAGTGCCAAGTGCCACGGAGGAGCTGAGAGAAAGCAGGATCTGCTCTGGGAGACTTGTGATTGTGAATTAGCACCAATTTAAATGCAGCAGCACCTGCACAGGGAAGCAACTGCTGAAAACCAGCATCACCCACAAAACAAAGTTACAACCTGTGTTTATCCAACACCCCGTGAGAGATGGAACCAGAAGAGCAGTGTTCCTCCCAGGTTTTCCTGAAAAACTGGCAGTGGAAGTCAGTTCTGGTCCTGCACCCCAAAATGTTTCTTTTCAGAGAGGAACTGCTGTGCTGAAGTGGAGCTGAGTGATGAATACTTGAGTGGTCACTCATTATTTGGAAATTTAAAGGCAATTTTGGATGCTCTTTTGCCAAGTAAGGTGTGAACCAAGCCCCAGCAGCACAGACTGGCTGCCCTAGGAAATGAAATAAATGAAATAAATAAAATCAGAGGTGCATCCAGCACACAGGAACACCTCCCAGGACCAGCAAGAAGGACATTCCCACTATCACAATGGGCATCAGATGCTGCCTTTTTCCTGCAGGAAACAAGGAAATGCAATAGCCAGCCTTGCTGGAACTGGAGCCATTCTGCCATTCCTTTCACCCACATTCCACCCCATTTTTGCACCCATTTCCCTGCACCTCTGACACGAGGCACAGAATCTGTACGACGAGGCTTATTTTCACTCCACTGCTAAGTGGCTTAGTCTAATTGTAATAAATAAATAAAACTGAGCCTCTGTGTTTTAAACTCTGGCCCAAGGCTTGCAGGCTGCCCCGTTCCCACATCTCTGGGTGATCCCTGCTGTCCCTGCACACCTGCTCCAGGTGGGAACGTGCTCTGGGGCAGGAGAAGGGCCACCCTCCCTCACCCTGCCCCTTGCTGGAACAGCCCAACCCTGAGTGACACTTCAATAAACCACGGGGCTAATCAACATTTCAGCAATGGTGCTGCAGAATTGATAATGAACAGATTTATGTCAAATGATTCAATATCTGCCAGCCTCCCCTGCTCTGCCACGTCCAGCCCCGGCGTGGGCTCGTGGGACAGCATCTCCCTGGTGCTGCTCTCCGGGGAGGGATGACAGCCACTCAGGGGTTAAAGAGAGGCAGTGAACCCCCAGCTAATGAGTAAGAATTCAGCAGGCAGTGTAAGATAAATGGAGCTTTCTCTGCTTCTGCTGGAGTCAGCATGAACTGCGGCCCTGCGGCTTGTTTGTGGCAAATGGAGTGCGCGAAATATCAAAGGGCAGTGATCCAGAAGAAGACCGACTTTGACAAATTTTAAATTGGCCAGAAAGAAAACCAGCAAAAAAAAAAAAAAAAAAAGGAAAAAAAAAAAAAGAAAAAAAAAAAAAGGATAAAAAAATTATGCAATCCAGTGTGTCCTGCAATCTTGGCTCTCCTGCTCTGGTATGGAATTAGTGGCAAAACAACAGCAATGATCAGCGATGCTGGAGCAATTACGATCCATCTCAGGGAGATGCTTATCAGTGACTGAAGCTTTTAGAGCTCTCCCTGTGTACAGTTGTAAGTGACTTGCTCTTGTGTTGCAGTCATTTTAATTAAAGTGTATGGAGTTTGCTGGGAGTAATTACCCTGTAGAGGAAGAGAGGGAAAAAAAAAACCTCTGACCAGGCTCCTGGCTCCTCACACGGCGCTGGGTTTGTGAGGCTGCTGGCAGAGACTCCACCCCATCTTTCCCTCTGTGGGTTTTTTTTGAGTGTCCCACAGGATTCAGGGGTGAGTGAAGGTGATGTTCTGCTCCCCCTCCCTGCAGGATTGTCTTTGTCCACAGCATTCTCCAGGGGATGGATCCCTCCCGAAGCCACGGGCTCTGCTGGAGCAGGGCTTGCTGTGCTGCTGGCACTGCCAGGGGGTGTGGGAGGTGAAGGTGAGCACTGCCAACAGCAGCAGGGCTGCCCTGCAGGGCCATCCACTCAGCTGAGTGCTCAGCACGCTCCCTTTCCTAAGCACATCTCTGATTTCTCCTTCCAGAGATTCCTGCTCTGACACACACCCATGGGAGGGGGAGCTGCGGGTCCTGCCTGATGAGGAACTCCACTGAACACCTCCAGAGAGGCTTTTTGGGACTCTGAGCTGGGTCCCCATGATTTGGGGTGGTCACTGGCCCTTTGCTCCTAAAGGAACGCTGTCAAGTCTGACAGAGGCCAAAAGTGAGGTTTTCTGAAAATAAAGCCTGCAGCTGCAGCAAGGAGGTTAAAACTGGGATTTAAGTCATGGAATAACAGAATGGTTTGAGTTGAAAAGGACTTTAAAGATCATTTCATTCCACTCTCTGCCATGGGCAGAGACACCTTCCACCATCCCAGGGCACCCCTCACCCTTCACCTTTTATTATTCTCTTCCCAAGGCATATCAGGAGGGTTGTTTTGTATATAAATTGTTGCCCTGCCATAAATTTAAAAAAAAAAAAAGCCAAATAATAAAATGTAACTGTAGCAATAGCCAGGATTTATCAGTCATTTGCAGAACACTTTTCCTCCTGAAGGATCCCAAAAGGCTTTATAAATTCAAGCCATACCCACATGGCACGCTTCTCCCTCCACTGAAATGTAGTCAATTTTGGAGGTAAAAGGAGGCTCTGTAAGATTATACTCTTATAGTAAGAGCCAGTAAAGGACTATTTAAAAAGCCTATTCCCTCGAGAGAGAACATATCTGATATTAAGTGCATTCTGCTGAACACTCTGTATTTTGGGATGTTGAGTGTACAGCAGGCGCTGGGATCACTCGGAGTGGCAATAACACAACCCTGGCCGTGCCAGCACTGAGCTCTGCACAGCCCCCCTGTCCACAGAGACATGGACAACATTCCTCATTCCCTTGGAACTGAAGAGCACACGGATATCATTACTGCAAACTACCCCAGACACTCAGAGACAGTCCAGCAGCCCAAAACGTCTTTGATCAAACCTTTTGTTACGTGAAACGACGCCTGCTGAAGGCTTGGCCCACAAACCTTTAGAGAGCTGAGCAATTGCTGAGCTGGAAATTAGACCCAGGCATCTGCAGTGAGGGTCTGTTGTGAGATCCAGCCAATAAAATATAATAAAATAGAGAAATCAGCTCAAAAAACCCCAATATTCCACACCCTGGGTACGCTGAGCACGCACCAGTGTCATCTCACACATACACACACGCCGTGGTCTCATCTGGTTTTCTTCCCAAGTCAGACAAGAGTAAATAAAACCGAAAAGGACTGATGAAATGCCCCCCTGGGGGTGCCCAGGTCCCAGCGGGCTGTGCCACGTACCCAGGCGCTCGGCCAGGCGGATGTACACCGGGTCCACCCTGCGCATCGTCTTCACCAGGTCCTTCCTGCGGAACCGGATCTCCACCGTCCCCTCGGGCTCCAGGATCCCTCCTCTGCAAGAGAGATAAGAGAGGCACTTCTTGCACCTGACTTTGTGTCATCAGGAACAAAAATGAATGGTTCAATGTCTGCTGCAAAGCACGTGAAAAGAGAATGGGGAGGGAGACAGAAGGAAGGGAGGATTTTTAGCTCCGGTTTCTCCAGGCCGAAGACGCAGGCGAGGCCCCACATGTCCAAGCCCAACTGTCCCCAGAGAGCCCCAGCTGTGGCTGCAGGGAGAGGGTCTGTACCTGCTGTCCCTGTCGGCGTACATCTCCATGTGCCGGGGGTTGATGGTGGGGTCGATGACCACCCAGGAGCCGCCGCGCAGCTCGCCCTGCGGCGGGATGTAGATGAGCACGGGCTGCCGGTACTCGCGCAGGCCGTCCACGATGTAGGCCCCGAACTTCAGCACCTGGTCATACATGTCTGGGGATGGACACAGAGATGGTCAGCGTGGCTGGGATGGACACAGAGATGGTCAGGGTGGCTGGGATGGACACAGAGATGGTCAGCGTGGCTGGGATGGACACACAGACAGTCAGCGTGGCTGGGATGGACACACAGATGGTCAGGAATGGCTGGGGATGGACACAGAGATGGTCAGAGTGGCGGGGATGGACACAGAGATGGTCAGACATGTCTGGGATGGACCCAGAGATGGTCAGGAATGGCTGGACAGGACACAGAAGTGGTCAGGCATGGCTGGACAGGACACAGATGGTCAGCATGGCTAGGATGGACACAGAGATGGTCAGACATGTCTGGGATGGACCCAGAGATGGTCAGGAATGGCTGGACAGGACACAGAAGTGGTCAGGCATGGCTGGACAGGACACAGATGGTCAGCATGGCTAGGATGGACACAGAGATGGTCAGACATGTCTGGGATGGACCCAGAGATGGTCAGGAATGGCTGGACAGGACACAGAAGTGGTCAGGCATGGCTGGACAGGACACAGATGGTCAGCATGGCTAGGATGGACACAGAGATGGTCAGACATGTCTGGGATGGACCCAGAGATGGTCAGGAATGGCTGGACAGGACACAGAAGTGGTCAGGCATGGCTGGACAGGACACAGATGGTCAGCATGGCTAGGATGGACACAGAGATGGTCAGACATGTCTGGGATGGACCCAGAGATGGTCAGGAATGGCTGGACAGGACACAGAGATGGTCAGGAATGGCTGGACACGACACAGATGGTCAGACATGTCTGGGATGGACACAGAGATGGTCAGGAATGGCTGGACAGGACACAGAGATGGTCAGGCATGTCTAGGGTGGACAACAGATGGTCAGCATGTCTGGGATGGACACAGAGATGGTCAGGGTGGCTGGGATGGACACAGAGATGGTCAGCGTGGCTGGGATGGACACAGAGATGGTCAGGAATGGCTGGACAGGACACAGATGGTCAGCATGGCTAGGATGGACACAGAGATGGTCAGACACGTCTGGAGTGGACACAGAGATGGTCAGGCACAGCTGGGACAGGGACACCCAGCCTGGAGTCACAGCTCACCACTGCTCCACAGCAGGTGCCCTGGGATGATCCATCCCCCATTCCCAGCCCACAAACATTCCCACAGTTTGGGGAATCAGCCTGGGTATGTCTGCACTGCCCAATTTCAGACTTTCCACCCCAGACCTCTCCCACAACTCATGTAATGTGAATAAAATGCACCTAAGGGCAGCAGAGCTTTTCCAGATCTTCATAAAAATGTGTGTGGAGAGGGATGGGGAACAGCACTCCGCTCTTCCTCCATTAAAATTTGTTTAAGGCACTTTGCTCAAAATTAATAAGAACAACTCCACTGTGTAAAGACAGTACATTGAAAATATCAGCCCCAAAGGTGATTTAAATAAAAGAGAAAAAGGGAAGGCAGAAGAATTTCTATGAGATGATATAGTTTCTAATGGATGCAGTTTGTAATGGAAACGGGCACTCTTGAATATATATATTTTGTTACATATAATTATATCTACAAGTATTAAATCAAAATACAAGAAATGAAAAATACTTATTAGGCTCATCTAGCCCACCTCTTTGTTCACACACGACTGTTTCTTCCACAGTGCTTTTGAAAGCTCCCATTTAGAAACCCCAAACAATAAATCTGCTTCTTTAGGGGCATTTCCCCAGGCAAACAGATGAGATTTCCCGCAGAGCTCAGCCAAACTTCCCCTCCCTCCCCATGAATTTCATGTCACCACCCCTTGTAGCACCCTACACAATGTCTGCTCTCCTTCAGGCTACTACAAACAGCAGCAGGATTTCCAGTGGGGTTTGTCCTCAGACACTGCAGGCATCCATCCCTCACCTCTTCCAACCCCCTCCATCACTTGGGTTTTTTGCTTGGACCCTCCCAGTTTGCCTCATTTCTTCTGGCCATTAAAATACCAGTGCAGAGAAAATGAAAGATCTGCATTTATGCACCTCACACCTGCTGCAACAGGAACACTGAGACACTTTTATTCATCTAAAATCCTTCTATCCCTCAAGAAAAGCCTCACTTCTGGGGAAGAGAGAGACCCCAGCCAAGGGCCCTTTGTCATTTAATCCTCATTTTAGTGTTAAGCACTAACATGAACAAAATTAAGCAATTAACTCTTTGGGAAACACTTTTATATACATATATAAACAAATATATACAAATATATATTAGTGTATTTGTATATACTAATATAGATAAATATATATTAGTACCACAGGCACTGATAATAGCTCTCCATTTCATTTCCAAGGTCATTGCCCAAACACCCAAGAAAAGGAATTTAATGTTATTTAAGAGGCATCAAATGCTGACAAAAGGAAGAACAATTTATTCCCTCTAATTGGGAATAAACATAAATCCCAGCAGAGACAGTGAGGAGTGAGAACCAAACAAAACTCCAACCTTTCCCTTTGTCCTGAGCAAAGAAAAAGACTCAAAAGGGGTGACAAATTTATTACTAATTACACAATTATTTTATTATGTAGTGCTAGTAATAAACCACTTGAAGTACTTTCAGCTAATTCTAGTGTTAAGAAAATAATTGCTTGATTCAAATTATTTTAACCAAATTAATTCTTTACTAGACATTTTTTACTAGTGCTACATAATAAAATAATTGTGTAATTAGCAATACATTTTTCACTCCTGCCACGGGTGTGTATTTTACTCAGGTGAAGTGCAGAGAAGAGCAGCACTAATTGTTTGAACAGGGCAGAGGGAGGAGAGGCAGAGAAATTGGGGGAACTGGATGCTTTCTCAGAGCTCCAGCTTTCCCAAAAGGAAAGGAATTTATTTCCTTTCAGGAAATAAAGGATTTTATTTCCCAGGTGGTCAGGGGAGCATTTCTGTGCATGTGGATCCTTTGGGATCAGCCTTGCAGGAGTGTGAACCTCTGCTCCCTCTGGGAACGTCCCAGCAGCCAAGAACAGATTGAGCCCCAACATTTGTCATTAAACAGAGCCAAGGGCTGGCTGCCCTTGCACACCCAGCTCTTCAGCAAGGCTGGGGGAGCTGCTGCTGCTCCTGGGGCTGGGGACAGGGCTGGGGACACCCGTGCTGCTCCCACGTGTGGCTGTGAACTCTGCTGAGGAGCATCCTCCTCCCTGACTGCCGCTGCCAAGGGGTCCCCACGGTGCTCCAGGCCAAAATTCCTGTATTCATTTAAACCTCAGCCCAACCTCAGCAGCCTGGCCTAGTGAGAAGTGTCCCTGTCCTTGGCAGGGGGCTGGAATGAGGTGACCTTTAGGTCCCTCCCAGCCCAAACCAGCCTGGGGCTCCATGAGCAGGGCAGGGATGCTGCAGGATGTCCCAGGAGAGCAGAGCTGGGTCTCTGGCAGTGCCCACAGAGCTCTGTCCCCCACACCTCTGTGCCCACCAACAGGGACACAGAGGTGTGCCCACCTCCCTGTGGGGGTAAATCCTGGCACTCAGAGCCCTCCCTGCCCCTCTGGAGCTGGAGCAGATCCCACCAGCCTGCCTGGAACAGCAGAGGGGACCTGAAGACAGCACTGGCCAAGACACCACATCAACCCATCCAACAACCCAGCACCCCTCTGGAGCTGGAGCAGATCCCACCAGCCTGCCTGGAACAGCAAAGGGGACTTGAAGACAGCACTGGCCAAGACACCCTTATCAACCCATCCAACAACCCAGCATCAAATCAGCCAACCCAGCACCCAAAACCCAAACACAGCACCAAATCACCCAACCCCAGCCTCAAATCACCCAACCCAGCACCAAATCACCCAACCCCAGCAGCAAACCAGCCAACCCAGCATCAAATCACCCAAACCCAGCACCAAACCCCCCAGCCCAGCACCAAATCACCCAAACCCAGCCTCAAAGCACCCAACCCAGCACCAAATCACCCAACCCCAGCAGCAAACCAGCCAACCCAGCATCAAATCACCCAAACCCAGCACCAAACCCCCCAGCCCAGCACCAAATCACCCAAACCCAGCAGCAAACCAGCCAACCCAGCATCAAATCACCCAAACCCAGCACCAAATCACCCAGCCCAGCACCAAATCACCCAAACCCAGTATCAAATCAGCCAACCCAGCACCCAAAACCCAAACACAGCACCAAATCACCCAACCCAGCACCAAATCCCCAAACCCAGCATCAAATCACCCAACCCAGCACCAAATCACCCAACCCAGCACCCAGCCACCCCAGCTCCAGCCCGGCCTCTTCACTCACTGGATTATTTTACATTTATTGGATTGTTCTTTACGATCTGTCCCGGGCAGAAGTGAGCAGTAGAACCCGAGCCCCCACGGGCGAGCAGGGTTCCATGTGGGGGGATTTGCATGTGATCAACCCCCCCTTGCTGAGCCCAGGACCCCGGTGCTAATTTCCAGGGAATTTCACGCCTGATGTCTCCCCGCCGTGGGTCACCGCCGCTTCGCCCAAATCAAGCCCTGCCAAATGGCTCCTCCACCGGAATATTCCAGCCAGTTTTTCATAATTTAATTTTGCATTATGCTCAGGAGCCTTCTGGCCACGGAGAGAGCTCGTTGGGGAAAGCACCACCACCACGAGCTGCCTTTATTTAGGGTGTTATTTATTTATTTTGCAGCAGGAATCAGACCTCCCAGGCTGACTAGGAAAGAGGGGGTTTAATTTTTTCCCTCTTTTTTTTTTTTTCCTTTTTCCTCCCCCTTCACTAATGTCAATTTTCAGCATAGCAAGAGCTGTCTCTAATCTTTTCCTACTCATTACACACAATTTTGGAGTCATTTTACCCACAGTGCAGTCGGCTCCTGGCAGTGTGTTTGTGTGCACTGAGGGGTGGCATAATTGTTTATTTTCCCTCCCTGCATAATCCCCAGCCAGCACTGAAACCAAAACTGCAAACAACTCCCCAAGGGACCCCGAGAGTGTCAGGAGACACCAGCAGCAGGCAGGAGGCTGGAAAATGCAAGGAGCCAACTGCAATGGCTCTGTCCTTCCCTCCTCCTCCTGCCAGCTGCCTGGAATAACTTGGGATATGCAATATAAATATTAACATCCTCATGCTGCCTGTTCCACCCAACTCCAAAGCTCAAACTCAGTTTCTGAGGAACCCAGCAAGGCCAGACCTGACATTTTTAGGTAAAACAACATTTAAGGACTAAATAAATAAGGGGAAATTACATCAACAACTTCCCAGTGTGTTGTGTGGCTGGGAAAGCAACTCGTGTAGGGGGTGCAGTAGCAGCACACAGAATCCACCCTCAGAGGCAGTGGGTGTTTTCCAGAGGGAAGAATTTTGCCCTCTTTCTCCACCTCTCACCTTTGCATCTGCAAACTCAAAGGCTCTGCCTTGTGCCCAGCTGAGGAGCCAGCAGAGCCCAGCAGCCTCTGCCACCCTGAGACCTTCAGTGCTCCTGCAGCCTCCCTCACACAGGTAAAAGGCCCTGATCTAATCTTTCACTTCAAATTTTATAGCCTCAATCTCACATCCTTGGCACTTCACAACACTTCAAGCAGCACTCTGTGGTGCCCTGAGCAGCCAAGACAGAGCCAAAACCACCCCCAGGACAGCTCCAAAGTGCTGCTTACCTTTCATTCCCCCAGAGAAGCCTCTCCAGTTGGCAAAGACCATCAGGGGCAGCCCTTCCCTGTTGAAGTCCTTGATTGCCTCGGCTGTTTTGAAGGCAGAGTCAGGGAACCACACCTGCCCAGCCTGCTGGATTATCTGGTGGGAAGAAAAATCCACTGTCAGGCCTTGAAGCATGTTATTGTAAGAGTTAAAACACAGAAAAACCATCAGGAGCTGTGATGTGGAATAAATAATGAGGACTATGACAGGTGAAATATGTGGGATCTGCTTGGCCATGGGAAAATTGGGACAATCCTTTTGCCACCAACTTCAACAGCAGCATTCCCATCAATTCAGCTAAGAAAAGAGAGTATGGACAGCCTGGCACTGTGATGCTGTAAGGAGGGGAAGGAGAAGAGAAAGAAAAGGACATGGAAAGCCCTGGAGAGATGAAGCAGGGCCAGGGCTGGGAAATCAGGCAGGGGAACAGCAAAATGTCAGAGCAGGAAAGTCATGGAGCACTCCAGTCACAGCAAGAGAGCAGGGAAGGGATTTTTGCTTGTCACATCTCCTGATCCCTGATCCCTGCCCCTCCCCTGAGTGCTGAGGGAAGCAGGACTGCAGGGAATCTGAGAATTCCTAGAGGTTTCCTGGAGGAATGGTCACCCAGCAGTGCCAGCTCTCCAGGAAGGGCTGCACATGGGTACCACACCTGGGGAAAGAGGGAACCCCACATGGACAGGGCTCCTTGCAGGGGACAGAAGGGACAGACAGGAGCACACAGCCCACCCACCTTGGCCTCCGAGTCCAGGTTTGCAGGATCAGCAGGAATGCTGAGCTCCACTGTCCTCGTTTCCACGGCAACCACTCCTACAGGTATTCCTCCCAGCCTGCAAACAGGTGAGACAGTGAAATTCCTGCTCCTGCTTTGCACATCCAAACACCCAGCAGAGACAAAAAACAGGAGCAGCGTTGGGGCCTCTTGCAGAGTTGAAGCTGGAAAGTGCCAGAGAGGTCACAGCTCTCAAAGCAAAATCTATTCCAAAAATGAGCACATTCCTCTCTAGAAATCAAACAGAATAAACCAAACCCAGATTTTGAATGGTAGATCTGTGTATTTCACCTGCCACCATCCAGATTTTGGTACTGGTGGTCTTGACCATGAAAAATCAGAAAATCCCAGAAGGGCTTGGGAAGGACTTTAAACAATTCCTGTGTTTTCTCCAGATGTGCTGCTGCAGGGTGACAGCCAGGGGGGCAGGGTGCAGGCACAGAGGGATGGGCAGGAGGGTGGGCACCAGGGAGGATGCCCAGCTCTGCCCCCCAGGGCACGCAGACCCTGCTGCACACAAAAGCCGTGGAAGCCACGCTGCCAGGACAGTCCCAGCAGAGCCCCCTCTCCCTCCCCAAGCAGCCCAAGCTGATGACACACAAACAGGCAGGGAAGAGACAGGGCCCATGTGCACTGAGGGGCTGAAATATTCCCATTGCCTGTGATGAAGAGGCTGCTGGAACCCCATAATTGCAGAAGCCGTCTTAAATCGGTAACTTATAACTTCTATATTAGGGCCCATGTGACCTAATAAAGAACATCTTTATCCAAGTATTACAGTTATTTATTGAACTTGAAAACAGCTCAAAACAACTTCTGTTTTCCATAATACTTCATATAAATTTTATCAGGCTAGCACATGAAGATGCTACATCTTGTTTTATAGTGTGTCCCTGGACAAGTTGCCATAGAATAATAAAAGACAATTTACAGCCAACAGCACACATATTCCAAACATACATACAAGAGATGAGTTTTGGCAGCACTTACAGTAACAATCCCAGAAGAATACATTCGTATTTGTTTTTTTCAAAGTGCCACTGCTTTTGAAAGGAGTCTGTTTCATTTGTGTTATATATCCCTGCTGTGTGAGAGTCCAAAGCCACTCGAATTTGTCAGAAGAAAGGAATGGCAAGTGAAGCTGAGCATGGACAGAGAGCTTCTGGCTTTGCCAAACCATTGATTTCCACCCCTGGCATACTGCTTAGCCGGGAAGCCTTTAAATTATAGAATTATAGAGCCATGGAATGGGTTGGAAGGGACCTTAAAGGTCATCTCATCCCTTTCTTTTCAACTCCTTCTATTAAATAGATACATATAGAGATATATATAGACACATAGAGAGAGAACAAAACAATCACAGGAATGTTGTGTTCTAGAGAAATGCAAAGCATAACCCAAATTTGATTTCTACAATTGCCTAAAACACACCTCAGAACTTACCTTGCTCTCCCCACCACCACTGTCTGTGCCCAGGGCTGCATGATCTCCATGAACGAGCCATGGTCGAAGAAGCCACTCAGCCACTGCCCTTTCTGATCTAAAGGGAAGGGAAAAAAGGGAAAAATCAAAGGAGGAAGGAGAGAGGGAAGAAAGAAAACAGAATATCAAAGCAACAAATCAAACTTGCTTTAAAATGCCAGCTGGAGAACATGGCACTGTCTTTTTATTTATTTAATTTTAAATAGATGACAATACAAGGGAACATTAGACAGCTGAGCATTTGTCTGCCTTCAGCCATCATGTCTTATTTCATTTCCTAGTCTGCATAAAGACAGCAATTTATCAGCAAAAGCATCATTTATTGTTAAACGATGGGGTTCGGAGAGCAGAGGGACTTCCCATGCTTTTAAATAAATAACTCTGCTTTTTTCAAGACTACAAACATTTGTCAAAAGGCAGTAAAGTCATTAAAGATGGTTTTCTACACATCTATTTCTATTTTAAAACTTATCTCATATTCTTCTCTTGATCCTGCCTAATCTTTCTTTGAAAGAAGGAATGCTGCAGAAACCCAGGAACTAAATATGAGAATTTCAATGATATTTCAGAGTCAGTTACAGAAATCACAATTCTGTGGGGCTGTGTGGGCAGCTGCTGTGCACTGGAGTTTTGGGAAGCTCTGCATAAAAATAACCCCCAAAAAAATCCCCCCAAAAGCCCAAATCCCTCCCAGCTTCACCCCTTGGCACAGAGCTCCTGAGGAACTCTTTCCTCTGAACAAGCACCTCTGCTTCTGCAAACCCAAGCCCAAAACCAATTAAAAAGTGGAGATCCAAGCACGCTAACCTCTGCTGACTTAAACAGGATGGAGAGTGTTTTATCAAGCCCAAACTTGTAATTACTGTGTTCTACATTCCTTGCCTCTGTGGCCCCACTGTAAAATGTGACCATCCATTTCAGAATTATCTCTTTATCGCGAGCCCGAAGCTGATCGTTTAGATTCTGGCCTCGTGTCGGGCGTCAGTTTGAAGAATATCACAGCAATATCTCCTCTAATAAATGACTTTAACTTTTCACCTAGGAGATATCTGCTTTAACTTATCACAGGGAATCATCTGCTTTCCTTAACGCTTCCACTAAATTAAAATCTGAAGTCACTCGATTTGGAAGCCGGCGTTTGCGGCACCCGGACAGCTGGATGAATTGCTTGAGAGATGATGAAAAAATATTATCCAAAACCAGAAAACTTAGTTTATCACAAATCTCATTTTAGCCCCCCAGACTCATTAATAACAGCAGGAGTAATGGTCACCCAGTTTGCAGCTTGTACCTACACAAGGCTGCACAACCCCAGTGGTGCCAACACAACAACTCCCCAAGATCCAGAGGAATATTGTGACTCTTTTAACATACAGCCCTCTGTGGATGGACTTTCCCCTAAATCATAAAAAAAATCCACAAAGGTAACTATTCATAGATCATCTATAAAGTATGGTGTCCTTGAGCACTCAGGATTTACATGCTACTTTTAGATATTGTTTATAAACAATATTATTGATTAATAGTATTATATGTAAATATTTATATATTCTAGCCATATTGCTCAGAACTATTTTACAGAGTCTGAAGTATATTTGGGTAGCAGACATGTGGCAAACAGCCTTGAAACAAGAAGAGCTGCTGCATGCCCTGGCCATACTTGGGTTGGGGCGTCCAGCCAGCATCCAGCGAGGGTCGTAGGGGGTCTTGGTGGGAACAAAGTCAATGGTTCTGTCTATGGGATCCTTGGCTTTCAGGATGGGCACAGGGCTGTGGATATTCTAAGGGAAAAAGGAAAACACAGAAGGAAGTGAGAGCCCCTTTCCCAAAACCCTGCCAACACAGCAAACAGTGGCACCTCGGACCTGGCAGGCCCAGGAATTACCTTTGGCATGTAGGAAAGCCACTGCAGAATGGTGTAGACCCCTTCAAAGTCATCACACACAGTGTCATGGGTCACCCCGTTGTTGTGCATGATCTGGATCCCTCCCAGCTGGTTGTTGGAGGTGTAAACTTCCCGTCCAAGCACCTGGGGAACGAAAAACAGGAGAGCCATCAGTGCTGGGATGTGAGCAGGAGGTGCTGGCCAAGGAGGCACGCACTAACCCACCCCTGCAGCACCTCAGCATCACCTGGAATGAAAAGGATGGAGCAAACCTCTCCCAAGGGAGCCTCCCAAGCCCTGGGTGCAGGTGAGAGTTGCTGAACAGTGATCCCTAGCCAACAGAGGGCAGGGGTGGGTGGGATATTGGGAAGGAATTGTTTCCTGGGAGGGTGGGGAGGCCCTGGCACAGGGTGCCCAGAGCAGCTGTGGATCCCTGGAATTGTCCAAGGCCAGGCTGGAACGGGCTTGGAGTAGCCTGGGATAATGGAAGGTGTCCCTGCCCATGGCAGGGGGTGGAATTGGATCTCTGAGGTTCCTCCCAGCCCAAACCATTCTGGATTCTATGACCCCCAAGGGGAATGATACCAGTGGGGAAACTGAGGCAGTTTTCCCACTCACCCTCCCCAAGCAGCAGTGTGACCAAACTCTCGAGCGCTGAGCCCAGCTCAGCTCACTAATCCCAAACATCTCTGAGAAAACTGTGGGTGGATGTATTTAAATGTATAACTGAGAGGAAAAAAAAAAACCAGACAAAGGCCCAGCATCTCCTTGGAGAGGCTGGCCAAAGCAGGCTGGGGCTCCTCATTCTCTTGCACAGCTCCATCTCTAATCTGAGCCTGGGCAGCACAGCTCTTTTCTCATTCTCCTGCTGTCTCTTCCCATTTGCCCTCTCCCTGACTGATACACTGATCTCTCGGTCACTTGGCTTTCTGCTCCACTGACTCCATATTACTAATAACACCTCTGCCACGGCCAGTTTACCTCATGAAGGCAGGAGCACATCATTACAAAATAAACTCATAACTTTGACATTCCAGCAAATACACGCCGTTTGTTATTTTTATGGGTTGAGTCTTTCTAACAGACAGAGGACATTACACACCTGCTTCATTTGGATCTTAAAAACCCCCTCAAACACACACCACCAGCCTGGCCTCCCCCAAACACCCAGCACAGCTCGTTCTGGGGACAGAGGAGCTGGCAGATGCCAGTCAAGGTTTATATACAGAAGAAACCGAGGCACAGATGTTACAAACCTAACCCCCAAATACAGAATTCAGTGTTTTAGCACAGGGATGTTCCTGGGTCTCCCTTCTGAGCTCAATCACCTTCCTCATCCTCCTCTAACAAAATCAGTGCCAAGCAAAGCCATGGTAGAGAAGACAGCAGCACAGATTTAGGTTCAAGGATAAGAAAAGCCCAGGCCTCCAGATGCCAGGCACAAGCCTAGCTAAACGCTTCCCACAGAGGAAAATAAAAATAAAGAGGATTTAAACTCCCCCTCTCTGAACGAATGCAAACGCATGTACATGCAAAATGGGCCTCTGCTCCTGCTTATCTGGAGACACTGCAGACAGCTCAGGTTTAGCACTGCTGACAGGCAATGAAACAGCCTAATATACCACTGCTCTCACCCTTAAATCCCTTTTTGGAGACGGAGATAAACACACAGCTCCTTCTCCCGAGTGCTGCAGCCCTTCCAGCAGAGCCTGGGCAGGGTGGGAGATCCCAGGGCAGGAGGGACCAGGGCAGAGGGGGCCCAGCTGCAGGGAAAAGCTGCTCTGAGGAGAGTTTGAGCTGGGATCTGGATGAGCTGGATGTGCACAGGTGAGGAGAGGGAGCAGGTGAGAGGGAACACTGCTCTGAATCACAGAGCCCTCACACAGCCCGAGCTGCTCCATGCCCAGACTGGCACTGGGCACTCAGGGGGTTCAGGAGGATCATGGAATCCCAGAATGGTCTGGGTGGGAAGGGACCTTAAACTCTTCCCATGAAGGAATTCTTCCTCATGTCCAACTTGAACCTCCCCTGGCAGAGCCTGAGGCCATTTCCTCTTGTGCTGCCATGTGCTACCTTGGAGAAGACTTCCAAAACATTCCAAAATACCTGGGCAGTGTTGCCAACACTGAGTTCATCTCATCTTCAAAAAACCCATTTCTTGTCATTTCAGAGGATCCTTTGGCAAACACAAGCAGAGCCAGGATTCTAACATCCTCCAAAGGATGGTCCTCAACAGGTTCATAGGCCCATCATGTTCATATTAATAATTTCCCAGCACTCCAACCCATGCTGAGCAGCTGCTTTCTCCTCTCAGAACCTGAGCTGCAGGAGAGTTGGGACTTTCCCTGCAAAGCTGGGCTGGCTGAGGGCTGGGTTGGCTCATCTGTTTCACCCAGGATGAAAGAGCTGAAAACATGACAGCTTGGAGGGCTTGAATGGGAATCATTATGTAACATAAGTGCTGTTATTATTCCAAGCATATCATGTGTTCATATCAAATATAAGTGCCAGATTTTTATCCAAATAATTTCAATAATTGCAATTCCCATCCCACAATTTATATTGTCTGCCAGAAACACGAAGCAGAAGAGGCATATGCACGTCCTATAAATAGCCTATTTTTCATAAACAGGCAGAAATGATGGGAATGAATGTCTCATCAGAAAAAATGTAGGAACACAACGCAGGAACTTCAAACCTGACTGCTATTATGTGCAGTCAAGCCTCGACAGAGCTCAGTGCTCATTTCCAGCTCTTCCCCCACACGGATCATGCATCAGAGGGGGAAAAGCAGCAAGAGGGAAGAGAGCCCAGCTGAGCAGAGAGCCCTGCCCGAATGCACAGCCCTGTGCCTGGCAGTGGGAGCACAGCCAGCTCCTCTCTGCCCTTCCTGCATTGCTAATCCCTGACTCCGTGCAGTTCCTGCACTTGTAATTTATGAGCGTGCGGTGGGGGACCCTTCTGACTTGGGAACAGATTGGCTCGGTCTAATGCTTGGAGATTATTAAAGGCAGAGCTATACTCCACTATCAAGTCTACAGATCTTTTATTTAGAAGATATGGTGCTCTAAATGCACAAAGAGCTCCCTGTCACCTTCACATTAAAGCCCCTAGTGCCTGGTAAATGGAATTATATAGCTGTCATCTCCTTTCCCCAAAGTTTTAAGAGTACAATGGGCTCATTTTTTCCCACTCCATCCCAGCTTCAGAACTAAGAGACCTACTTTGTATTGATTTAGAGTCTCGGAAATAAATAAACCTGCTTCTCCAATGTGATTCACAAGAAATTCATGATACACTATTGCATGATATATTTCAAGCTGCAGCTCCGGCTCTTTTTTCCCTTTGGTGAGTGATGGGGGAGGTGGGAGCTGGGGGGAGGTGGGGAGCTGACAGCCTGATGGTTATTGGGGATGGCTCCTGACTGCAAATCCACAGGCAGGTCCTGCTGGTGGAGTCTTTCCCTGCTTCCATTTGGTGAGAGCAGAGGGGGAAGGGGCAAAAAAAGCAATTGCACTTCACCTGGCAGGGAGCAGGGCAAGGTGCAGCTCCTGCCTGGAGAGCCCAGCCCTCCTCACAGACACACAGGGAGCAGGGCTCCACAGCTGCCACACACAACAGCTTCTGTCTGTCTGTCTGTCTGTCTGCAGCATCACACGTTTTTGGTGGGAAGGTTTTCCCACCTTGAGGTTACTGAGGAGGGTTTGGGAAAATTTCTGGGTTGCAGCAGAAAAATCAGGTTTTGCAGTCTTGAGAGCTGAAGTACAAAACTTGAGATCAGACAGGTTCAAAATGACCTCTAAAATATTTGCTGTACATATTAAAAATAAAAATTAATTTGGGAAGAAAAGTCAGCTGGGAAATAAAAACTGAACTTTTTCATTCGACCCAAAAAATTCCAAAGGAGAAGCTCATCCACACTGATACCTTTTCCTGAAGAGCTCCAGTTTCAGTGAAGTGGCATTTCCACATGAAAAATGTCTTGTCAAAACCCTCGTGCCCCTCTCTCCTCTCCCTGCGTGTGTTTTGCTCAAGGTCACTCCCTCAGCCAGTGGTAAATCAAAAGGACTCAATACACTTTGCAAACTAAAATTACAGCCCCTATTCTACATGGTGCCAGCACCCATAAATCCCACCTGTCTCAGCCAGGGGTTCCCTAATCTAGATATGAACCCCATAAACAATATTCATGGTTGTCTCCAACGTAAAGATCTTGGTCATTTCCTCTGCCACCTCCTGGACCCCAGAGAAGCCTGTTACTCAGAGACCCCCAGGGCACAGGCTGCAGTGCAGGGACCTCTTCACCAGGACACTGAAACTCTGCTCACTCTGCAGTGTGAGCTTGGGTTTAGCCATGAGAAATGCTGCAATTCTCCAGTGCTGTCCCTGCAGTTCCCACCACGTGTCCAGAATCACAGGGAATTTCTGTGGAAAACACCCCAGGCTGGTCACCCCAACATCCCCCTGGGGACATGGCAGGAGGGATGATCCCAGTAATTCTGGGATATGTTTGAGAAGTTCAGCTCCTGTGGAACATTAGGGAGCAGAGTTAATGCTCCAGTGAGAACATACCCTGCAGGATCCCCAGGAGATGGGACACAGCCCTGGGGAAGAGATTTGGACAGGCAGAATATGAGCCACCATGGTAAACTCCTCTTTAGCAGAATTAAACACACACAGAGCCCTCACCCACACAGATAAACTGAGCAAGATCTGTATTAAAAATGATAGAAGGAGGGAGAATAAAAAAAGTCAACAGAAATCTATTAGACTTCCTTCCCTAAGCAAACACCAAGGGACTGATAATGGCATGCCTGGAACGTAAATTGTCTCTAATGGGAACAATACACAAATATCACCACTTAAAGAAAGGCAATTAAAACAAAAATGCAGCCATGGAGGGTGGTGGTTGTTTATCTGCACTGAGGCCAGGCATCCATCCTGCTTGCATCCACTGCTCCACACAGAGCAAGGACCTGTGTGTCACCAGCAGTGCCACCAGCCACAGCCCTGCAGCACCCCAAGCCTCTCACTGGCAGGGAAAGGAAGGAATGAGCCTGGCTTTGCTGGGTCTGGGCCATGGTGACCCACAGCAGGGACACCTCCAACAGCACCACAGCCCTGGCAGCTCTGGGAGCTGGAGAACACAACCCTGAGCCCACCCTTGTTCTCAGCACCCCCAGGGCACAAGCACCCAGGGCAGAGCAGAGCCTGTCCTGCTTTCCAGGACTGGGATAACCTTGGGCAGCTCCAGCCTCCACACAAGGAACCAACACTTGATGCTGGTGAGTGCTGATTTCTGGTTGACACTTCCCAGCCCTCCTTGCTTAGCATTCTCCAACACCCTGCACCCATACAGATCTTCCAACAGCCCTGCTGTGCCACTACAGAATGATTCATATCATGCATTAATAATTATAATGCTCCTTTGAATGACAGGGCTGGCACTTGCTGTTCTAACTCACATGATTGCTCTCACATGATTGCTTTGATCTAATCCCAAGACTGGAGTCATCTTGAGCAGATACTGAGCTATCCCTGCCTTGAATCTCAAAAAAAAAAAAGCTTTCCACAGTACAAACCCCAAGCAGCATCAGGCTCACAGGGCTTTTATTTATTTTTGCAGATTGTGAAATTGAAGGGTAAATATTACTGTTGGCAATCACTCCCCAGCCTGTGTGAGCCTCCTGTTCCTCCCTGAGCTCCTCCAGGGAGCCTGAGAGCTGCCCAGACCTCTCTCACATGGGCACAGCCCCCTGAGCAGCCCTGACCTATTGTCTCATCCTGTTCTGTGAATCCCAGAGCATCCAAAAAGTTCTGCAGCACAACTGAGGACTGAATCAAAAATACACAGATATTATCTTCTGGCCTCGTGCAAAGGAATCCAACACAACCAAACAACACTTTTTTTTTGATCCATTCTGGACAAAAATGCCACCCCATGACCAGGCAGGGAAATGAAGCCCAAAATGTTGAATTATACCTTGAATGTTTCATATTTTAGTTTCCGACCCCTCATCTTCCCTGCACACTTCTGGCAGGTGGGATTTGTCCAGCTCACCCTTGGTGCTCTGAGCAAACCATGGGGAGCACAGGGCCTGATGAGTCAGGCAAGTCAAGACCAGAGAGTTTAGGGGAAAATAAAGCTAAAACAGGAGGGAAACAAACCAGTGCTGGTCAGAATTCTGTCACCTCTGACAACTTTGGGGCAGCTCTTCATCACCATCACAAAATGAACCGAGAGCTTGGTTGAACATCTACATAAACTGATGGGAATCCTGCTTGGAGCAGTTCCTGAAAGGCTCACCTGAACCTGGCTTCCCTCAGGAAAAGCCTAGAACACCTATCTGCAGGGAAAATGTGACTGAAAGCCACTATTTGTTTCCATTAACACAACAGTCTCCAAGACGGGATTTCTTTTAAACACAAAAGACAAGGAGGAGCAAACTGATTAAAAATAGGTCAGCAGCAGACTCCGGAACATCCTTGGGAAGGCTGAAATGGAACACAGCCCTGGAAGCCTGAAGCAGTGCAGGAATTGGGAATGCCAGGCTCTTTGGTCTTACTTCCATCAAAAAGAAAACCCCTGGAAATGGAGGTGTTGGTGCAGGGCACAGCACATCACATCTGAAATCACCCCGTGCTCAGGTTATGACGAGGGAAGGGAGGAAGAAGATGGGGGTAGAAAAAGGGGGAGGCAGGGGAAGTTTAAAAAAAAAAATAAAAATCTCTGCCTCAGCAAAAGTTTTCATTAAAATTTTAGACAAATGATCTCTGTGTCCTTCTCCCATGCTGCCTGGGGCTCCATGCTATTTCTATGCAAATAACAACCTCGTGGTTTATATCTTATTATTTCCACCGGAGCTGCGGCGACATGACCCGAGACGTGTGTGAGGTAGAGACAGCGACAGAGAGAGAGGGAGAGAAAGAGAGGGAAGGGAGGGAGGGAGATGGAGTGGCTGCTCGCTGAAGTGTGAAAAAATATTGTCAGGAGTGAGCAGCAAGAACAAAAAAAAAAAAAAAAAATAAAAAAGAGAGAAAAAAAGAAAAAATTGCAGGGATAACGTGTTTATTTCAGCCCCTCTCCCCATGTGAACCAGCATCTTTTAAAATTCATTGGGCATCGGGCGATCATGCACAATCCATCTGCTTTCACTTTATCATTTGCATTTCATGCCTCCTGGCTTTTGATGTGCTGATACTTTGATGCAGTCAGGAGACGCGCATTATCATTATTTCAATTTGCAGGGGGGTCAGCGGGCTCGGCACAGGCGCGGCACACGCTCACCGAGAGAGAGCAGGGAAATGGCATTTCCACCTCTCCACCCCCTGCTGAAATGCACCGGGGAGACAAAAGGGGCCAGCTGAAACACGGCCCCTGTGCCCTGCGCTGGCACCTTCACCTGGGCATGGCAGGCCCCAGGACAACAAAGACAGCTCCAGCAGGGAAACCCTGCACAGCCCTCGTGTGTTCCCTGCCAGGGAACGGGCTGGAGGATGCTTTAAGCCTGCTGTCTCCCCAGGATGTGCCCCTGTGCCCACCAGCAGCACATGAGGAGCCAAGCCCAGAAGCCACCAGGAGCTGCAGCTCCAAGTGACACTGACCTTGAGCTCATCATGTGAGTTAGAGGTCACCCCTGGCTTTGGCAGCTGGACCTTTCCCTCTACACCTAAACCCTCAGGCTGCTTTTACATAATGATAATGAACAAGACCAGCAACAGCTCTGGCTGCACATAATGTTTGTCGCCATTCCCCTCTGCTCCCTTTGTAAATTAGAAAGAATCCAGCGTTTCATGGGGAAAAAAAATAAAATGAAACAACTTCCCAGAAAGCCCTGCCTGCTCTCTGAAAGCCCAATTGTCTCCATTGCTGCAGAAACAGTTTTGTGCTGCAAGAGGAGACATTTTGAAGATGTGTTTGCAGACACAAGAAGTGTCAGCTTTGTCCTGCACCCTCTAGGAACACACACACGTAAAAGTCAGCAATGGAAAAATTGTCCCAGATCTCTGGCACCTAACTGGGAAAAGCTAAGGGTGGCAGTTTCCATGTATTTATCTTTGTTTCAGCCACCAGCCCCCGCCAGCCCTGACTCCCCACCTCCTCCAAGGGAACAGCAGCACCAAGACTCACTCCACACAGAGCAGCCACAACAGGTTTCCTTTTCTGAAGTCTCAGTCCTGGGGATGAGCAGGAGCACATCACATCCCACACCCAAACAGCCTCTGCTCTCCTGCAAGGGGACACTTTGCACAACTGGCTCCTGGCTGGCACGGACCTCCTCTCTGGCCCCAAAAAATTCCAAGTGGCCCTCTAAATCCCAGGGACAAGTGTTTAACAGGCTTCAGGGAGCACAGGGTGAGCCTGAAGGCACTCCATGGCAGGAGGATGCCAATGGATCAGCATCCACTGCTTGTCTCAGATCCTCCAGAGGATCAGCCAGACTGTGCTGGGACATTCCAGGCTAGCCCTGGACACCAGCTCCCTACTTCAAACACACTTCTGGGCCACAACTGCAGCTGGATCCCTCCAAGGAGCCCTGAGCAGAACTGCAGGGACTGGAAACTGAGGATCCTATGAAGCAGCAGATATCACACACAGCCAGGAGTGAGTGGGGACTCCCAGGCTCCCACTGTTCAAGGGCAGGTCAACACTGCTGGGTCTTGCTGGCAAAGCTGGAGAGGATGCAACAGCTTCCTCCCTCCCCTTTAGGCAGGTAGAGGCTCAGAGCTGACACAAGCACACAAACATCCCAACAGAGCAGGGAGGAGGGAAAGGGACACACAGGATTACTGAGCCCACTGAAATTCTCAGGATGGGATGAATCCCGCACAGGAAGCAGCTCCTCCTGCTTGTGCCTGTTGGCAGACATCAGGTGCTTAACTCAGTCCATACCCTTAATTTTTAAGTGCCTAAAATTTAGTGAGATTAATCCAGTCCTGTGCAAACAGGCACTGACTGCAGGGGCAGGGAGTGCAGATAAACCTGGAAGAGGGGGAGAGCTGAACAGCCTGGCTCTGCCATCTGGGAAACTCTGCAGGGCCCCGAGCCCAGCAAGTGACAGCTGGAACCAGGCAACTCACTGCACTCCAGCAAGCACTAAACTGACTCAATTTCTTTTTAAAGGCTGGATCTTCAAATGCCTCTTTTCCTCCCATTGATGCAGGTGTGTGTGATGTGTGTAAGAGATCTAACTGAGGGTGCTGCAGCCTGGAGTTGATAGGATCAATGCTTCATTTTCTGCAGAGCCCCCTTTATTCAGGAGAATAATTCAACAAGAGCCTGTTTTCCTTTATCTCCCATTGTCAGGCAGGCACTCCTGGAAACACAGCTTGCCATGGAGCACAGGCACCCCAGGTGCTGAGAGTGCCTGAGAACAAAGCTGCTCGATGGGGAAGGGCACTCACAGCACACAGCTCCAAGTGCAGGGAAACAAAGCCCTTGGGGACAGGCATGGCAGCAGAGAGGGCTGGGAGCCCTGTCTGCACCAGGCAAGGAGCTGCAGCCTGGGGGATTAATGGGCTTGGGGCAGCAAGGGAGAAAATCTGCCTCTGGAGTGAGGGGAAAAAAGAGCCACTTTAGCAGTGAAGCTGTAAGTTTTCTCTGTAACAGCTCCAGCTCTTCCTCCTGTCCCCACAGCTGAGATTTCCAGCAGGAAATCTCGCTCCCAGCCTGGAAAATCAGCATCCAAGCTCCTCAGGTTCAGTGCTCCCCAGAAGTAACACAATGCTGATGATTGGAAGTTCAGGGGACTCTGGGCCACGTATTTTGGAGCAGGAACTTGCAGACACACCAGGAGCAGCCCTGGTTCCCCTCACAGCCCTCAGAGGGTGGGAGCAGGCACCGCCTGGGGTTCAATCCGTGCCCACAACCTCTGTGGAAAGCTGCTTCTCCTCCTTCAAGCCACACCATTCCAGGAGTGCAGCTCCACCCCGAGGGCTCTGAGGGCTCAAATGCAGGGACTGACCTTGTTGAGGGCCCCGCAGCCCGTGAGGATGATGTGGGAGTTCTCCACCTGGATGGTTCTCTGGCCCAGCCGGACGATGTAGGCCCCAATCCCAATTGCCCGACACGTGACCTGGGAAAAAAGGAAAAAAGAAGGGGAAAAAAAAAACAAAAAAAGCAACAGCATTGATTTCTGTCTCTCCACACAGCCCCAACCTATTGATTCAAACATTGAGATAGAACTAGGTGTGTTTGTAGTACAAGGCCATAAAATCTACTCTCGCTGGAAAATTCCAGAATCTGTTACTTTGTAAAACACAGGATCTGAACATAAATGTATTTTATTAACAAAAAATAAAAGAGAAGCAGCAATTTTCAGACTGAGCAAACACGAGGCCAAATGCCTGAAGTGTTTTAAATTGTGTGGAGGAGACCCAGCCCTGCACTGGTCCCAGGAGCATTGCTCAAAGCCTACAGGAGCCCATTTCCATCAGCCAGAAGGCTGATCCCAGATGGATGTTTGGGATATCATCACAGGATTTTTAGCAGAAACAGACAATACATTTGAAGAATAGAAAGCAGTGGGGGATTACCAAGCTGATGGTGATAACACTATCATAGGCTAAAGATGATTCTCCAGCAATCATGCCAGATGCTCTGAGGTTCTCTACTCCAAGCCCGTCCTCCTTCCCGATAATATCCGTTATCTTGTACCTGAGGGAGACACAGACAGCCCCTGAGTCACAAGGTCCAGTGATTTGCTGAATCAGTTTGCTACAAAGAAAATGAAAAGTGACTAAATATCATTAAGGATCCAAGGAGAAATGTGCATGAAGCCCGGGCAGGGGCTGTGCAGGGCCCATCCTGCAGCACCACGGAGCCTTCCCACAGGAGCAGCACTGCAAGGGGAAGGAAGGCCTGGGAAAAGTGTCCTGTCACTCCCACAGGACCCGAGGAGCAGGCTGATTAACAGGGAAAAAGGGCAAGAAGGAGGGAATGCAGACAAAGGGAAAGAGGAAAAGAACAAGGATTACAACGAGGCTCTCACCTTTTCTTCACTTCCTTCTTCCATGCCTCCATCCCCTGTCCCTAGGGAATGCCCAGCTGAGCACAAGGACATGCCATGCATCCCCCAAAGATGAACAGAAAGCTTTCCATTCCTACCTGGACTCTCCATTTTCTTCCACGTGTTCACAGTGAACAGAGTTCAGGGCACTGACTTTCTTATAGTCTTGAGGAGTCAGGTACAGGTATTTGTAACCCTGCAGGGAAAAACAGTTCATTCATCCCAGTCCCACCTGTAGCCCCTTCCTCATCCCCTGTAACCCCTTCCAGAAACAAACTTGCACAGGGGCAGAAATTCCAGACTGTGATAAGAATAATAAGAATTTTCTCTCAACATTGGAGATGCAGCTGAGGCCACCGAAAGCTGAAAATGGTGCAATATTTAGCACTAACTCCTTCTAGATGCCAAACTGCTGCCTGGGAGATGGTAAAATCCTGTCCTGGAATGGTTTGGGTTAGAAAGCACCAGGTTACTCCCAGCTCCATCCAGCTTAGCACTGGACATTTCCAGTGCTCCACATCCAATACCGAGGAGAACCTTGGACGTGACACTCTGAAATGTTAGACTCTGCTAGAAGTTAGACTCTGCTAGAAGAGATGCTGTCAAAATAAGACTCCCATGGGCCACTGCAGAGTTTCCCCCTCTGGTTCCTGCACCTCCTCACCTTGTAGGGGTTGTCGGGGTCCTCCCAAGCCACGTGGAACATGTGGCGGATCTCCTCGGCCAGCCCGATCCGGGCCCCGCTGTTGGCAGCCACGTAGATGCGGGGGATGCCCTGAGCCCGGGCCAGCTCCGAGGCCCTGAGGAACAGCACGTCCTCCTGGGGCCCAAAGGAGCCAATTTTGTATGTGATGTCATTGCCAATGACAATGATATCCCGGCCCTCTGGATACTCGGGTGTCTTCAGGGTCATCTTCCAGGCCACCATGCCAATCTGCAGCCCAAGAGCAGAGAACAGCACAAAATAAATGTTGTGTCTTCAAGGTGTGAGAGAAAGGAGTCACCCAGGGATGATTTCTCTTATTTGAAGAACTCTCTTGGACTTGGCATATTTTCCTGGGGAGTTTGGATGGCAGCAGCTCTGATGGGCTCTGCCAGTGCACAGCACAGCTGGGAGCACTTGATCCTTCCCACATTCCTTGGAGCACGTTCTGCACTGCTCTCACTCCACCAGGACACTCAGACTGGGTCTCCCTCTCCCTGTCCAGGGGTTTGTCACAGGTCCAACCCCCTCTCACAGGGAGCTGTGCATTCCCTGTGCTCCCAGGGTGAGGTGGGATGTGCTGCTGCACAGCATTCCTGACCACCTGCTCAGCCTTCCCAGGTACCACCCCACACCCTCATCCCGTTTTAACCCAACCCTCATTTTAACAACCTTTTTATTTCATTGCTATCCCAAATTTCCCCCCCATCCTTCTGTCCATTTTTTCCTCTCTTCCCTTTTCCCTTCCCCAATTTCACAGCAGCTCCTTGGATGGCAGCAGCTCTGATGGGCTCTGCCAGTGCACAGCACAGCTGGGAGCACTTGATCCTTCCCACATTCCTTGGAGCACGTTCTGCACTGCTCTCACTCCACCAGGACACTCAGACTGGGTCTCCCTCTCCCTGTCCAGGGGTTTGTCACAGGTCCAACCCCCTCTCACAGGGAGCTGTGCATTCCCTGTGCTCCCAGGGTGAGGTGGGATGTGCTGCTGCACAGCATTCCTGACCACCTGCTCAGCCTTCCCAGGTACCACCCCACACCCTCATCCTGTTTTAACCCAACCCTCATTTTAACCACCTTTTAATTTCACTGCTATCTCAAATTTCCCCCCCGTCCTTCCTTTCATTTCTTCCTCTCTTCCCTTTTCCCTTCCCCAATTTCACAGCAGCTCCATCCCAAACCTGCCTGGCTAAGCAGCGCTTTTTGCTGCACATCGTTCTTTCCCAGAAACCAGGGGCTGATCTCTGCTGGTCCATCTCCTGGAGGATCAGCAGCTCCATCCTGCCTACCCCATCCCTCAGGGGCTGATCTCCTGGTCCATCTCCTGGAGGATCAGCGGCTCCATCCTGCCTGCCCCATCTCTCAGGGGCTGATCTCTGCTGGTCCATCTCCTGGAGGATCAGCAGCTCCATCCTGCCTGTCCCATCCCCCAGGGGCTGATCTCTGCTGGTCCATCTCCTGGAGGATCAGCAGCTCCACCCCCTGCCTGCCCCATCCCTCAGGGGCTGATCTCTGCTGGTCCATCTCCTGGAGGATCAGCAGCTCCATCCTGCCTGCCCCATCCCTCAGGGGCTGATCTCTGCTGGTCCATCTCCTGGAGGATCAGCAGCATCCCTGCCCTGCCTGCCCCATCTCTCAGGGGCTGATCTCCTGGGCCATCTCCTGGAGGATCCGCAGCTCCATCCTGCCTGCCCCATCCCTCAGGCGCTGATCTCCTGGGCCATCTCCTGGAGGATCCGCAGCTCCATCCTGCCTGCCCCATCCCTCAGGCGCTGATCTCCTGGGCCATCTCCTGGAGGATCCGCAGCTCCATCCTGCCTGCCCCATCCCTCAGGCGCTGATCTCCTGGGCCATCTCCTGGAGGATCCGCAGCTCCATCCTGCCTGCCCCATCCCTCAGGCGCTGATCTCCTGGGCCATCTCCTGGAGGATCCGCAGCTCCATCCTGCCTGCCCCATCCCTCAGGCGCTGATCTCCTGGGCCATCTCCTGGAGGATCCGCAGCTCCATCCTGCCTGCCCCATCCCTCAGGCGCTGATCTCCTGGGCCATCTCCTGGAGGATCCGCAGCTCCATCCTGCCTGCCCCATCCCTCAGGCGCTGATCTCCTGGGCCATCTCCTGGAGGATCCGCAGCTCCATCCTGCCTGCCCCATCCCTCAGGCAGCGCTCGGGGCTCGGAATGCCATTAACAGATGGGAACAGCAGCATCCCTTGAAAGCCACATGCATCACCCAGTCCCCGCTTGCCCAAGGATCATAAGCTCTGAGTACACATTCCTCAAGCCGATTGCACATCCTCTGCAATCAGCAGGGCTGAGACTCTCATTGTGGAGCCTCGGAATTCTGAGCATGATGAACTAAAGCGGGAGGGGGAGAGGCAGCAGATAGATCTGTGCCATTTAATCCACATCCAAATGGCACAATACACAGCCCAGATCCAATCAGCATCTGCAATAAGATATGCCATAATAGGCTCATTAAAAAAAATAAAGAGGCAGAGGAATTAATCAAAGGGTCATTGGAAGTAAAGCAGGCAGCAATCCAAAAATATTACAGCCAGCTACTGGCAGATCCTTCCTTACACCTCCCCTTCCAAGAGCTGAGACTGCAAGTTAACAGAGTGTTTCAGTTCACCTTCTCCTTTGATTCCTCCACTCCTACTCTGACAAGTCGAAACAGAATAATCTTTTTGCCTCTGAATATTTGCAGACTTACAATTCCACCTCAGCATCCAGCTGCAGGGTTTGGAACAGAGAGATGCTGCAGCAGCTTCAAAGGAGGGAGCAAAAATCCCTAGAAATTGTTTCCTCACAGCCACACTGACCCCATCAGCCAGGGCTGAGGGACCAGTGGTGGACCAGGGAGTCCCCAGGGCTGGTCCCACAGTCCATCCCACCCACCAGCATGTAAGAGATTTTCCTCACTTTCAGCAGCTGGATGATTTTTGACAGCAGAGGAAACAGGCCAATTTAAGGCATTTCTTATTTAGAAAATTCAGATTGTAACAGAAGTGTTGAAATAGTTTCCTATTTCAACACTATTCCTATTTCCACCCAAGGTCGTGGGTCCTCTACACCAGTAAAGTCCCTTTTGCCAGTGCTCACCAGTAGAACAGAAAACAATCTAGCCAGGGCACAAACTCCTGAAAACAGTTTAGAGTTGAGAAATATGGAGCAACCCTTAACAGTTTAGGAAAAGAAAAATTAAAAGTGCACCACTATTAACTTGGGTGTCTTTTACCTCCCCAATTCATCACATGTTTTGTGCCATTTATCCAGTAATAAAAGCCACGGGGATCTGCACAACTAAGGATTTTTTTTGCTATGAATTTGCTAGATTCAGTTGAGATTTATGGGCAGTGGAGAATGACTTTCTATTCCAGAAAAAAAAAAGGAATAATGAGATTTTTAAGTTAACGGCAGCACTCCAAAAACTGGAGAGTTCCCAGGTTAATTAGCTAGGCTGAGCTAATCACCTAAGAGCACTGGCAGGCAATAGTAGGTGATGGTGTGAGCAGCCCTGGCTTTGGAACTGGCTCTTTTGAAGAGGCAGCACAGTTTGGAAGTGCTGCTCCTGCCACGGCTCCACTCCCAGCACACCCAGGAGTGAAGAAGAGGCGGAGAAAAAAATAAAAGCAGGAACCGTCTTATTTAACTGTTTTTATGTTGGCAAAATGATTTGTGCCCTGGTATTTCCATAAGAAGTGGGACCATTATTCTCCTGTAGGAACACACTTGGTTTGAAAAGTATCAGTGGGCAGCACGTGAAAATCAAAGGGGATGAATTATTCACAAGCCCCGATCAGAAGTGATCATTATTTCTGATGCTCCAAACTGTGATTAGGATTCAGTGCTCAGCTGTCATTTGCTCCCTGAACGGCCCCAGCCCCGCAGACACACGGAGATGACACCCAAGTTTCAGATGTATAATTTTACACACACCTTCTCCCACTCCATCTTGGCCTTAATGGAAGCATTAAGAGCCAGTAAAGCGGGCGCGCTAACGAACGGCGCTTCCCCGGCGCTCGTAAACGCCGCTCGTTTGACACCCAGTGTCAACACTAATCATGGCCTAAAATTAACACCAAAATTGACTTCAACATTAATTGCACTATCGATGGGAACAGTAATACACACACTGATGCAGTTCCAAATTGACTGCCGGTGGCAGGCAGAGCTGTTGACAGCAGGCACCGAGGGGAACGGGGATGGAGCCGATCCCAGGCTCCCTCCGGGAAGCACGGCAGGCTCCGAGCAGAGGGGAGCCAATGCCACTGGCAGCTGCTGCTGGGGAGAGGGAGCTTTTCAGCCTCTTTCTGGCAGGTTCTGTAATTCCTGGAGAAGCACAGCCAACAGAATCACAGAATATCCTGAGCTGGAAGGGATCACCCAGTCCAACTCACAGCCCTGCACAGACACCCTGGCAATCCCACCCTGTGCATCCCTGAGAGAATTGTCCAAACACTCCTGGAGCTCTGGCAGCCTTGACCATTCCCTGGGGAGCTTGTTCAGTGCTCCACCAGCCTCTGGGGGAAGAACCTTTTCCTGATATCCAACCTAAACCTTCCCTGGCACAGCTCCAGCTGCTCCCTCAGGTCCTGTCACTGGGCACCAGAGAGAAGAGATCAGTGCTGGTTTATTCTACATCCCTCACTTCAGGATGGTGCTGAGCCTGGGGACTGAAGGCCAGACTTCAAATTTGGAAAGCTGAATGTGGGTATTTACTTGGTGCAGATGCAGCAATTTTGACATTTCATCATTTGAATCTGTTGCCTGGAACTTCAGGCCTACAAGAGTGACTCTCTGCACTTCCACTGTGCAGAGCTTTTAAAGTTTTACCTGGAGCATGAGCCAGCTCCCAGGAAAAGGGCAGAGTGCACATGGTTTGCCAGAGGCATTCCAGCTCTGTGCCTTGACACAGGTGGAGTGCCAAAACCCAGGATTCCTTCTTGGCTCTGGAAAAGGTGTCCCTCAGCAATCCAAGCGTGGTGGTGGCAGCCCAGCCAAGCAGCAGATCGCTGGCACGATCTGAGCAATGGGAGGGAACAGCTCCAGCATGACACCAAGAGCCCAGGGAAAGGTGTCACAGAATCCCAGAGCCACCCAGGGCTGGAAAAGACCTCCAAGATCATCAAAAGTCCAACCGGTGACCCATCCCCACCTTGTCACTCAGAGCAGAGTGCCACATCCAGTCATTCCTTGGGCACCTCCAGGGATGGGGATTCCAAACCTCCCTGGGCAGCCCCTTCCAGTGCCTAAGCACCTTTTCCATGGAGAAATTCCTCCTGAAGTTACAGATGGGTAAAGATACATTACAGAGAGCAAGAGACAACCTTCATCAGGAGCTTTCCTGTGGGCAAGAACATTCCTGCCCTCAGTATCCATGTGACCCACATACACCTGATCAAACATCTGTATGAGCGTGGAAAATAAAACTGTGCCACCTCTTCCATCCCTGTTCCTGGAAGGCTTGGATTTTGGGGATTTGAAAACCCTCCAAGAAATCTTCAGCTCTCGCTGCTGTTTTAATTCCCTGTGCCTGCCATAAAATGCAGGAACAGGGGGTGACAAAGCAGAACATGCAGCTCAACGATTAAGCTGTGCTTGTATAAAATGCATTAGCTACACCTTTCCGCCTCTGGCAATCCGGAAAGCCACCAGAGCAGCACTCCAGGAGCCTCTGCCACCCTGAATTTCCCCTGGCCAAACCTTCCCAAGCTACCCAGGAAAGGTGCTGCAGCCAAAGCTCCTGCAAGCAGCGGTGATTGTGGATTATTTCTGATCCTCGTGTTACTGAGGAGGAAAAACTGTGACATCTAGTGCCAGTGGGGAAAATGACACATTCTCCATGGCACCGGGAGAGGGATGAAGGGGGATGTGGGGTGTTTCTGCAGGGCCTCCTTACATCACTTTCTCCTTGTCCTTGAAGATTAGTTGGGTCTTATCAGCAGCTGGTGCTTTCCTGGTGCCAGAGGATCAGGGGAAATTGTAGTCAAAATACATAAAGTGCTATAGAAAAGCATCCCAATGCCCGGCTCAGGACTGACAAGGAATATATTGAGTTCTGCAAGGGGCTGAGGGAATTACCTTTTCACACTGAGATTTGTGCTAATATGCTAATCTGGGGAACAAAGCCCTGGGCTTTGAAGGGGGTGTCACTGTGCTCCAGGTCTTGTCTCAGCACAGTGATTTACACAGTGGTGGATACACTCCTGAACTGCTCTGTGCTCACCCAGTTCCCAGCTCTTCCAGAGATTTCCCCATTTTAGCACAGCCCCACGGCAGGGATGGAACAGGATGAGGTCTAAGGTCCTTCCAACCCATTCTGTGACAGAGTGGAAAAAGAGGTGTCCTCTGGAGGGTCAGGGGCTGGGAAAAGGCCCTGTTAGTGATGGTGCTGTGCTCCAAGGGCAGGGCCAGCAGCACAAGGACTGGGACCCTCTGCTCTGGAGCAGCCAGAATAGTCTAGGAATAAAGAGCAACTTGTATTTTCACAGTCCATTAATTCCTTGGCTTCTTTGTTGAGACCACAGCAAAGAGCTAATTACTGCAAGGCGTGGTGGGCAAGGGGAGTGGTCCTGAGCTACCAGAAAAACCTCTGGGGTTGGGAGAAGCCTTGAGATCTCAAGATTATCCTGAAAACACAGACAGATTTTTGCCCAAAATGCTGCTTGCTAACTCTGTGAGGACAGGGAGAACCCCAGGCTGGAGCTCCTGTCAGAGCAGGGATTGCAGCTCTGGCTGAACACTCTGCCCACAAATCTCCTGGATTTTATGCTGGTTTCTCAATCCCTCCCATCAGACACTCAGGGCACTCAGCTCAGCTGAATGCTGTAACAGCAAGAGTGTCTTGACCCCTTTTCACACGGAGGAAATGCAGCTGTCAGGAAGGCCAAGCCCTGATCCCCAGTGCCAGGCTCCCACTGGAGTGTGGGAATGGCTCTGAGCCTCTGATCCAAAACAAGGAGAGCAGGAACCTGAACGTACCCAACAACAACAACAACCTTTACCACAGGCAGCAGTTCCCAGCAGATATCTCCTCTTTACTAGAAAACACAATGGGCAATCTCTCCAACGACTGTGAATTCAGAGAATCATCACCTTTTGCTGGCAAGAAAGAAAAATAATAATAAAAATCTCACATTTCCCTGAGGAGTTCCTAGTTCACCTGTCAGTCAGCTCACTGGGACCAGCTCTGGATCTCTGGGGCACAGTCCATGTGGAGCTGGAGGGAGCTCAGAGTGCCACCCAGTGCCACCCCTGCCATGGCAGGGACACCTCCCATTGTCCCAGGCTGCTCCAAGCCCATCCAGCCTGGCCAGGGACACTGCCAGGGATGGGGAGCCCACAACCTCTACAGCCCCTCTGGGCAAGGAGACATTTGACAAATCACATCAGATCAGACTAATTTAAACACCAACACTCCACACACCACAACAGCCACGTCATTTCATTACAGACCGAGCACAACGAAGTCTACCAAGGGTTAAACAAAATCTCCTAAATTTTTTTTTTTTTTTTTGGTGGTCTTTGGGTACAGAATCTCTTATAATAAGACTATTTGTATTCATACTGGCAGAGTAAACACTACATGTTCATGCCCAGGCAGCTCTGTGCTTGTAATTTCAGCAAGAACAGAGCGACGTCCCTGAGGGACTTTGCTGTTTCCCCAGCCACCATCCACTCAAACGCTGAATGAGAGCAGGGAAAGAGAGAAAGATGATGGCACAAGGCTCCCCAGCAGCCTCAGCGTGCCCTGGGAGCTCAGGGAATAGCTCATTCCAGCTTTAATTAGACCAGTTCAAACATTGCTCCTCAAGTCCAGCAGAAGACAAGGCCGCAGCGACCCCACAGACACCATCAGGGGTAATTGGCAAAAATCCTATTCCAAACCTTCCCCTGACAAGATCCATGCAGGAAATGGTGAGGAAAACCTCTGTTTCCTTGCAGCCCTGCCCTGATGGGTTTAACGGAGCCTTTGCAAACCTTAAGCTGTGATTTTAGGAAAATACAGTTCAACGACACCAAGAAAAAATAAATGATACCATCACTTAGAAGTGCTCAAATTTAAACTACTTTAGAACATTCACTTACTAATTCCTGCAAAAATAACCACCACATCTTCCAGTGGTTCTCTTTACTCTGCAGTCATTCCAAAGCTGCAATTTTTGCCTTCCTAATGGGAAGGCATCCAGCAAAACCCCACCATGACAGCAAAGTCTCCTCCTGCTCGAGCTCCAGGAGTGACTCTGCCATCCCCAGCATCAGCTTGTTGTAACTCTGGAGTAAATCCTGCTCCAGAGTGGGAGGTTCCACACACCTTGATACAAACTGTGCGGGGAGGATGGAAATGGAAGCACAAAATAAGATTTTTCTGTGGTTTGGGTTTTTCTGAGCAAATGAAAGTATTTCTGTTTAGTCTTGTAAAACACATTTTGCTCAAATACAAACCCCAGTTACCTGGAACAGCTGAATGAGCATTTTTTAATTATGAAGGAAGCCCAGCATAGGCACAGGTTTGAAATGGAATCATCATTTACTACGGAAGTTAAAATACCCATTGTAGGGAAGGTATTAATTTTTAATGAAACAAAAATCTCATTTTCAAGAGTGAGATTTCATCTGTGAAAGGCTGAATGGATAGATTTTGTGCCTGGCTGGTAAATTTTCATTACAATCATCAAACCCAGCCTTCAGGGAAGGGAGGGGAAGGGAAGGGAAGGGAAGGGAAGGGAAGGGAAGGGGCACTTGCCTCATTTCCTCCTGGCAGCCTGTTCATGTGCACCAGCTGGCCCTGGTCATCCAGCACCAGCTCTGTGTAGGTCAGGATGTCTGAGGGCAGTGGTGCTGGTGGCAGGAAGGCGTGCTCATTCATGGAGTTCCACAGCTTGATCAGAGACTGGGGGTGCCAAGAGAAATCCTCATTAAGAACACCACCCACACATCACATTCATATTTTCTGAAAAATATCTTTGCCCAGGATTTTTCTCCTGGGAAGCTGAGAAGCCTCAGAGAAAAAGGAAAACAATAATTATCTCATTGCTTCTCCTTTTTGTTTCTCCTTGTGTTTTGCTCCCTTGGAATGTGGTTGGAGATTGTTTACCAACAGGTGATTGTTTCATTGGTTTTTGCTGTGAATTGTTTTGACTTCTTGGCCAACGGGGGCCAAGCTGTGTCAGACTCTGGAGAGAGAGTCATGAGTTTCATTATTATCTTTTTAGCCTTCTGTAAGTATCATTTCTGCATTCTTTAGTATAGTTATTTTAGTATTCTTTAATATAATATAGTATCATAAATAATAAATTAGCCTTCTGAGAACATGGAGTCAGATTCATCATTCCTTCCTGCCACGAGGGCACCCTGCAAATACAATACCCACAAATATTTATACTCAATCCACAGCAGTGTGGTATTCCCAGCAGTATTTGGGGTCATCCCCAACTCAGGACACCCTGAAATAACCCTCCTGCCAGCGTGACTGACAGTATTCCAGGGATATCACCTGCTCTGGGATCTGAATCATGCAACAGTTTCCCCCAAAGTGATATTTGAATGAGGTGGTTCAGGACAGAACCAGCAAATCAGAAACACCACCTAGGAAGGGCAGATGGCAAGGTGGGAAAACAAAGAAACAGCAACAATAGAGAGGAAATTGTTTATGTTTCCCCCTCTAACTCCAGCAGCAGTTTACCCTAATTTCATTCAAAGCAGACTCAATCCATAGCTGATACTCCCTGGGGATCACTCCAGGCCCCTGGCTCCCCTGACTATCAGCAGGCAAAGAGAAGAGCAACAAGAAGAGCCCAGAGAATACTCACCTGCCTGAACATCTCAGGAATGTCATAGACATAGGATGTCCCTAGAGTCTGTGCCTGGAACCTCTTGGACTGCAGCAGGTCTTTGGTCACGTAGGGAGTGTTGATCAGCATCCCGTGGAGTGGTCCCTGCTTGTCTCCATAGGCCTGGAACATGATCTGCAGGACAAACCACGGCTTCTGTACACTCAGCCCTTAGCAAAAACCCCCAGGCTACTCCAGCCTGCTTGTCCCTGCCCTCTGCAAGGCTGCTCATGCTGGCACAGCCAGGCTCCACCACCCATTGCTGCCCTTTGGGGACACCTCAGGAGCGTCACTGCACGATCCCAAAACTCACTGCCCCATCCCAAAGGAGCCCAGAGCACGCAGAGCCACATCCCCAGCACAAACTGGGGCCTGAGAGGAGCTCCCAGTCCCCAGCAGCTCCCCTGACCCCCTGTCTGTGCCCATGGATGCTGGGAGCAGCCAGGAGAGCTCTGTTATTTATGGAGCGGGATCCGCCAGCCGGGTCAAGACTTGCATATGTCATCGGGCTTGAAGTTTTGATATTGTAAGTTTAAAAGATTTTCCCAGAGTAGCAACATGAATTATCAACTGCCGTGCTTCACAGCACTATATATTCTGGGCAGGCAGGACTTGGAAGGAAAGCTTTCCAATGGAGAAAAAGGAGGAGATAAAAAGGGGATAAAAACGCCTTAAATGTCCCTGCTTAACAGGGACACACCTGGCAAGAAAGACGTGATTAGGATGTGTTTAACAGAATTTTGCTAATTGAAGAGGAATTAATTAAAGAATTACACAAAATTCAGTAAAGCCTATTTTTATTTTTAGATCAAACCAGCAGTTTATGCTCTCTTCAGGCTGCACAAACATTGATTTGGGAGGCAGCTTCTTTAATGGGAGAAGCATTTGTTCAGGGTAATGAGTGTTTGTGGCAATGCCTGTCTTGGGATCTGTCAGGATCTGCACTTGGAAATTCTCCTTAAATCTCTGGAAAGCTCCACAGCAGCTCTGAAGGGAACTGGAGAAGTCTGTGCTGAGCATCACCACTTATCACTACTGAGAAACAAGAGATCAGGGTCATTCTGTCACCATGAAGCCATCTTCCCATTCTTCAGAAGTCATGAAAGTACCCAGCACATCAGTAACCTCTGATTTTTTTTTGAAAGATTTCTCTAAACTTAAAAGAACTCTCTGAAAACACAGGAAAAAATCCACAGATCTGACTGGCCCTATAAACCTCCATCATGATGGGGAAGCTTCCTAAAAATATCAGTATATTTTTTTACTAAAATGTGGTTTAATTTTGTGGAAAACAAATCAAATTTAATACTGGAAAAGTTGCTAAAGCCTCACACACCACATGAGCCCATTCCCCAAGCTTTAAATAACAAAGCTCATCAGTTCAGAGTTCACTTGTGACCTTCACAAGTGACTGACCCAACTCAAGGGTTAAGCTGAGCTGCTGGAGATTATTAAAATGTTCTTTTCTTTCCTCATCTCCCCTCAAAGGCAGGAATGAGGTAAAACACACTGACACTATCTGCTCTGGGATCTCAGAGCTGGATGGACTCCACGGCCAGCGGCTCGCTGGAAAAATTAAATGGAAAATGGGGGAGAAAGGTGACTCAGCACTTTGTGTCCTACATTCACAGTGCCCAAGTGATTTATTCTGCTGCTTCTCCTGCCTGGCAGAGAGATGATTACAGAGGGAGATGTAAACATTTCTCTATTTAAATATTTTCCATGCATCCCATGCTCCATGGATTTTAGCATATGTAGGTATTTCAGTTAACCACACTGCTCCCACACCATGGAAAACAGAAATACCACAACAGCCACAACCATTACAAAAGAGCCCACTACGCTTCAGAAAAATTATATAAAAGCACCTTCCATAATTTTACATCTTCCTACCCAGATCATATCTTTAGAATTTAAAGGACACGTTCACAGATTTTCTTCCATCTACTCAGAAAAATGTATAATTAATAACATTTTTATTAGAACCTACAGGATGAGCATCAGCAGTGATTCCTCTCCTAGTACTTTTTTGAGCACTCTGAGGAGAACTGTTTGGGAAAGGAGCTGCCCAAATGACTGAGGGCATGTACAAAACAACCAGAAAACCTGACTGATTTAATTGCTCACATTTTCACATCTGCTGCTGCATGTTTATCTTTACATTCTCCTTCCTTTGGCTAAGCTGAAAGGCAGTTTTGTGTTAAATTAAAACGTGTTAAGGGGCTTGAAGCAGCCTGGTCTGGTGGAAGGTGCCCATGTGAGGACGTGCCACTTCATCACTGCATTGCCTTCATTTTCCTGCAGCTCTGTGCCCTTCAGCACGGAAAGTTTAAAACTCCCAGCACCCAGGATTCCAACATCCATACCCACAGCAGAGGGGTGGAATAGGATGAGCTCTGAGGTGCCTCCCACCCCAAACCATTCTGTGATTTCCTGGAAACACCACAACCTCCAGAGGAGCTCCGCAGGTGGAACACGTCCCCGTCCCGCCGGTCCCGCCCAGCCCCGCGTCCCCAGGGACGTACCTGTCCCGTCCTGGAGTCTGTCACCTCCTTGTAGAGGCTGATGTCCAGGTAGTAGCCCGACTCGTTGGTGAGGAAGAGGCGGATGGGGATGGCCTTGCCCGTGGGCGTCAGGCGGATGTTGATCTTCAGCTCGGCCTGCAGCACGCGCAGCTTCCAGAGGCGGCTGCCGTAGCGCATCACCATGGAGCGCACCGACTCCTCGATCTGCATGGGGGAAAAGCCTTCCTCAGCAGGGCTGGGAGCTGGCCCTGCCTGTGCCAGGGCTGCAGTGAGATGGCCCTAAGGTCCCCTCCAACCCAAACCACTGTGGGATTCTTCCTGGAGGTGGATCCCATAGCGCAGCCCCATGGAGCGCACTGACTCCTCGATCTGCACCGCCTCCTCTACCTGCACACAGAGGGCAAAGCCTTCCTCAGCAGGGCTGGGAGCTGGCCCTGCCTGTGCCAGGGCTGCAGTGAGATGGGCCCTAAAGTCCCTTCTAACCCAAACCATTCTGGGATTGTTCCTGGAGGTGGATCCCATAGCGCAGCCCCATGGAGCGCACTGACTCCTTGATCTGCATCAACTCCTCTATCTGCACACAGGGAAAAGCCTTCCTCAGCAGGCGCCAGGCTACCTGGGCTCTGGGAGGTGACCCTGCTGTGCCAGGGCTGCAGTGAAATGGGCCCTAAAGTCCCTTCTAACCCAAACCATTCTGGGATTGTTCCTGGAGGTGGATCACATAGCGCATCACCATGGAGCGCACTGACTCCTTGATCTGCACCGACTCCTCTACCTGCACACAGAGGGAAAAGCCTTCCTCAGCAGGGCTCTGGGCTACCTGGGCTCTGGGAGGTGATCCTGCCTGTGCCAGGGCTGCAGTGAGATGGCCCTAAGGTCCCCTCCAACCCAAACCACTGTGGGATTCTTCCTGGAGGTGGATCCCATAGCGCAGCACCATGGAGCGCTTGACTCCTCAATCTGCACCGACTCCTCTACCTGCACACAGAGGGAAAAGCCTTCCTCAGCAGGCACCAGGCTGCCTGGGCTCTGGGATGTGGCCCTGCCTGTGCCAAGGCTGCAGTGAGATGGCTCTACAGCCCCTTCCAACCCAAAGCATTGTGGGATTCTTCCTGGATCCATCAGTGGCAGTGAGATGGCTCTACAGCCCCTTCCAACCCAAACCATTCTGGGATTCTCCTGGATCCATCACTGCTCTGCATCCCCCCCATCCCACTGCTCCAAGGTGGTGAAGAAGCACCACACATCAGCACAGCGTGCCCAGTGCAGTTACAGGACCTTGGTGACCTGTCCCTCCTCATCCTAAGCCTTGAGACAGGCAGGAACTGCACCTGGGGACTGATGCAGAGGGACAGTGCTGGATTCTCATCCCTGTTCTCTCATGGCACACGGAACCACAGAATCGTTAAGATGGAAAAGACCTTGGTGATCATCAAGCCCAAGCAGCACACCCCAACCCAGCACAGGGACCCCTGCCTCCCCTGCACAGCACTGCTCACACCTGGGAACTACAGAATCCAGGGAAGCCAAATCCTTGGCAAGCAGTTTTGTAGCCCTTGTATGCACAATAATCACATTTCACTGCCTGCACGGAGCTTTAAATCAACAAAGCAATTACCACTTGGAGCTGGGCCTCCTGCTCTTCTATTAAACTTTATAAAATACCACTGTGGGCAAAGTGCATATTAAGAGAAGGCAATTTATAGGCTGGGTTAAACATTTTTCCCAAAAAAAGCCTCTTTTGCACAGCAGCTCAAGGAAAAGTCATGGTTTGTATCTGAGGGCAGCCCAACTTCCAGGGATGAATATCCCAGCCTCTTCTGAACTTCCTGGGAACCAATGGCTCTGGACACACCAGGAAAGGTTCATTCAAAAGGGATTTAAGCCACCAATTTTTAATCATGATTTAAAAGTCAGCAAGCAAGAGAGAGTTCTTTTGATACCCAATTCATCTTTGTAACTTTCGGCTGTTCTCCTCAGGAAAGGTCAGCTCTCGTCTTTGGGTACTCATGAACTGAATGCTGATTTCCAGCTAAATTCAGCCTGGGCTTGGGACTTGCTTTGTGGTGATTCTGCTAGCCACAAACATCCTTCATGCCTGAACACTTTCCTTTGTGCATCTACAAAGCTTAATGTTCATTTATTTAATGTGCTTGTACCAGAGACTGAAAACGAGGCACTTTTGTAGCTGAATTTACAGATTCTTTTTAAGCTCCTAATTTATCTCATGCTTTATTTGGATGGAATCTGAACTTTTGCAACAAACAGAAGATCTGCTTCCTTATTAAAACTGTTTACCTCAAACACACAATGAAAAAATAGGTTTAGTTTCAAACACAAAACATATTTCTAATAATTGTCCCTCAGTTTACACAGAGGAGCTGAGCTGCACAACAAAACGGTTTTAAAGTGCCAGAGGGCAGGGTTGGGTGGGATATTGGGAAGAAATTCCTGACTGTGAGGGTGGGGAGGCCCTGGCAAAGGCTGCCCTTCTCTGGAAGTGTCCAAGGCCAGGCTGGATGGGGCTTGGAGCAACCTTGGAGCAACACCTTGGAAGGTGTCAGGGCTGGAACGGGATGAGCTTCAAGGTCCCTTCCACCCCAAACCATTCCATCCTTCTGTGATTCCATGAACAAAAGGCCTTTTAGCTCTGACAATGAAGCCCTGGCGAGACAAGCAGCCCCGAGCTGGGCAGGAGCTCCCACCTTGGAGGGGTCCATGATGACGGTGGGCACGAAGTTGAGGAAGATGTGGTTGCAGTCCGTGCGCACGTTGGTGTTGTTGAAGGCCACCTCCAGCTCATCCATGGCCTCCAGCAGCAGACGCTCGCCCTCGTTCTGCAGGTACTCAAAGGAGGCTTCCTGCCAGAAATGCCAACAAACCCTTGAGCTGTGGCTCACAAATCACTGCCCCAGAACGCAAGGAAAACTGCAGGAGGGTGTGATGGACAGGACAGAGCCCACGTGCAGCCCTGGAGCAGATCCATCCCCAGCACAGAGCCAGTGCTCCCAGTGCTTGGATCCCACACCTGGCTGCCTTGTGCCCTGCTTCAGCTCAGAGTAAATCTGAAACCACACAGGGCAAGCCACTGCTGGGATCCGAGATTGGGATCAACATCTAAGAATTTCTGACACTCATCTTGGGCCCCTGAAAAATCTCCCTGGAGCACAGGAATACCAGGACTCCAAAGGGATGGTTCTGCAGAGAAGCACCAGCAAGGAGAGGGCACAACCCCCAGCCCTCCACGCAGGGAATGGTCAGTTTTGGATCCTGCAGCTCCCTAGGACGATCCTAGCTTTCCCTCACCACCCTGGACAGGGACAAACCCACCTTGGTCACCAGGTCCGAGTGCCTTATGATGGCCCTGACGAAGAACCTGTAGTCTGTGACCTCTGTGCCCACCTCCACCTTGGCAGCCCCCAGGTAGAGGTGCATTTTGTGGTTGGCACAGGGGATGGCCGTGAGGTCGAAGTTCCTCATGCGGTTCAGCTCCAGCTGGAAGGCCAGGGCGGGCTCCAGGTGCCGGTAAATCCGATCCTCCTCGAACTGCAGGGCCAGGACAGGGGGGGAAAGAGGGCATTGGAAAAGGGAAACACTCAGGGGAAGAACTCCACAATGCCCCTGATGAATTTCATATTTAATTCAAATGCTAAAAATTCAAACAAATCCAGCCCAGGCGCTTCTATCTCGCGCAGCGCTGGGAGCTGTGAAATTGTTGAACAATACAAATTGCAGGACAGCAAGTTCTCAAGTTCACCCCCCTCAAAAAACACTCTTTTCCACAGAAATCAATAAGTTTTGTCCTGATTCTGAGTAGTGAATCACTGCATGAAAGAAGGATAAAGCCAGCACTTGGAGAAATGTATTAAGAATATCCAACTCACCTTATCCCGGGCACGGAAGGTGAAGAACTTTGGGAATTCCCTCTGTTTGAAAACAAAAACAACAATGTTAGTGCTCCCAAAGCAAGCCCTGATGTCCCCAGAGGGCTCTAGGGCCACTGCTGGGGCAGCACCACAGCACAAGAGGTGACACAAGTTGTTCCCAGCTACTTTTTCAACATCACAAAGGTGGTGGAAAATCAAGTCACCTTCAAGACAGCAGAGGCAGCTTAAACCTGCCCTCACTAATGCAAAAGAGGCTGCTTGATTGGCTTTAGATAATTATTGTCAGTTATTAACAGATAACAAAGAAGTGTGCAGACAGTAGAGGGAGACTTTTTCTAGATCTGTTATGATTAAAATTCCAGTGGAAATGTCTGGAGTGATATAAACACTCTGTTATGGATGTAGATATACGCAGAACAATGATCTTATTCTACAGCTCTCTCCATACCATTACTGCCAGAAATACTCTCTTCCCAAGGAAAACTGGGAGCTGCAATCAAACAACTTTATCCTCCTGTATGGAGCAGCAAAAACATGACAAAAATCCCCCATCCACCACCGAGTTTCTCTGCTTTTCTGTTGCACAGATAAAACCCTGGCAGAGCCTTGAGAGTTTTTTGAAATATTGTACAAATCTTAGATGAAGAGAGGAGGCCAAGGGAGCATCCTGCCCCTCCAGTTCCACCCTCTCCTCTGGAATTCCACTTTCACTGGGCAGGGCTTTGGGCAGTGCTTTGCACCACGTGAGAACACTGCTGCCTGTGCTGAAGGTGACCTGAAGGGACACACACAACTCACCAGAACTGGCTCACTAAGCAAAAAACAGGGAATCTGACCTGGAGCCACTGAATTTCTGGCTCCCATTCCATTATCCATGAGAGATGAACAACCCCAGCTGGAGGGAGTGTGACAACCAGTGACACTGCACGAGCCACCACTGAGCAACACAGATTTTAAGGCTAAAAGGACTATTCTAGTCAGTCATCTTCCTTCCCTCCGAGGTGAAACAGCCCCCAAACCTCACCTGATGACTCTCAGTTGAGCAAAACAACTTGTGTTTGCCTGGAAACTCTTCCAAAATAAAGAAATGCTGCCTAAAACTTCAGGCTCACTCAGTATATCCATTATCTGTGAGCCTCATCTAAGAAAAAAACCTCTTCCATGTTTCCTCACTTCTCCCAGTCCCTCCTGCCTGTCCTCCTCCAGCTTCTCCCACCATCTCCAGGCTCATTCCACCACTAATGGAATTGCTTCCAGGGCACCTCACTGGTGTGGTGGGCAAATATCATAATTAGATGTGCACACACACAAAAATCCTCAGTGCCCTGCTACCAAAATCCAAAAGAGTGCTCCATTTCCTAGGCAGAAGAATTATACCCCTGCTGTGTTCTAATCAACCAACCATCATCAAGACAATCAAAATAATTTGCCTAAATTAGCCAATCAAGACACCCTGCAAACCGCAGAATGCGAAAAGCTGCACCAGAAATCATCAGAGTTGATTATTATACTAATAATCACGTTAAAAACCTAATGAGATGAGGAAATTGGAAGCTTGCTGGAGCAACTCTCTATTACCTCAACATGCTGGGAACTAATTATATAGACTGTAATTAAAACAAAAACAAACCCAAGCCCAGGCCCTGGCTAAGTTAATAGCTGGTCCAGTAATGAGGGGCTGGGACAGCAGGCAGTGCCAAAGGGTGACAGAGCAGCTCCCAGAGGAGCTCCACAAACTCTGCAGCCAGAGGACCCACACTGAGGGTCCAGGGAGAGCTCAGGGATGGTTCCTTCTGTCCTGTGCCTCCTTTCTGACCTCTGACACGTCCCACAGCAACTCTCATTCTTCAACACCCATTCTGTTCTCCAAAACTTCCTTTTTCAAACCTAAAGCCTGGATTTTCTTGCTAAATGTCCCAAAAACTCTTCACAAAATCCAGTTTCCTAAGCTGCTGACTGACACCTCTGTACCTGTACAGTGAGCAACAATTCCCACGTGGTGACAGCTTCAAACACTATTTCTGCTGATTTGTAAACCAGTTTTCCCTTCATAAACCTTCCTAGACCAGCTGTGTTGAGCACAGGGTGAATTTCTTGCACTTCAAAGGCTCCTGACAACTTCCAGAATTGAAAAGTAGATACCCAAGAGATAAAAATCTGGTTTATACCTTACACTGCCACCTAAACCAGACCCCACTGATGCCCAGGGCCTGGGGAAAGAAGTAATTCTCAGCAGTAAGAGCATCAAACATTTCCCACATGACTCTGCAAAATTTAACAAGTCCCTTCAGTGACTGAAGTTATTTTAAAATCAGTAAGTAGCCAAAAGAAATCACCACACTGCAGAGGAAATACAAAGGTTTCACTGATAATTGCACTTCAGAACAGAAAGCAAACACAAGGAAACACTGAAGCACAAGGAAATCTTTATCAGGGTGGCTTCCTGAGCTCAGCCAGGTGACATGGGACACTCAGAGCCCCTGTGGCCCCTCTGAATGCCACGGGCCCAGCCTGGGTTTGCAGTCAGATTTTCAAATAAATACTTCAACTCTTCACTTTGACAGAGTGTGGGCATTAAATGCCTGCCTGGGATCCAAATGAGAAGCCCAGAGCTCCCTGGGTGTCTCCTGGCCTCACAGCAGGAATGGCACCGTGTTCCAGGCCCTTTTTACTTACATGGAATCTCTGATCCACCTCATAGTTGACCTGTTTCCTGAAGTCCTTACAAACGAAACACACACACATAGGAAGAAAAAAAAAAAAGCAGAAGACAGCTAGCAATTAGGATTACAATCAAAAATTAATTAATTAAAGAATACAAGAGGTGTCAAGATTGCTTACAATTGTAAATTAATTTTCTTAAGCGAATTCATGATAACCATCTCAAGTTTTAGAGGACAAAAACAGTGAAGAGAGAACTAAACACAGTAAAATACAGCATTGAATTTGGGGGGAAAACATGTCAGATGCCAATGGTGTAATGAGCTAGAAACCAAGGAGGTCTGAGCATCAGGAGAGACATGGAAATACCTTTTGTGCTACAAGGAAAGTCAGCCTCCGAATGCCATGCTCAATCAGGACTGATTTCTGCAAAAACAAGGGTGGAAACAGGTGACTGGACTGCAGAACAAGAGCAAATTAAAACAGGCTGGAGCCCTCTGTGAAGTGAAAAAGCTCTGCAGATCCTTCTACCCCTGAGTCCCTGCTCCCCTTCAGCCTCCCTGGAGCGAGGATTTCCCACCTGCTGCTCCTTTAGCAGCATAAACACCCAAATCCCTTCCCCCAGAGCAGGTAAATAACTAAATCACACAACAGTGAGCTCAGGCTGAGCCTGGCTAAGCAGGAATGCAGGAGAGTCACCCCCAAATCCTGCAGGAAATATCCTTGGTCATTTGCCAGGATTGCTTTTTGAAGGGAGCAGGGTGCAGGTGGGGTAAGGTCATGAGAAATGATGGGAAATGATGGGAAATGACTTTTAAAGGAGCTTAACCCATGGAAGATGTGGCTCATGCTTGCCTTTGGCACAGTGAGCTCATGGAGAACCCAGTCCACATCCAGAATCTCAGCCTGGAGAAGGCTTTGGGGGGACTCATTGTGACCTCTTAGTCCTTTAAGGGCATTAAAATAGAAGGGAGAGGGATTTTTAGTGTGGGCAGAGAGGAACACGACAAGAATTAGAGGGACAAGGGTTAGCTGGGATGTCAGGCAGGGCCCTGAGGTCCCTTCCACCCCAAACCATCCTGAGATTCCAAGATTCCACACTGCAAAGGTGCTACAAGTCAGATGTCAGTGATTTTTTTCAAACAGACCACAGAATATCCATGCTGGTTGCCTCTCCCTCATACTCCCCTCTCAGAGTGCTGCCATCAGTATTCCCCACAGCACTGATCCTTTGAAGGGCTAAGATCTCGTAATTCTCCTCTTTTTCAAACTTTTCTCCTTCCTCCTCCCTCTTCCAATTTAAAAGCAAGGAACACAAGAAGGAACAACAGCTCAGCTCAAGCAGGAGCAAAGCAGCCCCTCTCTGCACAGACTGTGATGTTTTACTAAGGTTAAGCCCTTTGAAAATGAGCAGCAGTGACTGTATTCATGGCAAGAGGAAGAAAATAACTTTAATAATGCCATGATTTAAAAAGCAAAAATTGTTATTGCTTTTAAAATTCCACAAGTGGCAGACAATAACAGCAGAGCAACAGGATTCTGATTACATGGTAATAATGTGGGTCTCCCAGCAAGGCCACAGCTATTACAGAGCGATTAGCCATCAGCACCTGGAGAAACTCCATTTCCACTGACTGCCTCAATCTCCTCCACAAGTCATTTACAAGTATATGATCCTAATTTCTATTAAAAAAACCACACGCAACATGCTGGGACTGGAAGATTATTTGGACAATTTGGATCAACCTATTTGATAGTTTAATGTGGTTTTGGATTTTTTTTTTAATATATATTTTATTTCTTTCCTGTTATCCCCTCCCATAAAACGCCTGGAGCACGATCAAGCAGATGAAAAGCAGAACTAGTTTTAATTCTTAGATTTGATTGTTTTCCTTGTTTAAAGAGACAGAAGGCTGCTGAAGCCATGTGGATGCCAGTCCCATTTTGGAACCCCTGATTTCTGCAGGGCATGTCCCCACATCCCCCCCTGAGAAGCTGGGGGTGCTGTTCCACTGCTCCCAAAACCAGAGCAGTGCAGGAATCCCAGCTCCTGGTGGGATTCTCAGCCCCACAAACCAGTGGAGTTCTTCACACCACAGAAAAGCAGGTGCAGGCAGAGCCCAGCGTGGACACAAGGAGGCTGCTCCCAACCCAGGCTGTCCCACAGCTGACCCAGCACTGACATTTGGGACTCTAAAGTGCATCCCACACTAAGAAAGGAGCAACAGAACTTGCCAAATAATTAAATAATTCCTCCTCATGCCAGGAATATCGTATAAGGTGGATGCTCCAGCACACTAACAAGGGCAGTAAACTTTAATTGCATTAAGACTACGGTGATACACAAATACAGGACAATTTCAATGTCATTTTACATGGTTCTGTTGCTCACCCAACAACTTTGTCACCAGGGAAAGGGACAGAACACATTTTTCAGAGCGTGTGGAGACAGTTACTGAAGACTGATTTGATGTGTTTAAAACCTTCCAAGTCTTTTATCCCATCAAAAATTAAAGGGAAGAAATCCTGACCTGACAGATTAGAAGGAGAAACAATGACCTGGTGCCTTCAGGAAGGTGCAGCTACACCCAGTCAAAGACATGGGAAGGCTTCAGAGGGGATTAATTAAATTAAGGATGTAGTGTGTTTGCTTTGAAACCCAACCCAACCACCCTAAACCTAGGGGACACAGAGACAGCTGTCCCCAAGCTGTCCTGCAGATGCCCAGAGAGGCAGAGGGGTGCAGGGAGCTCACCTTGCTCTGGGTGAACTCCCTGAACATGGCAGCCAGGCCGTCGTCATCCACGTCGCTGTCGGTTTTGATGGCCACGTTGAGGATGTGGATGGGCTCCTCCCGGGCACTCTGCAAGCACAGGGAACATTCCCCACAGTTTTTTAGCTGTCAGTAATTAACAGCTGAGCACCTCAGAACAGGCTCCCTAAATCCAGCTTTAGGGATGCTCTGGGGGAAAGGACCTCGAGCAGCAGCAGGGAAAACTCTGGGGGAAATCCTTGACCAAATGACCTCACAAATCTGCAATTTCACAGAAGTCAATGTCCACAAACATCAAACAGGAGCCTTCTTTGGAGAATTCAAGTCTGAGGATGACACAGGGTCAGGGCCATCCTTTACCAGATGCAGCACAAGGACAGTAGAGGACTTTAGCATCAAGAAAAGTAATTAAATTAATCATAGTGTAGGGGCAAAACAATGTGAGTGTTCATATCTACAACAACATGAAGTAATGTGGAAACATCAATTCCATCTGAGCTCCAAGGAATTACAAATTCAGCCTCCAGGAGCCTGTGATTAACTGGGAAAAACTGCAACTGGACAGGAAATTACCTTGGTGAGGTGAGGGGGATGTAGAGAGAGGGATCTGAGGACATTGAGGTTGACAGTAATATTCTGGAAAAGGCTCCAGTGCTTCCACACATCAGGATCAATGGATCAGTGGAAAACAAAGCCCTGTTCTGGACACAGGCTATATTCCAGCAGAGCTTCCCACTCTTGTGGAGCAGCTGCCTGTGTCTCAAAGGGAAACTGGACTTGTATCCCTATGGATTAGGGACCACCTGCTTCCTCTGCACCTGTTCACCACATCTCTGCAGAAACTCAGCAGCTCCACTCAGCTTTTCCTCCCAAAAACAGTTCCAAGAGGTAGAAGAGAGGGAAGGGTCAGGATTTAAGGGGACTGGGAAGGGTGCAAGACAGGAAACACAGCAAGTCAGACACAGGACAAAGACAGCTGAAGATGCAGTTCAACATCCTGCTGCAGAGAGAGGGTCTGGAGACTTAATGGTGGGTTTAAACTCTGTTATGGTGCTGTGGATCCAGGAATTCTGCTGATGCTAAAAGCCATAAACTAAATTTACATGGGGAGCAAGAGCTGAGCCACAGCTTCAGAACAGAGCTGGAAGCGGCCGCCCACGCCGAGTCACCTGCTGTGGAACAAGCAAGCAAATCACAGCCATAAATACACAAAGCTCCCAGCTCCTGCTCCCAGCACCCAGCTAGGGAGGAGCATCCAGACTCAGAGAACCTTCCAGAAAAAAAAAAAAAAACAAAACAAAACCAACCCCCACCTTGTCTTCATCATAGAGGAAGCACTGGTGAGTGCTCTCTGGAATTCAAGCCATACGCCCCCATCCCTTTCCTTTGTCCCACTTTCTGTGATGCTCAGGAAAAAAAAAAAAACCAAAACAAAACCAACCCCTACCTTGTCTTCATCATAGAGAGAAGCGTGGCCGGCCTCGGGGAACGTCGGGCTCTGCGGGGGAGAGTCGCAGAAGCATCCCATGACTTCATCAAAGATCCTGGAACACAGCAGGGAAGGAGCAGTCAGCAGCACACCACTGCCAGCACACAGAGCACCCAGCACTGACCCTCCAGTCCTGGCAGGACAGGGCTCCTTCCCTTGCTGGGCTCAAAGATCAGGAGGTAATTCCTCAAACCAGGGTCTGCACTGTCCACCATTGGTCTGAGACCTCCTTGGTGCAGGCTAAGGGCTCTGCTGAGGGTTTGCCTGTCCCAAAAGCTTGGAAGCACAAAGAACTGTCCCCCCACACATCCACAGAGCATTAGGAGACATCAGCACGTTCCCAACCAGCAGAACCCGGGATGCTGACCCCTCTGCCTTCAAACTGCTCCTCCAGCACCCTGAGACTGCACAGGGACACACACAGGGATCCAAGCAGGGAAACACCCTCAGGACCAGCCTAAACCTGACTCTAGACCTGGCAAAGCCTTCCCCCAGCTCTGTCGGGGCCCAGGTGGGGAGGTGGCCACAGAAGCAGGGCCCAGGCTGGCACACACCTGACGAAGTCCTCGAAGGTGCGGAAGGAAACCATCCCGCCCATGCGCTGGCACGGCGGCGTGAAGGAGTTGTCCAGCAGCACGTCACTGACACTGGCCACGTGAGCCATCCCATAGTGGTTGAGGTTGGAGGAGAAGGACATCCTAAACAGCAAAGGCAGCAAGAGCACAGTCAGCACAGCTCTGGGAACAGGTTTGGATTGCTCAGCCTGTCCACAGCCCCGGCCGTGCCTCTGGTGCCACCCCACCTGGGGGTTGTGCCAGGGACAGGAACACCCAGAGTTAGCAAATAATGCTATAACCCCTTAAAACAGGTATTTCTTGAGATGGCAGGAGAATTCTGGCTATGAAAAGCTGAACTTATTTTTCCTCCTGTCTTTATGTTTTGCTTTACAAGTGGAACATGATTCAAGCAGCAACAATTCTAAGATTTGACACTTGAAGGATTCAGTACATTTTTACAAATGCTGTATTAACTTATTGATTCCATGATTTTTCTGATCCTACTATAATTTTCACTCCTCAAATGCAGCATGGTACAGTGACTTCTCCAAAATTCTTTACTGAGTCTCACACTCTCATTCCTGCCCTTTCTGTTCAGGAAACAGCTGGATGTGGCACTCAGTGCTCTGGGCTGGGTGACAAGGTGGGGATCAGTCACAGGCTGGACTCCATGGTCTTCAAGGTCTTTTCCAACCTTATTCTTTGATTTCTATGCTTTTTTAAAGACACAATGCCATGGTCAAGACTGGCAGAGGAAGCTTCTCCCACAGTGAGGAAAAAGCAGACAATTAGATTGGACTTTTCTCTGGTGACACAGCTGGGGTCTGCCTTCTCTGCAATAATTGTCACCAATTTCTGAGCTGTACTACAGACTCATCTTAACTCAGACTTCCTTCAAGAGCTGCCTGCAAGGTGGTGACACTTCTGAAGAGACCCAAGCTGGCCCAGGGACCACAATCACTCTCCTTGGGCTTGGGGACACATTAATTTTACTGCCAAAATTGGAGGAGATGGGGGAAAAAAGTCAGGGAATGGATTCCCCAGCAGAGCTGCAGCCTCAGAGCTGTGAAGTGCAAGGGCTGCTCAGCTGTGTGGGAGAGGCAGGACCTGGCTGAGCCCTCCTGCCACAGCCACCTCCCAGCTGTGCTGGGATCTCCTCCCTTCCCCACACCAAACCCACTGTGATCCAGCCCTGAGTACAGTGCTAACGAGTCCAGAGTATCATCAGGGTGATTAATAGCTCTCCATGCCTAAAGTCACTCTCTGTTTCTGCAATTTATCTCTGATTAAGAGCCGTGAGACTTCCAAGCCCATTTTTACTATTTTTCCCTAAATAGGCTTGTAAGCAGTAATAAATAATAGGTATTCACGTTTTGAAAGAGGGGAATTTTTCAGGACATGCTTTGGTGTACATTCTTACAACTAATACAAAAACTATCACAGAACAGGAACTGAACAGAAAGACAGCAGACATTTTTCATGTATTATTTAAAACAAGAAATACTTTTCAACTGAGACACAGGAGGAAAAATTAGTGTCCAAACCACAACAAAACATGCTGTCAGCTGTTTGAGATGTAGATTCATCTATGGTGTGAGGGAGGTGAAACAGCCCTGACAAATTCTAAGCTCTGCACAAAAACCAGGGTAGCACCAGGCTGGGCTGGGGTCATTGCCAGAGGGTCAATCCTCTGGGACTCAAACCTGGGAATCCAGTGCCAAAAAAAGACCCTAGGACAGCACTCTGCTGTGTAACACACTGCAGATGAGCTGAGTCACCCAGCAAATTTAATTCCAGAGATTGCTGCATGCAAATATATATATTTTTTTTTTAAGAAAAGCTGAAAACATGTTTTAGACAAAGGGAGAGGAAAAGGGGAGGTAAAAGAAGAGTTATGGTTGAGTTTTCCAAGTAAAGAGAAGGGCACTACAACAAAACGTGTTAAAACATTCAGGATTAGGCTCCTTCTTTCTAGTGTGGTTTTGAAATTTGAGAAGGTGATGAGTACTGTACCTGTTTAACGTGGGGATGTTCCCTCTGAAATCAAACAAGCACAATTAGTCACAGACTGGTTAGTGACAGCCATCACAAAGAACCATCATCAAACTGCTGCACACAACCAGCAACACCTGCACAAGTGACTGTCCCAAATCTGCCAGGGAGAGCTGCCTGCCACCACCCTGAGCCAGCAGGGGCACAGCCAGGCCATGCAGGGAGCATGCAAATAATGCAACAGGAAAACACCAGGCAGGCACCCCACCGTCCTGGTCACCTTCCATCACCCCCTTCAAGCCCTCTGCAAGTGCAGAGCAAGAGCCTGCACTCTCTGACAGAGCAGCAAGAGATGCAAAAAGGAAAAATAAATGACCATCTCACACAGGAAAGTTGCAACAGGTTGAGGAAAAGAAGCCAAATGCTCAGTGCCAAACGTGCAGGCTGAGCAGCAGCCCACGCACAGGCTCCCACAATGCAGGGACAGGGCAAACACAGCCCGTGGAACACCTGGCACTTTCAGCACTCAGGACTGAAAGGAACAGCCTGAGGGCCAAAAAGAACAATCTGTGGGCTAGAAACAACAACCTGAGGGCCAAAAAGAACAATCTGTGGGCTAGAAACAACAACCTGAGGGCTAAAAAGAACAATCTGTGGGCTAGAAACAACAACCTGAGGGCTAAAAAGAACAATCTATGGGCTAAAAAGAACAATCTATGGGCTAAAAAGAACAACCTCAAGGCTAAAAAGAACCAACCCGAGGGCTAAAAAGAACAATCTATGGGCTAGAAAGAACAACCTGAAGGCTAAAAAGAACAATCTGTGGACTAAAAAGAAAAACCTCAAGGCTAAAAAGAACAATCTGTGTACTAAAAAGAACAGCCTGAAGGCTAAAAAGAACAATCTATGGGCTAAAAAGAACAATCTGTGGACTAAAAAGAACAACCTCAAGGCTAAAAAGAACAATCTATGGGCTAGAAAGAACAACCTGAAGGCTAAAAAGAACAACCTGAGGGCTAAAAAGAACAACCTCAAGGCTAAAAAGAACAATCTATGGGCTAAAAAGAACAGCCTGAAGGCTAAAAAGAACAACCTCAAGGCTAAAAAGAACAAGCTGAGGGCTAATTTGAGGAAACCTTTCCCAGTTCTTTTCTGACAGCAGCCCAGCTCTCCCTGTGTGTGTGCAGCCCAGGGCTCAGGGATGCACTCCAGGCACAGTGAGGGGCACATTTTCACACCAGCAGCACAGCCCAGCCCACAGCAGGAACAGCCAGGAAGTGTGCCCCATGCAAGATGGAAAAATGGCTGGGATCTGACATGCAAAGCAGCCCAGATTAAATTTTAAAAAGTCCTTGCACACAGGAGGCTTGTGCACAGGGATTAGCAGGAATTAAAAGATGGAAAGGAGAGCTTTGAGGAACACGTGAGTGGACATTCACCCCCTTCCCTTCAGGAGCTCAAACCATAAAGTTCTGTGACCCCCTAGCCCAGGGGCAAGACCCCAAGCTGAGCACAAAGTCCCAGTGCTTGATGAGCAGTGCACCCCATGTCACTGCTCAGCCTGCCCTGCTCTGTCCCAGACTGGTTTGGTCACAGCAGAGTCACCTTCACTGCAAGGTGATGTGTTGGGGGCATTACTGAGGCACAAAAAATTCCCATAGTCTCCTTAAATCATATGGGAAAAAAATACCTAAAAACCTATCTGTTGTGAGTACCACAAGTATTTCATTTTTGGGGGGATGGCTCTGTGCTGCAGAGCCCGTGGTCAGGACAGAACGGGCCTCCAGCCCTCAGGGGGTTGGGACTATTTTTTGAGCTTGGCAAAGAGTGGGAAAGCTGCATGTGATCTACTTCAGTTGGAAAAAATAGTCTGGAGAGGACTGGCAGTTCCTACCCCCAGCAGGAACCCTCCTGTAGCCGTCCCTGGAAGGCTTTCAGGAAAGAGAGGGACAAAAAAAACCCAGCAGAACAAATGTTCAGTTCAGCCTCAAGAAGGGCACCCTGGTGCTGTGCTCTGGGAGCTTCTCCTGCCACTCCACACGGAGCTGGAGAGGCTCAGGAGTGGCAAGGAGGGAAACAAGACAGGGAGGAGTGGACTGAAACTGAGAGAGAGCAGGTTCAAAGGGATGCCAGGGAGAAATTCCTCCCTGGAGGGAGGTGAGGCCCTGGCACAGGTGCCCAGAGAAGCTGTGGCTGCCCCTGGATCCCTGGAGTTGTCCAGGTTGGATGGGCTTGGAGCAGCCTGGGACAGTGGAAGGTGTCCCTGCCATGGCAGGGGTGGAATAAAAGATCTTCAAGGTCCTTCCCAGCCCAAACCATGCCCTGGTTCTGTGCCAGGGCCATGTCAGAGCCCCTGCAGCACCAGGGCCAGGCTCACAGACCAGCCCCAGCCCTTCTCTGATCCCTCCTCAGCTGCCAGGATGGCCTGGAGATGTTCCTGCTCTGGGACTGATCTCCAGCCCCTGCACCCCTGGGTGCTGAACTCAGCTCCCCGTGCCCCCTCCTCCTTTTCTCTCCCTTTTTCTGTGAGGAACAGGACTCTCCCAGGCCATGGCCATGCAGAGCTCAGCTGTGGGCGAGGGCCAGAGCAGGGCAGAGCTCTGGAAATGAGGCAGCAAAGCAGAATGAGCACAGGCTGCCTCAGTACCCCACTTGTAGTTATTAACAGCACTGCCACAGGAGAAAGAGCAATTCCACTGGCTCTGACCAGTGCCATTCCTCTTATGTTTCCTCATTTCTGCAGAAGAATCTAACCAGAAGGCAGTGAAACATGCCTCAAACCATACATTTTGATTGGGTTTTTCCTCTCCCTCTTTCTTCCCTTATTCTTCTGCTCCCTGTGTGATTCAGCCGAGCTGAATCTGCTGCAGAAGTCCAATTTGCATAAAATTATCCTCGTTCCATTCAGTTTGCTGCCCCTTCCCCAGCCCCTTCTTTGCTCTGCTGGAAGATTTTGCCCTTTCTGAGGCAGGCAAGCCAAGGGAACAGCAGCACATTACTGCTCCTGCTGCCTAATTAACATCAAACCTCAGCACGGGGCTGCAGGGATTTACAGGTGTCCTGGAATCATCCTCCCCTCCTCCCTCCCCTACAAACCACTCTCACAACCAGGAGGGGACCTCAGGCTGCCTGACACCCCCTGAGTGATCCCTTTGGGGCTCCAGGTAGGGTCAGAGCCCACAGCAGCACGGCTGGGTCACTCCTGGCATCCAAAGATTGATGCCAGAGGCTGTTCCAGCAACCAGTCCACAGAAAATGCTGTCAGTTTGTCAGAAATTCACATTTTATGAGTAAGATCATTGTAAAATGACAGCAGGAAAAAACCTCTGCACACTGCTGTAAATGTGATTGTGGGGTTCTTTAAAAAGCCCTGTTTGGGACCAGGGATATTTAACCTGGCTTTCAGCCTAACAAATGGCTAAGGAAGAGCATGACAAAAAGGAACAACCAAAATCCCCCATAGATGGGAAAACATCAGGAGACAGCAAAGGACAGACCATGCACCACTCTCAGGCCTTGAAATCAGCAACAGCAGAGTCCAAGGAGGGGCAGGGACACACATCCACAAGCACAGAGGGAGGAGATTCCAGGGAGATTCCAGGCCAAACCAAGCACAGGATAGCTGAGACACTTGGACTGATGGAAATACCCTTGGATGGGGCTCTGAGCAACCTGGTCTGGTGGAAGTTCCCTGTCCACTGCAGGGTGGACATGAGATGAGCTTTAAGGTCCTTCCACCCCAGGACATTCTGTGGTGTGATGATGCTGATGAAATTCAGAGCAACTCCTGTCTAGACTTGACTCCCAGCCTTGGAAGCAGCATGGAAAACAGGCTGCAGCCCCAGGAAGGAATTCCATTTCTGCCTCTGCATCCCTGTTTTGGAGTGTGCATTCCTGGCTCCAGGGGCAGCCAGGCTGTGCTGCTGGCACCTCCTTTGTGGAGCCCCAGAGTCACACTGGCCTCACAGCCAAGCAGGCTCATTACCCACATTTCATCTGCAGTGCTAAACCTTCCCTACTTCCTCCTTCCAGTGCTGCATCCTGACCCAAATCCCTCGGGACACCCCAGGCCAAGTGTGGTGCTCTGGGTGCTCCGTGGGGCTCAGTGCCCAGAGGGGCTGGGGAGGCATGGCTGAGGCAGCAGGGACCAAAACCAGGCTGGGCTGTATTTCAGTTTCCTCTGGGGCTCACAAAGCAGAAGGCAGAGCCCTGGGCTATCCCAAAATCCACACCCCAAAATCAGGATATATCCAGCAGCTCTAAGTCTCCTTGTCAGCAGCTGCCCCAGCATCTGACACAGGGGACACATCCAGCTCTGAGAAAAGCAGGGATCTGTTTGGTGGGAGCAATTTATCTCTTGAGCTCTTCCCTCCTGACCCTCCAGCACATCTGTTCCAGGGGAAGGGGGATGAAGGAAGCAGCTGAGCTTCAGAGAAGGAAGGGGAGCTGCAGAGAAGGGGATGCTCTGGGAGGAGCAGGGCAGCAGCAGGCTCCAAGAGCTGGCTACAGCAGACAATGTCCCAGTTTAATTTAAACCTTACAGCTTCAGCCACAAGAAAGGCTGCTGGGAAGCAGGAGAGGAGAGGGGATTAGAAAGGAACACTTCTGTTGAAAAAGCACTATAATTCCCTCTCCTCGACACACAATGTTTCTTTGAGCAGCAGATTTGAAGCTAAGATTAGGCAAGGCCTGTTCCATGAACACCTCAGAAAGGCCTTTCAGGCTCTGTCACCTGGGCTGCCGTGCTCACAAAGGCAGCTGAACCTCTGAGCAGCCCCTTCTGCCCCCTCTGCCCACGCCAGCAGGGCTGGCACAGCACACTCAGCCCCAGCAGGGCTCCTTCCCTCCTGCCACCTTGTCCCCTGTCCCCAGGAGCCTGCAGGGCTCATCCCCAGGCAAGGAGGGCACCCTGCAGCCCCTCTGCAGCCTGTGCCCATGGAGATGCCCTGGATCCACCTCCAGGTTGGATTTCTGCATGGAGAGGGCTCCCACAGCCCCTCTGCTGCCAAAGGAGCCCCTCTGCTGCCAGATGGTGACACTGCACTCCTGCCCTGGGCACAGGGATGCTGATGGTGACACTGCACCCCTCATCTGCCCTGCCCTGGGATGCTGATGGTGACACTGCACCCCTCATCTGCCCTGCCCTGGGCACAGGGATGCTGATGGACCCATCAAGCCCTCTGTGGCTCCCATTAAATGTTATTTTTCTCCCTATGACTTTCCCTTGCTGTTCAGTGGGGATTCTTGCATGAGGGCATTTGCTGTTAATTTAAACAAATAATCCCCCAAACAGTTTCTGCCCACAAAACCCACCAGGAGCAGGTTGCACTTCTGTGACTTTGTCAGCAGATTTAACAGCTTTTGTGTCCTCTCTGCTTCCCTGTGGGCAGCTGATGGCAATCCTTCCATGGCCAAAAGCACAAAGTCTGAGCTGTGATCAGGCAGCTCAGAGGGAGTGACTGGGATTGCTTCTGCCACAATTAAGTAAAGGCATAGCAGGGTTAAATACCAATAATGAAGAATTTAAATACAAATTTCAAAACCTAATTAGAATTTAAACCATTATCAGTTTGCTGTTTTCTCAGCATGAATGTTTGCCTCAGTAAAATTTGGGCTCTCAAAGGTTCACAGACATCTGACACAAAAGGACCAGGGTTTAAAAATATCTGAGGCAGTGGTGAAAAATGTGTGGCATCATATAACAGCAGCTTCCCAAGGGAATGCTCTCCTAAGGGCTCCTGGCACCTGCTCCTGGGTCCCCAGCCCTGCAGAGCCTCCAGGGACATTCTGGGATATTTTGGCTTTGGGCTTTGCCCTTGGAATGCACTTTTAGCTTTTCAGCCTCAGAATTTGTGCTACAAAAGGTACAGAAAAAGCACATGACACATAGACCATGGTCAAGAACAACAAAGAAGACTTAAGCAGGACAATGCCAGAGTTTTGAGATTTCCACATCCTGGGTTTAACACCAGGATGGCTTCAGAGCTCCTTAAACCCTGTGCCACCATCAGTCCCTGGGCATCTCCAGCCACCCCAGAGGGAGAGGCACCCCAGGAGCCAAATTCATCTCTGGCAGCTGGAGACACCTCCAGGGAGCTGAAGCTGCCCCTGAGCCTGCTTCCCCCTGCACAGGAACACAGCAGCAGCCTGAGGAGCAGAGCTGAGCTCAGGACACTGTCCCAGCCACCTCTGGGTAAGGGCAGAGGAGATTTCAGGCCAAAGAGCTGCTCCTGCAGCAGGGAACATCTCTCCTCTCCCAGATGACCCTGTGTGATTAAGCCTGTGCCCAGAGCAGAGCACTGGCAGGCCAAAACTCCCTGAGCAGCAAAAGCAACCGAGGCCAGCAGAGAAGAAATGGAGGAAGAAGGAAGGGGGGAGAGAGCATGATAAAGGGGCACTAAAAATAGCATGCAATTATGTACAAATATTCTAGAAATGAGGGACCAGATGAGCCCAGACACATGTCCCATTTGCAGCAGGAGTGGTTTGGGGCTGGCTGGGGACAGCCATTCATTTCCAGCAAAGCAGATCCTGAAAACCACCTCATAAAAGGTCCTGATGGATTCCCAACCAAGCGAGACCGGACCCCACCAAAACCGAGAGCAGGGCAGAGATGCTGGGGAACAAAGGAGGCAGCAAGGGCCCGGCACGGACCAACAGTGGCACCCGGTGGCTGCGGGGACTCACTGCGACCTCAGAGCCAGCAGGGACCAGCCCGGAGACAGCTCCACACCCTCCTGGGGAAAGCACGGGACGGGCTGACCCCACAGACCCCAGAAACAACCTGCTCCAGTGCCAGCTCCCCTCGGCAGGAGATGAGCTGTAAGGTCTTTCCACTCTGATTCAAGTTCTGATAATCAGGTTTTCTTTTTTTGAAGTGAGCTCGAGATGCCACCCTCCTCTCCAGGAGGAGGCAGCAAGAGTTGATGCTTTTGGTGGTAGTCACAAGGAATGCAGAACTGAAAATCAAACTGTGCCAACCCCAGCATTTTGTATAAAACTCTCATCTTGGTCTGCTCCATCAAAAAATCCTGTGCTACAGAAGATGTCACCCTATGCAGCCAAGGCAGGAAGGAGCAGAGGCACACAAGAGTCAGAAAGGGCTGGCAGGAGGGCACAGAGACTGTTTGACTGCTCTGTATTAAAATTCTGATTAATTGATTATTCTGTCTGGAACTGCATCTTTTGGAAGGCTCGGGATTCAGCCAGAACTGACATTCTAGAGATCATTTCCAACCCAAGCTGAAGCTAAAAACCAGAAAATACATGAAAACTACCACACTCAAATGAAGCCAGCAGCCCTGGTGCAAGTTCCCTTTGCCAGGGCAGGATGAGCCCCTCCCAAAGCTGCAGTGCAGAGGCAATCTGACCTGTTGGGGTGGGAGGTGGGCAGCATGAACTGGAACTCCACCACGCAGGTGTTGTCCTTCAGCTGGCGGTGCTGGACGCTGTTGAGCTCGTAGGCAATGTAGGCTCTCCTCACGTACACCTGGGGACACAGAGCCCATCAGCTGCCCTGCCTCAGGGCAGCCAGCACCCACAGACCTCTGAAGTGCTAAAGACAAACAGATCCTTGCAAATGAGCAGCTGGATGAACTCTAATTCAACCAGAATTTATTCTTTGAGGAAGGTCAGAACCATCAGGGTTATGCTCTGACAGCAGCTTCACTTTCTGCCTTCAACCACCTCAGTCTTCACATAAACATAACTTGAGTTTGAAATTTCACTCAATTAACAGTGTTAATGCTGTTAAATACCAGATTCTAAGCATGCCCAATCCCACACAACCTACAGCTCTCTTGGATCTTGCAGGGTTGCTCAAAACAGTTGCAGACAATGCTCAAAACAAACCAAATCCACAGAAAAATTAAAAATACTAATTGTTTTTCAATAAGAATAAACTCACCTCCAAAGCTGCCATTCTTACCACCTGGTTACTGTGGTAGAAGAAGTTGGGAAGCACATCAAAGATGGATGTCTCAGACAAAATGAGTTTCTAGGAGAGATCACATTAAGCAAAGGTTTAAAAGAGTGTCTTGCAACCAGGATCAGGCAGAAAAGGAAAAACCCCAAATGAAGCCTGGCTAGCTCTGATTTCTAAGCTTCTCCTGTTGCTCATCAAGGACTATGACTTTTTGATATTAAACCACAGAAACCTAAAGCTGGAAAGGATCACTGAGTCCAACTGCCTGCTCCTCACAGGACTAAAACTAAAACCATACAGGAGGAGCTCATCCAGGTGCCCCTGGGGCTGTGCCCATTCCCTGGGGAGCCTGGGCAGTGCCCCACCACCCTCTGCTCTGAGAAGAACCTTTTCCTAATGCCCAATCTGACCTTCCCCTGGCACAGCTCCACTCCATCTCCTCGTGCTGGTGCCCAGAGGAGGAACCAGCCCCTCTGCTCTGCTCTCCCCTGGGAGGAAGGTGCAGAACTGGCACGAGGCCATCCCCACATTGGCACAGGGACAAAAACAAAAATCAGAGGCAAAGCTGCACACCAGACCAACACAGCTGAAAGCCACAAGGATGTGAAGGTCAGTGAGAAGGAAGAAGGAGCCAAGGAGAGGGGCTGGTGGGTACCTGCAGGTTCTCAATGCAGAACTGGTGGCCGTACATGTCGATGGCTGACAGGAAGATGGACTCCACCTGGTTGTGGCGCAGCTCGTAGGAGGGCAGGTGGGAAGCAATGAGGACCTGGGGAAACACAGGCAGTGTCAAAGAAAGGAGCCAGGCAGGGCCATCAGCAGGGGGCTGTCACCCCCAGGCAGCAGCAGCCTGCTCCATCCCTGGAGAGGCAGCCAGACCCTCCCGTGCTCTCCCCTCCCCAGCCTCATTTGTGTGTTTGCTCCGTTTGTGTTATTGGCAATTCCCCACGGAGCAAGGGAACAGCTTCAATCAAGTTCCATCAGTGCATGTGATTTAGCAGTGCAGAGCTGCCAGTCCTGGGGATTGCCTGCCCAGCTGGTAATTGGGAAGCAGAGCTGGCAGGGAGCAGCTGTGGGGAGGTCCATGCTGGAGCCACGCTCTGCTCCTGGGCAGGGGAGGGAACAGCCACCAGTGCCAGGTATTAAATGCCCAACGTGAAGGATGCAGAGGTAGGAAATGGAAGCAGCTTGCAGGGAGAATGAAGTGGAAGAGCAGCACAAGGACTGCAGCACCATCCCCAGTTGCTGTGGGGAGGTTCAATAGCGGAACGGTTCAAGGACACAAACACAATCCTGGAGGAAACAGAAGGTCACTGAGCAGCTTCAAACACCGTGTTCATCTTCAACAGCCAAGCTTTGAAATAAAAGGAGAGACCCCTGAAGTGGGAGCTTCCCTGCTTCAGGCTGGAGATGGGGAGTGTGCAGTGAGAGCAGTGATCACACTCTGGGGTCAGCGTTATCAGGAAACCTCTCACCCCTTCCTGGCAACAGAGGGAGGGTTCAATGAACTGCTGAAGGGGAAGCTCACAACAATATCTGGGTGCCTACGTGACATTCAAATCAGCTCTGTAGCAGACTCTTAGAATTTGCAGTATCCAGAGTTTTTCCAATTATTTCCAGGTTAGAACAAAATTGGCAAAGCGCAACTCAAAGATGGAAGGAGCCCTGCAAAAGGGCAGCATAATTCTTTGTGATAATTCCTTAGCAGCTGCAAAGAACAGCTGGTTCTCGTGCAAATGGCTCTCCCTGTTCTCTGCACACATGGATCCACAACTGTAAGGCAGCTGAGGAACAAGGAGAGCCCATCCATGTTGTTCCTGCACAATCCAGGCAGCCTGTGCTGGTCAGGTTTGCAGATGACAAAACCACCAAAAAACACAGTGGCCACACATCTCCACTCCCTCCACCACACAAACCATGGGCTACTCACAGTTCACTCCTGTGTGAGCCAAACAAAACTTTTTGGAGGAGCAGGGACAAAGGAACGCACGTTAAATTTAAATATTACAGTGACTGGGAATGCACCGAAGTCACCCACAGTTAATCACTGTTAATTAGCTTCACTGTCAAAGTGCTGCTCACAGGAACCTCCTCTCCCCATGTGCACAGTGACCAAAACAAACATGAGGAGCTGTGGGTTTCCCAGGGGCCGAGCTGCAGGCAGGAGCAGCCTGGCAGGGACCCTCACCTGCCGCGCTCGCAGGGCCACCTTGGCGTTGGTCGTCTTGCTGAGCTGGGTCAGCTCTGTCAGGATATTGATCAGCTCATCTGTCAGGGTGGGGTCACGGCCACACAGCTGGTCCTGGCAACAGAGACAACAAGAAATGCTTGGGACAGAGGGAAAACATCATCTGTGCTCCCCCAAAGGAGATTGAACTTGGAATGCAAACACACACCCAGGGCTGGACCACACCGTCACCAGCAGTCCTGACCTGAATTATCCTGCAATTCTGTGCTGACAAGGACACAAATACTCACCAATCAACAATTTTACACACATAAATAAAAGGTGAAAGAAGGGACAGACACCATCTTCCATTCTCCTATTTGTAGCACATGTTTTGGCACCCAAACACATGAGAAATGCTGACTTTCCAGAGAGACTCAGAAAACCTCCTCCCATTACCCATTTCAGGTTTGTACCAGTGCAAAATTCAAAGAGCTTAAATTGCAGCCAGACACCTTGTGGAACATGTAAAGGTCAGCACACCCTCCCCATGCAGGGTGACCAGAGTGACACTGCCAGAGAACCTCCTGACACCCACCTACAAAAACACCTCAAACCTCAGAAGTCCCCACAACTCCACAAGCACAAACCAGCCAAGCTTTGTGCAGCTTCAGCCTACACCAGAAACAGGATCTGTCATTGCTCTGACAAGGCTAAGCAAAGCTAACTAAAGCCATGAATAATGTTCTGAATTTCCTGCCATGGTACTGGACTGACTCCATAATATTTCTCCTAACCAGAGAATCCTGGATCTGAGGAAATGCTCACCTTACTGCCTGAATTGGCTGGATAAAACAACAAAGTTGAAGAGCATAAACTTACTCCAGTGTTAATGCTGTTCCAAAACTCTTCTGAATTCATCCATTCAAAAAAATGCCAACAGTAAAGACTTTCTTCCAAAAATAGTTTCAATTCCCATGAATAATCCCACAGTCTTCAGCACTTCTTGTGAGATTCTTCCCTCCCACCCCAAAGCTGCAAACCCTCTAGGAGCCTCTAATGTGACTCTTCCACACAGCACTTAACAGCTTGTCTTGATAAATTAATCATAGGAGGGAAATGTGAGATGAAACAGGGATTTGCCACGAGAAAGAGATGGTGCCTAAAAGTTTAAAGAGATCTTAAACACCCACAGACCAGAACAGGCCATCTGAAGACCCAAGAAATAGAAAAGGATAAGGGGAAACCTCTGTGCAGCAGGTGAGATTGACAAACCTGCCAGGGAAAATAAATTAAAAACCAAAGCCAAATAATACAGAAGTCCCATAGAGTGAATAACTGCACAACAGCTCATACTCCATGAGATTCCAAGGCTCAGCAGCTTCTCCCTCACACTGCTCTTGATCCCCTTCTCTCCAGCCCCACTCAGGCACAAGGCACCTCTAGGAATGATGACACAGCTCTCCCAGGGAGACACACCATACCCAAACCACTGAGAAAACATCTGAGAAAACATCTGAGCTCCTAACTCTGATCATGCTGTCCCCTCCTGGCCAGTCCTGGGCCACCAAACATGAGTGTGATTGCTCCCAGAGAAAGTTCAGTGCATTTATCCACCCCAGGACACTGTGGGGACAGTGAGTAACTCAGGAACTGCTGGGTTTGAGACACAAACTCCTGGGTGTTGCTGTTCTGCTGCTCCAGGGAACAGAAATCCCACAGGACAGGGGACCCTGCCATGCCACCAGCCACTCCATGCTGCTCAGGCCAGGATGTGCATAAGTTAAGCACAGAAAATGAACACACACCAACAAATCACACCATATTTCAACAGATGTATGAAGGATGAAGCAGCTCCCACCCTGCCTTCAGTGCCTGCTGGCTAAAAAAGGTGAGTGATGGCAGCACAACACCATTACTAAATGCATCCTCGGAGCCCCTGGTTAATAATGGATTCCTGGATCCATCAATAACAGCCTCACAGGCAGAGAGGCTGCCCTGACCCCACCCCACACAAACAGCTTGGACCTCACAAAACACCACAGCTGTCACCAGGGTCACACCAAACACACCACAGCACGTGAAGAGCCACCAGCTGGGACAGGAGTGATGGTCCTTTGGCTCATGGAGAGCCTGGAAGCTCAGGGACACCCAGCTGTGCCCAGGGTGACCATGGTGTCCCTGGAAGCTCAGGGACACCCAGCTGTGCCCAGGGTGACCATGGGGCCCCTCCTGAGCTCCTGCTCCCAGTGCAGAGCAGACATCCCTGTGCCCCCTGTGAGGTGGCACCATGGCCTTTGGATAACCAGGAGTGGCTCTTCCACCAAGGTCTCCCTGGTGTTTCAGGCTCTGGCATCCCGGGATGTTGGCCTTTACTTGAGCAGAACTAACAGGCAGTGATGGTGGGAAGAATGACCCAAGAGCAAGGGACAAGGGGGGCTCTCTGAGGCTCTCTGAGGCCTCCCCACCTGCCCCTCACACAGCCAACACCAAGAGCCAGCACGAGGTGACAAGCCAGAGCTAAAGTTCCAGTCCTGTTTTAGCAAGGAATGATCAGGATGACAACAACAACCCAAAGGCAGGGCTGGCTCTGCCTGCACTGATTGGCAAAGGCAGCAGCAAAGCCTCAGCCCAGCTCCCTGACAAGGGCTAACGCCTCGCCGGCACCCCCGTGTAATTACACACTTGAGTGACTGGACTCTGAAGAAAATTGAAGGCCTGAGCTGTGAACAGCTGCCATTTTCTCTCTCCATCACGCCAGCGTGATTACTTGAGAAATGAACAGCCCCAGCTCAAAGCTACTCCAGAATTCTCAGAGGAAATATGGCTCCGTGTTCAAATAATGAGATTCTTAAGGCAAGCGTTACTTACAATCACACCACACACCAAAAAGGGAAAGGGGGAAAAAGGGGGAAAAGAAAGAACACCAGGATCCTTACATCTTACAAATGAGAATTTAAGAAACCCAGCTTCGGTCTAGGAAAATTATGACACTTCTTTTGCTTTGGAGAGTTATTTCGTGGATGGCTACTTTGGATGTGTTTTTGGCAGTAACAGACCACATTATGGTTGTGAAATAAAATATGAGAGAGGAAGAGAGGAGAGGAAGAGAGAGAGAGAGAGAAAGAGAGAGAGAGAGAAAGAGAGAGAGAGAGAAAGAGAGAGAGAGAGAAAGAGAGAGAGAGAGAAAGAGAGAGAGAGAGAAAGAGAGAGAGAGAGAAAGAGAGAGAGAGAGAAAGAGAAAGAGAGAAAAAAAGAGAAAGAGATCGAAAGGGAAAGAGAGAAAGAGAGAGTGAAAAAGAAAAAGAAAGAAAGACAGAAAGAAGCAGCAGGCACTCACAATGAGCATTGTCACCAGCAGGTTCTTCTTGGTGACCTGGGCGTGGGAGAAGATGTAGTTCAGCACGGCGTTCATGTCACTCTTGTTCTCCTCACGAAGGGTGAAGACACACTTGTCATAGTGACCTGCAGGCAGAAATGCACATTTTCTTTTCCAGTCTTCACACCTCTGTGGCAAGGATTGCAAGTTACTAGATGTGTCTTTATTTTTTCTACGAGTATTTTTTGAGGATCTCCTTGGCTTGAAGGGAGCTGACAACGGAGATGGAGAGAGACTATTTACAAGGGATGGAGTGACAGGACAAGGGGAATGGCTTCACACTGACAGGCAGCAGGGTTAGGTTGGGTATTTGAAAAAAATTCCTGCCTGTGAGGGTGGGCAGGCCCTGGCACAGGGTGCCCAGAGCAGCTGGGGCTGCCCCTGGATCCCTGGAAGTGTCCAAGGCCAGGCTGGAAAGGGTTGGGAGCACCCTGGGATTGTGGAAGTTGTCCCTGCTGATGGCAGGGGTGGAATGAGATGTGCTTTAAAGTCCCTTCCAACCCAGACCATTCTGTGTTTCTCTATGGTCCACACAATCAATTTGGGAAGGAATCATTCTCACCATCACCTACTGCAAACTTTAATTCTAACATCCCACTCTTAATAAACAGCTCCAACACCAAATGCCTCCTTTGTGAGCAATTCTGAGAGAGGAATAGGGAGCTCAGACTTTCATTCAAATGACAACCAAAATGAAATAACAGCAAAAAGCCTTGCACCATCCTCTGCTGCCAGCAAATTGAAGTGGAAATGAATCTGCAGTACCATTAGGCCAGGGCAGGTAATGGAGCAGGACAAAAGAAGAGTGGAATCTGAACTACCTGTAAGAGCCAGAGCCTTGGAATCAGCCAGGGCTCCATTGCCATCTTGTGCCTGGATCCAGCAATGCAAGGCATTGATTTCACCTCTCAGCTTCAGCTGAGCTTTGGGGACAGTATCTCCTCTACAAAACCCAGGATCCCACTGCAGACCCTTAAACACAAGCCTGTGCACCTCACCTCAGCACAAAGTGAGAGCAAACCTTCTCCAAAGGGCCCACGTGGACTTTCCAGGACCAAACAGGACTCTTTAAGAAATCAAATCCTTGATGTGCCCAGGAACTCACCGTGCTGGAACTGAGTCTCCACCTTCAGGTACTGCCGGAGCAGATCCATCACCACGGCCTTCATGTGGCCCCGGATGCCACTGCGGTACCTGCAGAGGCACCAGAGCAGCCCTGAGCGAGGCTGAAGGCACACACAGCCCCTGCCATGCCTGCTGGGGGGGCTCCTGCTCTGCAGGACAGCCCTGGGAAGGCTCACCTCTGCACGAGCTGCACGATGCTCTGGGTGTTCATGAAGAAAACCTCGCGCTCCGACTTGCGGTTCAGGGTGGCCGCGTGGCTGTCCAGGATGTTGGCAATCTGAGAGGGAAAAGAACATGGAACATAGCACAGGGGAAAGCCCTGGATGGGCTGGACAACCAGCAGAGACACACCAGACTCTAGAAAAGCAAGATCAAGACCTGACAGTGATACAAAAATCAATGCACTGTATCCTACAGTGGAGAAATCAGCTTCCAGCCTCTCCTCACCCCACCAGGCTCCCCTGGCTGCAATCATTCTATTTTGAGGTTTTACTGGCACTACAAACTGCACTGTAGCACAGGTACCATGCAAAAAGCAAATAAATGCCCACAGGGCCACTGCTAAGATTAAAGTGCTCCCAGCAGTGTGCCTGGTTAAAGCCATACTGAGCAGGGAGCACAGACCCTTCAGCACAGGTAAAGAGACAAGCCTTGCAGTGACACAGGTAACATCCCTGTTCAAACACACCTTTCAGGTTCAGTTAACCTCCATCTCATTTAAGGAGCTTTCTCTCTCTCTCTGCCCCAACACAAACCAATTTTTATCCCTCCATGAAGGGTGGTTGGTCACCTGTTGGCTGGGAAACTGGCAGAGGACGGAGGTGATGTTGCTGGCATACTGGGCCATCTCCTTCTTGATGGACTTCTCTACATTGGGTGGTATCCTCCCAGAAACACTGGTCATGATGTCCTGAAGCTCCAGCAGGGGCAAAGATGGATCCCTCAGGGTCTTCATCAATCGCTCAACCCAGCCCTTCACCTAGAGAGAGACAAGGCAGTGAAGGCAAGAAAGAAGAAGAGAAAAAACAACAAGAGGAAAAAGGAGAGGGGCGATGTCCAACATCCCATCTCATGGGTGCTGCCCTGTGGCAGAAAAACTGGCCAACCCTTCCCTGAGCTGCAAGAAGGCTGTGTTTTGGCTCTGGAAGAGAGGCCCCCAGTACCTTGCTGCTGAAGAAGGGCTCTGGCAGGCAGTAGCCATTCATCACGTTGACCAGGTTGTCCAGCACGTAGTGGAAGATGCGGTGGAGCTTCTCGCCCCGCAGCGCCGTGCTCTGGATCTGGGGCAGGGTACCTGTGTGCAGCTCAGCCTGCAACAAGGAACAGCCTCACTGAGCCTCCTGTGGGCCACCAGCCTTGGCAACAGCCAGCCACCCTCAGCAGCAGCCAAGGGTTAACTGCAAGGTTCCCAGAGTGGGAAATGCACTGCGTTGAGAGGCACATCCCCACAACTGCACTGAGGTAAGCAGAGAGCAGGAATGGTAGATAAGTTTGGCTTGAATCAGAGAGGGAGGGAAAAATCTCAGTCCCAGTCCTCATCTGAGACAAATAAATGGTGAAGTGACAATTCCAGTACAATGCACAAACGGGAAACTGGTTCACTGGAACATCCTGTACCACTCTCAGTGTTACTCCCTCATTAAAACCCCACAAAATCTGTGCCTTCTGCAACTCCTCACCTGCTGAACCCTGCTGGGATCATCCAGCTGCAGCTTGGCAATCACACAGCCTGGATCCAGGACTGCCCCTGGGCGTTTGACATAGTGGATGCAGCCTGATTCTCCTGCTGTTATCGTCATCACCATTTTCATCACCTGTAGCAAGGAAAGCAGGTTACACACTCAGCTCCCTGTGCCCCAAAATGGCTCTAATTTTGGGAGCCAGCAGGCAGTGTCCCAACCCAGACAGACCTGCATGAGCACCTCTGGCATTCAGGTGTTCTCAAAACTTATAAGCACAGATGTTGGAACAAAACCCAGACACCGAAGTGAACGGGAGAACAAAATAACTGCCCACAAAATAGTGCAGCAGGAACTTCAGGAATGTCACTGCTCACATTGCCTGGACCAACAGGGGACTCAGGAAGGTCCCACATTCAGCACAATGAACAAAGCAGACAATTTTCTGCTGCATTCCAAAGGCTCCTCTCAAAGGCTACAGCCACATCTTCAGCTCAAGCAGAGGGAACCAGGATCACTTTCTAGAGCTCTCAGACAGCTCTTCCCAGACAGAAACGCTTCCTTAGATCAAGAGCTGCTGCCTTTGGAGCAGAAGGGTTGGTATGGGGGAGCCAGCTTGGTTTTACCCTTGCTCTGCTCTACACCAGTGGGAGCCACAGGGATTGTGTGGGTGGTGCCTTCTTAGCTATGACCTGTTGCAGTGCAAAAGCACTTACATAAAATAGCTGGATCTCTGTCTTGATATTTTTCTCCTACACATTGTCCCCAACTGGTTTAATTGCCCCTCTGTCATCACACACCTTCCCCTCCCTCAAATCTGTTTTGAGCCACACACTCCTACACAACCCCCTGTGCTTTCCTCATCGTGATGCAGAAATTGCTCATCATCCTCCTCCTCCTCCTCAGTAAGAGTTAAGTAACTTCCTAGGGAGAAGGGAGGAGTGACACCTCTTAACTTCTGGGATCAACCTGATAGATGATCAGCTAACCAGGATGAAGTTTGTTACTTCATCCTGGCATATAACTCTGAGTCTGTGTCAGTAGTACAAGGAGAAGGCCTTCTTCACCACAGCTGGGAATGGATCCCACTTTCCTTTGGAATCTCAGGAAGGTGATAATCTCAGGATTTTTGAGAAATTCTGCTCATCACTTGGTGTACAGTCATTAACACTCAAATTTCTGCTGTTAAATTTCTGCCCCACACCATCACTCTCACTGATGACTCCCGCTGTACTTCAGGTTAAAATTTGTAAATTAAACACTGTGAATGATCCCTCATGCTCAACTCCCAGTCCCAAAACATCCAACATCCCTCCCCCTGAGCTTTGTCCTGGGCAGCCAAACCAGTCCTCTGAGAGTTTTACCTCAATTTCTGCAAAGCACTGGCCTGCAAACACGTGTCCCCCATCCTCCACCACATACTGGATCAGCTTCCCAGCGGAAGGAGAGCGCAGGATGGAGGGGTCATTCTCCTTCTCAAACACACAGGTCTTGTTCCCAATGGTGATGCGGTACCTGGGGAACAACAGGACAGATCAGCACGGCAGAACTCCTTGGGGAAGGCATGGGAAAGGGAAAATCCAGCTTGCCTTTCCCTATTCTACTTAGAAACAAAACTATGGGAAAACAGCTCACCCAACGGAGAGGGGAGATTCCAACCCAGGAAGTTACCCAAATTCTCTGTCCTCCTGAGCAGATCCATTACTTTTCCCAGAGATAACACAGCAGAGGGGCAGAGTTCACATTCCAGACCTGGGGATGCCCTTTACAGCCCTTACTGCTTTGATCCATCAGGGAATTTTGAGGGGATGCAGTGAAAAAGCACCATTTGTCTTTATTTCTAAAGCAGCCATGGAATTTCAAGAATTTTAAAGGTTTTCAGGTTCTGGGTTTTTTTGTTTTTATAATCCCAAAAGTCTCTTTTAAGGACCAAGCAGAGGAATATGGACTCCACATGGTGCACAGCCAGATCCTCCTCCTAACAGTAGCCAAGATCTGTTCTGTCTCAAAACTCACCCACAGCACCCCTAGTAAACTTCTTCTAGGAGAGAATTCCACTCCCAGCTGACCTTTTGGGAAGCATGAAGTTACAAATACACCTCGTTCTGGCTGTGTAAATGCTAAACATGCAGCTGCACAGGTTGCTACCTGTCCACTTCTTCTTTCATGTAGGTGGTGTAGCTGCTGCCATCGTAGGAGAGGAGCAGCCCCCCGTCGCTCAGGCGGTGCACGTCGACCTCCACACAGGAGCTGTTCATGATCACCACGTAGCAGTTGGGAGACTGCCTGGTCACCTGCCAAGCCACAAGAATGGGAATTACCCAGTGAATTGAGCACAGCACTGAGTGTCCTGGCTGCCACAACACGGAGTTTTCCAAGGGATGCAATAGTGGGAATTAATGGAGAGGAACAGAGGTGTTTGATGTCATGTCAAAAAATTGGGGTCGCAAAGGCAAGCAAGAAAGCTGGCCAGAGGGATGGAGCACCTCTCCTGTGAGGAAAGGCTGAGAGAATTGGGATTGTTCAGCCTGGAGAAGAGAAATTCTGGGGAGGTTTAAATGTGGCCTGAAGGGAGCCCACAAGAAAAACGGAGAGAGGCTTTTTACAAGGGCCAACCCAAACCAGTCTGGGATTCTGTGACAGCAATCAAGAGATGCCAGAACTAGTGCTGCCCATGAATGTTGATTTAATCCTCTCACACTTCTGCACTGATGGCTGAGGTTTGATTGTGCAATCACAGACCATTTGCTCACCCTCATCTACTTACAAGGCACAGTTGTGCACTTACACTGCATAATGGAGGAGATAATTTGGGGGGGAAAATGAGAGATTGTCCCACAGGGAAAGCAACAAGTGCTCTCCATGAGAAAGGGATCCTATCCCAGTCTCTGCCCCAGAGCTGCTATTTGAAGCTGGGTAAATCCTTTAAAGAACACTTCAGCTGCTGCTCAATGCCTCTATTCCTCATCAAAGATAAACCCTGGGATGTGCAGAATTCTCCCTGCTGCAAAAACCAGTCTATGGTCTTGCCTTCAAAAACTTCACCATCACAAATTTGCCCCAGGAAGCTAATGAAGATTGCACAGGCAACCTTAAGTCTAATATTTCCTAACTTTCATAGGTTTGGGTTTGCAACATGGGGCTTTTGCATGCAGCAAAAAAGCAACACCACAGGGAAAAATTGCTGCAAATTCTGTCACATTGGTGTGTCAAAACCCCAGCAGAGTAGATCGACCTATTCAGAAAAATCAGCTGGAAATTTTGGTCAACTTGTAGTAGTCTTTGTCTATAACAAAGCAATTTGAGCCTGCTCAGAGCAAAAGGCTGAAATGTTTACAGGGACATTGCAATGGAGCGATGCGAGGGGTGTTACCACAAAGGAGGCCCTGCTGATTTCCTCACCCACTAAAGCAGAGAAAATCTACCCTGCTCAGACAGAACTCCCTGCACAGATCTGTGCAAAGAGGAGGCCAGAGCAGCACACGTGGCCATGTCCAGCCCAGGGGCAGGGGGTGGGTCCCACTCTGTACCTTCAGCACGTATTTCCGTCCCTCGTAGATGAGCTCCACGTCCACCGTGTTGAGCAGAGTGTGAGCAGGGAGGACTTGGCCCCTGCAAAGGGAAGGACAAAACAAAACTCTTCTTCCACAGGCCACCAAATGACTACCAGGGGTCCAAAGAGCTTCAGAGATGCATGCAAGACTTTAGGAAACACCAGCAGAGAGATGGGAGTAGGTTTTTATAGAGTCTCTTCTTAGGAGAGACATGAATCAGTTTGACCAAATCAAACAAAGTCCTTCCAGCCACACAGGTCAGCTTTGCTCTCCTTTCCATTCACTCCTGGGTGATTGAAGACTCCCTAATGCTGCCCTAGCAGCACACAGAGCAAGAACTCCATGATTCTGAGCCATTTCCTGGAGCTCCTGCTAGAAACCAAAGCAATCTGTGCAGCCAGCAGGGGATGTTTGGAGGAGATGCAGATACCTGCCAGTTTTCTCAGTAGATAAAGAGCTCCCTGGGGCCAAGGAACAGTCAGCAGATAACAGCCCCTGAGCATTCCTGGACTGCACTGAACAGAACTTGTACACCAGGAGTAATTACTAGAGAGCAGCTTGCCCTTTTACCTTTCCAGGGAGTGCAGGAAGTTGGAGACGCTGTTTCGGAAGCTCACGTCAGCCACGTGCAGGGCCCCACACACCACCCCCAGCATGGTGTCAGGCCTCTCAGCCTAAAAAAGGGACAGACACAGTCACACCTCCTCCAGCCTCAGCCCAATCTGAACACCCAGCTAGAAGAATCAGCAGTCTCAGCCCTATTTTTGGTTCATGGCCAACACTCTTTAAAATCAAGTCGGTGTGGCAGCCATGTGAACTCTACACAGAAGAAATTATTTCTGTAACCCCTTAAAACTACATTTTCTTCTGCCTGGATCAAATCTCAAGCTTCCAACAACATTTCCACTGTCATCTGTCCCAGATTCCAAACATAACAACGGTCTCACTGCTTTTCTGGACAACTTTAAGACCAACTCTCCCCAAGAGGGACGACCTAGGATTTCGATATATGTAAGAAGCAATGCCACTGAAAATGTTTATTCATTAAGTGGGCACTGACCACTCCTACACCCTTCAGCAGCAGCAGGCACCACCCCTGCCCCCTGCATGTGTGTCCCTGCAAGGGGAAGCAGCTGCACCTGCACTTTCTCGGCGATGAGCCGGTCCAGCCAGCCCGTGTCGATGCGGTTCTGCTGGAAGCTCTCTGTCTCCAGCAGCTTGATCAAGTATTCCACAGTGGTCCTGAAGTCCCCTCGGATGGAGAGCTCCTTCAGAGCCACCACCATGTTTCTGAAAGGGGAAAGAAGCCCTGTTATCTATCCCATCCTAATGGCAGCATAGCAGCTGCAGGAAGAAAAGCACCTGAAGGTCAGGGCAGAAGAGCACTGGATGGAGCAGGATCTAAAGGAATGGTTGGGAATGGGAGAATATTGATTTCCCTGCTGCTGGTGTGAAGAGCAGCTCAGTGGGATCAGGAGCTCCCCCTGCTATCATCACTCAGGGCCCTACCATGTGTCAGAGTGTACAGCAGACAGACAGACAGATGTGGTGTCCACCCCACCCAGAGTGGAACTGGGAAAGGCTCTGGATGAAAAACGTGGATGACAGGTCAGACAGGTCTGCCTTAGGACCAGGTGCTTTAAAACCCCACACCACAGAGGACACTCCATGGTTCACAAACCATCCTGAAGCATTGGTCAGTCAGGTTAGCAATGATTTTCCTGTTAGAAGCCTTCACCTGGATGCTTTAAAGAAAAACTTTCACCCTGTGGTAGCTGAGTCACAGCCCAGCAGCAGGTATACAAGGCAGGGATGAAACAGAAAGGAAGAAAAAAGAAAGAAAATTAAGCAAAAAGTGTAGAAATGTAGGTTCAACATAGTGGAATTGCAAAGCAAGACAGGATGGGAAGCCTGACCACAAAATGGAAAACAAGATAAAGACATGGAAATTGCTCTTGAAACTCCTAGAAGTAAGGAGCCTTGTTTTCTCTGGATCAAAGAGGACAAAGCCAAGCAATTCCCAATCCCTCCCACACCCCTGACTTACGAGATGGCTTCCTCACGGTTCTCCCCCCAGGAGAAGCAGTGCCCAAACTGAGAATCAGCAAACTCATGGAGCCCTCCTGCAGCAGCCACACTGAAATAGCCCCAGACGTTCTTATTGCTGCGGAAATTCAGCTCCTGAACGGTGCCAGAGCTGGGCTTAAACCCCTGCAAAGACAGACAGACACTGCTCTAGGGCCTAAAGAAAAGGTGAATAATCCAGAATTAGGGTTCTGAGGGCTCTGAGAACAGCTCTTTGTGCTGCAACATGGTACAACAAGTTCAGGCTGTGTCTAACCGGGGTCTAAGTGAGGTAAGCGAAGAATCTCTCAAATTTGCTGCCAAAACTTCCAGCAGCAGCAGGGACTGGCCCTGGAAAGCCCAGAGTGAGCAGCAGGCACAGAAATGGAAGGCTCACCTCATCAGGATTCTCACTGGTGATGCGGGCAGCGATGACGTGGCCACGGGGGCTGGGGACGTGGGCTGAGTTCTCAAAATCAATGGTTGTGTCCCCCCAGGGAGAAACTCCATACATCACCCTGATGTCCTTGATCCTGTGCAGGGGGATCCCCATGGCAATCTAAGGAGGAAAAAAAAGAAATTAATTAAAAAAAAAAACCACCACTAAGATTCTCTCCTCATAGAGCCAAACACTGACACTTCCCAGGACAACTCAGCTCAGTGTAATATCCACCTTAAGCCCTCCAGGCAGTATTTTCCATTGACTGATTAAAAGGCTCCAGGGAAAGCTGGCAGTGCCAGGTCAGCTGAGGATGGGCATGCATTAGGCCTGTTAAAAATATACTGAGGACCCAGTGAGGCAGAAGGGCCCTAATTAGTTATAGGAAACTGTGGAATTTTGCAATTATAAACTGTGGGGAGAGTAACCTGCAGAACCAGCTGCTGGCTGCACCCTTATGGAGCAAAATCCCATTTTCCCTGTTCATTAGTTGGGGTTTTTTAACAGATACAGTTCAAAAAGGAAGCACAAAATCATACAGAGCCTCACTGAGGTGCAAGGGGACTGTGGCATCCACGCACTCCTGGAGAGTTGGGGTTCAGGAGTTTGGGGGGACACACAAGGGACTGACAAGCCACAGCACACCAAAAGGATCTCTGAGGGAACCCCTGGTGTCTTTGGGGAGCTTCAAACAACCGCTGGACTTGCTGAAGGATGAGGAATTGCATTTCTGAGCTCACCTGGAGCTGCGCTGCTGGCAGGTTGACATCTGCCACCATCTCAGTGCAGGGATGCTCCACCTGCAGGCGTGGGTTCAGCTCCAGGAAGTAGAAGCTGCCATCCTGGCTGTACAGGTACTCCACAGTGCCTGCACTCACGTACCCCACCATCTTGGCCAGCTTCACTGCACACTGGGACACAGAAAACAAGAATATTGCACTGCCAGTCACCCGTGCTCGCTCTGCTCACCCACCACAGCCACTTCAGACTTCTGCTGGCATTCTGAAACACCCCAAAACTTGTAACAGGCCCAAGACCTGCCCAGAGAAAAGCCAGTGGCACGGGAGTTTTGATTTCTGACTTATTGACAATTCACAGAAGGCAAACTGAGTTTGATGCAAATATTTGCACTGCTCAACATTAGGCAATTCCTGCAATTCCTGAAACTTGCTTTTAATATGGTAACACACATTCAAAACACACTTCCCTCCCCTTTTTTTGGGGGCATTTATCTTTGAAAGGAGCTGCTGGTGAGATTTAGTGTGGAAATGCGAGTGGCTGCCCACACCAAGCAGGTGGAGACACACAACCCTCGATTGCTCCTTTGAAACACTCAACAATGCCCAACTCCAGCTGATGTAAAACAAAAACACAAAGCCCTGGCTGATTCTGGAGGCTGGCCAGGGCAGGGGAAGCTGCAGAGCCACTCTCACCTGCTCCATGTGCTCAAACACTGTTGAGGTTGCAATGGAGGCTGGAGCCTCCTCGATGATCTTCTGGTGGCGGCGCTGCACGGAGCAGTCGCGGCCGAAGAGGGAGATGGCATTGCCATACTGGTCTGCCAGGATCTGCACCTCCAGGTGCCTGGACTGCTTGGCCAGCCTCATCACAAAGATGGGAGAGCCTGGCACTTCGGTTTGAACCTGCAGCAGGGAGAGAGTGAGGCAGAGCATCTTGTGTGAGAGGCACCTTCAGCTCTGAGGTCTCACAGAGACCCAGCCTGAACATTTAGAGAAAAGCAGCACAGGAGAGAGGGAGCAGTCACCTGTCTGAACAGATTGGGGAAGTCATCTGCATTGTTCACTTTCCTGATTCCTTTTCCTCCTCCTCCTTCAGAAGCCTTGATCATGACAGGGTAGCCAACCTCCTCAGCAGCCTGGCAAGAGGGGCAGAACAGCAGGGTAAGTACAAAAAGGCAGCAGAAGCCAGTGAAAAGATCATTATTTCCCGGCTGATTCACATCCATATCTGACTATTTAGCAACCAATGGCATAGAAACCAAATATCCCATTGGCAAGAGTGCCTGTAGCTGGAAAAATCAGCAGGGATTTTGTGATTACAGAGAACTCTGACCTCTGCAAGTGACCACAAAATCTTTTGTCAGTGCTTCAATGCCATTAAATTTACGAATTCACAGATAAGCTTTCGTATAATAAAGAAAATTATTGAAAATCCTGGGCAGCATGAAAAAATCACACAAAGGAAAACACCAAATCCTGTATTGTGCCAGGAATACTTCTTATTCTAAAACTCCTCCTCAAGCAGAAACTCCAAAGATGAAGTGTGTGCTTGTGGGTTTTTACCAAAAACAAAAACTAGATGACAGCTTTTAACGCAACACAACCTTGCTCCCATATTTTACCTCTCCCTGCTGACCCTCACCCAGCTGTCCAGGCTGGGGCCAAAGTTTGTGAATGATCAAAGTCTCCAGGAGGCAGCTCTGGGGCTGCAGCCTGCTCCCAGTGCGTGCTGCCACGAGGAGGAAGCTGCAGGGCAGCTGTGTGAGCCCCCCAGAGCCCCCAGACCCACCCGCAGGCCGTCGTCGGCGTCCTTGACGTAGCCCTTCTCGTAGAGCTCCTGGGGAACGCTCAGGATGCGCTTCTGCAGGTCGTTCTCCTGCCAGTCCACACGAAGGCCTGGAGCACAAACTGACTTAAAACCAGGCAACAAACTGACAAAGGCAGACTTACACTATAGTACCAGCTGAAGTCAGATGAAGCCCCCCTAAATGAACTCGTTTGTCTCCTCTGTCTGTGCAATAACTCACAGGATTCACAAACTCCCAGGGATCGAGTCCAAACCACTGGGGCAGAGGAACCCCCTGAGCTCATCTAGCCACAGTTAAAATGTGCACAATCTACACAAATCACCACCTTTAAACACAATAAATGTCCTCAGCACCCTCTGAGCTCCTCGTGCTGCCAGGCTGTGAGAAGCCACTGTAGGACACAAGGCACAGCCACACTGCCTGACCAAGGGCTGGGAGCCCTCACAAAAGGAGTGTGCACAATGCAAACAAACATTCCTGATCTCTGGGGAGCAAGCATTTTTATCCAATCCATTATATCCTCCTCCATTTATCTGTGAGAAGCAGGCTGTTATTTACAGTGGTTTGGAAGTGCAGAGGAACTTCCATGGCAGCAGAGTATGGGCTCCAAAACTACACAGAATCATAGGGTGGTTTGGGTTGGAAGGGACTTTAAAGATCTTGTTCCAAACCCTTGCCATGAGCAGAGACACCTTCCATCAGACCAGGTGTCTCCAAGCCCTGGGTGTAGCAGGTGAGCCTGTGAGCATCAGCTGCACTCCAGGAAACAACCTCTTCCATGTTTCCTCACTTCTCCTCCCCATCCCTCCTCTGCATGCTGCCAGCTTCTCCCACCATTCCAGGCTCATTCCACCCCTCATGGAATTGCTTCCAAGGCACCTCACTGGTGTGGTGGGCAAACAGCACAAATGGGAAACCCTGAGCAGATGGAACATCTGCTGGAACACACTTGTGAGCACAGAGCTTCTTAAAAATTGGACATGCTGAAGGAAAAGAAGATCAGGATGATCTTGATAAACACAGGACAATTTCCTCCTTACCACTGCCACTCCAAGGAAGAGTTGGAATGCCAGCAGTCTGAGCCACGATGGAAGAAGCAATTTTATCTCCTAAGGCCCACATGGCTTGGCTGGGAGGACCTGCAAGAGCAAAGACAATGCATGAGAGAGACACAGGGGTATCAGGCATTAGGGCAAGGTCCAGAAGTCTGATTTAGGAAAAACTCCACTCTTCCCATAAAACTGAACCCTCTTTAAAATAAGAACAGGGACAATCTGGTTTATCAGGAATCTCTCCTGATTTTTTATCTCATCATTAAAGGCTGTTTTGGAAACCTTTCCCCTTCTCCCATACAAGAACTGCTGTAAAGAGCAGATCATCCATCTTGCACTGCAGACCATTCCTCATGGCTCTCTCTTGTTCTCAGGGTTCTCTATCTCCCCAAACCTCCCACCTCCAAACAAGGACTAGACATCAGAAGAGCAGTCGATCTCCTCACCCATGAAAGCAATCCCGTTTTTGTGGAGAAGTTCTGGCAGTTTGGGGTTCTCTGATGCATGGCCCCAGCCAGCCCACACAGCCTGCAGGAGAAAAGAAACAATTTGCTCTTTGTTTGAATAAAACAAGAAAGTGAGCAGAAGCAGACACATGCAAACACTCCAAGTCTTTCTTTTCCTCACGGAAAACAGCCTCAGAACAGCCAGGAGCATCTGAGCTACAGGGTGTGCTGCATTTGAAGGATGGCTTGCACCTTGCAGGCCCTCTCCTGCAGATGTCCCTACTGGGACAGCCACTGCACTGTCACATGGGCTGCCTTTGGGTGCTTTGGTTTGGAATTCCAGTTTCTTTGTCCTGCCTTGCTCCCCAGGCACAGCTCCTTCCTGAAGGAGAGAAGACTGCTCGGTGTCACTTCTCACCTGCACTGGGATCCTCTTGGCAATGTCCAGGATGAGCTCCACGTTTGCATAGTTGTTGTTGTTGGGTCCTCCTGGGACTGGCACGTAGTGATCTGCCATTTTAATGTACTCTGCAAACACAGAGGTTCCATTCAGGCTGCAAATCCAACAGCAGGACTTGCTCTAAAACCCTGCTTTTCCCCAGGCTGAGCCCTCCCAGCTCCCTCAGCTGCTCCTGACAGGGCTGGCTCTGGGAAGCACTGACCTACTGACAGATCAGGAGGACATTCCCCTCCCTGCATGCCCAGGGCTGTGCAAGGAGAAGGCTGTGACCCTCCCCAGCTCACCTGCATTGGCTTTCAGGTCCTCAGGGGTGACCATGACCACGAACCTGATGGCCCTCTCGTTCCTGAACATCTCGTAGGACCAGCGCCGGATGGACCTCATGCACTTCACTGCTGCAATGCCATTATTTGCTATCAGGACCTGGGTGCATTAGAAGCTGGGATGAAATAGAGTCTAAAGAGCACAAAACAATTAACAATCATGAAAGGTTTTTTTTCCCTCCCACAGATTCTTTGCCCAGTTTTGGGCTGTGTAGTTTTTTAGCCAGCATCCAGCTCATGCCCATCTGTCAGTTCAGAGAGCAGCTCTTGTTTCCACATAAAATTTTAATGTGTTATGCCTTGGTTGGACTAAAGAGCAGAAGGACCCAAATCAAATTATTAAGCATTTTTAAATACATTTCTTAATGTTTTTCCAGTCTACTTTTGTTTTCTCTGTCTATAAAGCCTTCTGTATCAGTAGAAGTGCTCTGGCTCACTCACATCTTTCTTCTTATTACTTTAAGCTAAAATAATCAGATGTTTGTTTATCACATAGAAAAAGGAAACACAATGATTCCAGGCAGAAGCTCAGAAATATCAGTAATTTGATACCTGCAACATACAGCCTTAGAGAGAGACAAGTGAGAGCTGCAGAGAGGAGCTGTAATATGCTAAAACAGGTCAGGGAGTTACCTTCTCAATAACTTTATTGCCTCCAAAGCGAGTTACAAACTCTGCTGGAGAAGCCACGGTGAAATCTCGCTGCACATCCACCTTCTTCCTGTCCCGGCCCTGCTTGACAAGGTGCAAACCAGACATGCTGGGCCTGAGGAGAGGGAGAGACAAAACAACCTGTCAGGGCAGCTGGGCACCAGCAAAAGAAAGTGTGAGAATAATGGGAAAGTTCTCTTTGACCACATCCCCCAGTCAGACACGCAGAATCTCTCCTTGCCTCCAGACCCTCATGGCCTGGTGCTCAGTTTTACAGGGATGACTCTTTTAAAGTACTTTTCAGCTATTTCCAAAAGTTTCAGGTTATCTGCAAAAATCCCAGCTATGCCAAAATATAAATAGGTAAAATTACATTTGCTGTGTGTTGCTGCCCACCACAGAACTACAGTGCTCCACCAGACTGCTTTCAATCCATCCAGAGGAGCTGGAAACAACAGTGATTTCTGGCTTTGGCAAAACAAGCTGCAAAGATCAGGTTCTGTAAGGAAATCCTCTTGGAAAGCACAGCAAATTTATCTCCAGGTGCAAATGAGAGACTCAGACTGGCTATGGAAATCATTTTCCAAGAGTTCTCCACTACCCAGTCTTTAATATCTTCCTCAAAAGCTCTGGGAGCCAGAGGACAAATTAATCACATTACTCCTACTACAAACACAGAAAGCCAATTTTGTGCCTGCCAAGAGCAGCCCCGTGCCCTGCCACAGCTCCTCTGTGTGGGAATGGCAGAGCCACTTCCCCTCCTTCTGCCTCAGCTTCCACAGCAACAACACAGGGACAGATCACCCTTTGCCTTTGATTTGCCAGAGTTTACAAAGCTGAGTTTGTGAGAGGAAATTCCAGGGGAAAGCACAGAGCTGCTCCTCTCACCGAGTGTCTGCCATGGTGAAGCAGGACTGGGAATTAATCAGGGAATTAATGAGACACTTTTTATGCCACAGGCACTGGAGGTTCACCTCTCTGCTCAGCCCACAGCTCACTTGTTTTTGCTGCACTTACTCTGCTTTCCCTAAGAGTTTCCCTCCCCAGGAGCACAGGGAAGCCCTTCCCCTGCCAGTGGCAGCGCCACTCTGTAGGAAGGAGGATTGGGAAGCTCAGCTCAGAGCTTTGGGAAGCCCCAGCAGCAGCAGGGGTCAGTGCTGGCCACTGGCAGAGCTGTGCCCAGCAACCTCTGCATGGAACCTCTGCCCTAATCAGCTGCTAAGGGCTGCTCCATTGAGCAATTCCACTGGGAATGGCACGGGGTGCAGAGAGAGCTGCTGGGGGAGGGCACAAAGGGAAAAGCAGCACCAGCAGAAGCCAAGGCACAGGTTTCCTTTTGCCATCAAAGGCACCAAGGCCAGGGAGCCCCAGAGCTGCTGCTGGGCAGGGCTGGAGCATCCCTGCTGGAACGAGCTGCTGTTCATCCTGCCTGACAGGGAGCACAGGGATTCCCCCACATTCCCTCAGAAACATCTCATGGCCATGAAGACTTCTCCACGTGGAACACGGACCCTCCTGAGCACTTCAGGAGGAGCACAGGGACACCACAGACCAACGCTGTCCCTCCCAGTGACACCCTGGGACACAGAATGGCTCTGCCAGGTCAGAACAACTCCATCCAGCGGGGTAGCTTATCTCAGAGAAAGCTGAGAGCCAGAGAAAGGCAAGGAACAAGCTCTGTGTGCACAGGTTCAGCCCCTGGTACTTTCCCTTCTTCCACTCAGCTGCACTTCCAGACATTGTCACCAAACTTAGAGCTGTCCCCAAAAGTTCTCACACTCCTGTGAACTCACTGGGAATACAAGCACAGGAGCCAACAGGGAAGAAAGAGAGCAAAGGTGTAGTTAAGGTTGAATTTCTACTAAATTTGTGCATTTAGGGGGTCAGAGTCTTCCTGGCAAGGAAGGAGCACAGTCCAAAGAGTCAGAGAGGTTTATGCACTACAGGTTTATTGAGAGCAGTCTCAACAAAAACAAGATAAAAACCCCAAGCTGAGAATTTGTGAACATGTTTAAATATGAACTGTCCCACTAAGAAATTACTACACACAAAGATACTGCTACAGGCAATATGTCAATAGAGCCTGAGGTTCATCATCCAGGATGCAACAAACATTTGGACATAAACAACTACAGTTTGATTTGTGAGCATGCCAAGAACACCAAGTTTATTGATCAATAATCACAGGCTGCACACTGTAATCAAAACAGAAGAGCTGGGGTTTTTTTTCAGGATAAGATGAGGTAGAAGCTGGACAGGAAGGAAGAAAGCACAGAGCTCTAAACAAAACAGAAAAAAATGCTGAGTTTGTAACTGTCATCCATATTTATCACCTGCTCACAACTGCCATGTTTTGTGATGAAGGAATTTTCAAAATCCTTCTGTCCTTCAGAGCCCACAGGGGGTAGAAGTTGTGCAGAACCTCCAAGCCCTGATCCCCCAGCTGAGCTGCACAGGCATCTCCGTCACAGGCTGCATGCACCGAGAGCCCAGCGGCTCTGCCGGGGACCAGGGGACAAAACGAACACCAAGAGCTCAGAGAGCATCTCCAGCACAGAGCCCAGGCAGGGGCAGGCAGGCACATCTGGGATCCTTACCTCTGCAGCATGTGGTACCTCATCTCCTGACTCTGCTCTGCAGCATCCTCCATGCTGAGTGAGGGCAGCAATCACTGATTCCAGGAAAGCAATCGCTGATTTCAGCAATCGCTGATTTCAGGCTCGCTCTCAGCGGCTCTCAGTCCTGCCAGCCCCGCAGCTCAAGGAGACGCTGCAAAGAGCCTCACACGGCTTCTCCTCCGAGCAGGGCACATCCCGAGTGCTCCAAATCCCATCACCTTTGTCCCCGGCTCCCCCCGCGGCCGTGCCACCCTGGCGGTGACGCAGCAGAGGGGACCGGCCTCCCTCCCCGCCTGAGGGGACCGGCCTCCCTGACAGAAGGGGCCGGCCTCCCTGCCTGAGGGAACCGGCCTCCCTGCCCGCCTGAGGGGACCGGCCTCCCTCCCTGCCTGAGGGGACCAGCCTCCCTCCCTGCCTGAGGGGACCGGCCTCCCTCCCTGCCTGAGGGGACCGGCCTCCCTCCCTGCCTGAGGGGACCGGCCTTCCTGCCCGCCTGAGGGGACCGGCCTCCCTGCCCGCCTGAGGGGACCGGCCTCCCTGACAGAAGGGGCCGGCCTCCCTGCCTGCCTGAGGGGACCGGCCTCCCTGCCTGCCTGAGGGGACCGGCCTCCCTGTCGTCACCGGAGCAGCTGATCAAAGGGACAGCACAGCCGCGGTTACGTAAGGAGTAATGCAATGAGAAATGCAATGAGTAACGCAATGAGTAACGAGCCCCAACGCGGCTGCTCCGAGCCCTGGGAGAGCTCCCACACCGGGGGCATGGCACACCGGGAACGGCAGCACAGCCCCACACGGCTCCGGCAGCAGCCACGGGGATGCAGCAGCCGGGGGAGGGATGCAGAACCCACGGAGAGGGGGATGCAGCACCCACAGGGAGAGGGGGATGCAGAACCCACAAGGAGAGTGGGGAATGCAGCACCCAAAGGGAGGGAGATGCACCCAGAAGGATGCAGCACCCACGGAGGGGAGGTTGCAGCACCCACGGGTTGGGGGATGCAGCAGCCATGGAGGGGGGGATGCAGCAGCCACGGAGGAAGGGATGCTGCCCAGGTGAGCATATCCTCAGCTGCTGCAGGCTCTGTGACCCCAGGGGTTCAGCGCACTTGTAGGATTGTCAGGAGGGGTGGGGAGGTGACAGGGACAGCATCTCCAGGGCTGCAGAGAGGAATGCCAGAGGCAGCTCGTGCAGGCACACAGTGTGACACAGCTGGCAGATCAAACTGGACACCAGCCTGGGAGCTGGGAGACCCTGGACACGTCGCTTCAGTTTTCTGTGCCCATTTCCCACCTAGGGGATGGAGGTGAGATCACTCCATGTGCTGGTAGAATAAATATCCTCACAAACAAAGTGCTACAGCATGGCAGGCTCCAGTAACACCACTGGAGGAAGAAGGTTTGCTCCAGAATCATGGAACACCCTGAGATGGAAGGGACCCACAAGGACCCACAAAGCCCAGCTCCTGGCCCTGCACACACAGACACATCAATTGCAAATTTGGGGTATAGGCGGGATAAGGAAGGGCAGTGACTGCAGCAGTGCCCTGATGGTAAAACCTGAATTGCAACTAGGCACAGCAGCTGGAAATTTTAAAATTTGGGGATATCTGGGTCTGTCCTGATGGAGGGCCATAGCCAGGCAGCACAGCTTTGGTTTGGGGCACAGAATCCCTAAATGCAGCCAGTCAGGAGGGGATCAGTCAAAAAAGGAACAAGTACCCAGGGGAGAATGCCACATTAACCAGGTGACAGCAGGTAACCTCCCTGCAGGGCCAGGGGGCTGAGGCCAGCACAGGTGACACGGTGACAGGGTGAGGGGCAGCAGCAGTGCCACGTGCTGCCAGCCCCAGGTACACCCAGGCACCAGCAGGGAACAGGGACAGTGACACCCTGTGGGGTGAGGGCAGCCTCACTCTGCACACAAACCTCACCAGAGCCAAGAGACAACAGAGTTTGACCAACAGGGACACCCCAACACGCTGTGTCTACCCCAGAACGCAATGCCTTTCACTTGCCAGCCTTTATTCCTCTTGGAAAAGCATCTCACACTGCCCAATCATCAGGTACCCCCCAAATTCCCCAATTAATTAATTCCCAAAAACCCCACCCGCAGCCCCCAATCCAAACAGGCTCTGCCTATTGTGGCTGCAAGGAAACAAACCCAGCTTAATGTGGCACTGTCAGAACATTCCCTGTGCCTTCCACCAGCTGAATCCACTGCTGGCAGAGAAATGGCCACGATTTGCTGCTGGAGGAGCACACCCCGAGGAGCAGCTTCAGCATTGGTTAAAAATATTCTGCCAGCTGAATTCGCTGCTGGGAAATCAATGGTCACGGTTTGCTGCAGCATCCCTACAAAGAGAAGCTGCACACGGACGTGTCAGGGCTGCAGGGCTGCCCACCCAGCACACAGCCACCCCACAGAGCTCATTTCCTGCAGGCAGGGCTCCCCAAACCCTTCCACCCCACGGAACCCAGCCCTGCTCAGCCCTGGCACACACAGGGACAGGCTGAGCCTGCTCCTCTCCTGCTTTTCCATTCCTGAGGGACACCTACCTGAGGCACATCCCAGGCAGGAGATGATCCCAGCACTGCCACATGCCAGGGCTGCAGTGAGTTCTGCGTGCTCCAGAGGCAGGGAGGCATGGGCTGGCCTGGGGAAGGCAGCCTGGAGCAGCCTGCAGCACACACACACACACAGGGTTCCCAGGGAAAGGATGGGCACTGCTTCCCTCTGGATCTGCCCCGAGAAGCTGTGGAGAGAGCAGCTCTCCCCACCCATTTGGGGTTTGTGCTTTGTAAATATGATGAGAATACAATTCCACCCGGGTGATAATGCTCAGGCAGCTGAAGCCTCCCTGAGATCTGCTCCCGTTTTAGCTCTGCCCTTGCATCTGATCTCACAGGAAGGCAGAGGGAAGGAACAAGCAGAAATGCTGTCCAGCAAGGATGCAGAGTTCCACAGCTGGGATAAATGGTTCCCCACCCCTCAGGCACAGGCTCTGCAGGCAGTAATCTGCACCCTGTCAAAGACAGTTTTGCCCATGTTTTAAAGAGCCAGAATTGCCTTGAACACAGACACTGTCAAAACCAGGGCTTCACCTACAGGTCAAAACAAATGAAACTTGACTCAGCTCTGACACGAATTGAGCCTGAGGATTTCAGGGAATTAAATCAAGGATGCAGCACAGAACAGAAGCAGCCCTCTGTTCACTGCCTGGCAAATAACCTCCCTACCATGCTAACACAGAATGCCAGCATCACTCCAGGCAGGTCCTTAGCCTACAGCTGCAATTTTTGCAGAGCCCAAATGGGTACAAGCTGCCAGGATTCCTCCCAGTTAACCAAGTGCTAAAAGTTTGCCAAAAGTTCCTTTCCTAGCCACACACCTGGCTGCTCACCTGCCATGCCAGGTGCATTTGGAACAGGACCATTTCCAGGACACACAGCCCAAACCTCTGAGCTTCCCTGCAAGTCCAAAAGCAACACCCTGACACTGGAAACATCCACTGAATCCACACATCAATCCAGATAAACAGCCAAGTTTAAATCCAATTAATATCCATACTCCAGTTCCTAAACTTACAGAGTACCAAAAGAGCTTCACTTTTCCATCCTCATGAAGTATAAAATTCCACACGTTCCCAGAGCAGCAAACAGCTCAAAGCTCTCCAGGACAAGCCCTGGCACCAAGATAAAAGTGAACAACCACAACAGCAGCAGCACAGGACAGTTGTGCAGCAGAGTGGAAGGAATTGGAGTCCCTGGCAGGGAGCCCTCCCCGTGCTCCTTGGCAAAGTTCAGGTGTTGGACAGATCTGATCTGCAGGAACACGAGAATGGACCTTTTATACCAGGCAGGGGCAGGTGGGGGAGTCTCATTAAATTCACCAGAGTAAGAGATTGGTTATCTCTCCGTTAGAAGGATCAGATAAGCCAGCACGTGGCTGTCACGCTGGGGTGTCACAGCCAGGGAATCTCTGCAGAACCTCCCAACAAATTACTGAATTTAGAGAGGACACTTCTGTTAACTGAGGCTAAAGGGAGTAAAATAACACCAGAATAAGAATACAACTGCTGAGAGGCAAGCAGAGCTACACAGTGTGTTTGCTCAGGGAGCAGAGCAGCTGTCAGGGAAGGAAGGAGCTGCAATTCCCACGTGTAATTCCCACCTTATCAGTACAAGCAGGCACAGCCAGGAGGCCAAACCACCTCCTTTTCTTTCAACAGAGAGAGGAGGAAGTCAACTTTTCACTCCAGGTGGATGAAGTTCATGGCCTTAAACTGAAGGAGGGCAGGTTCAGATTAGAAATTAAGCACAAATTCCTCCCTGTGAGGGTGGGGAGGGCTCGGCACAGGCTGCTCAGAGAAGCTGGGGCTGCCCCATCCCTGGGAGCATCCACAGCCAGGTTGGGATAGAGGAAAGTGTTCCTTCCTCTCAAATCACCCCACACAGAACCTCCAGCACCACCTGACAGCACAGGCAGAGCCAGAGGGGGATCAGGAGCCTGCAGACAGCCTGGAACAGCAAGGATTTTCCCCACAGCACATTTGTGCCTCCCTGCCCACAGCCTGGCCAAAACCACAGCAGCACCAACAGCTCCACAGCATCAATGCTCCTCAGTGCAGCCTCCCAGCCACAACCTGCTGGGCTGCAAAGGAATTTTTTTAGATTCAGAAGAGGCTCAAAAGGATCTTTCATTACGTTCAGGGCTCTGTGCAGTCACTCTAAGCAGGCACCTTGTCCCAGTGCCAGGCTGGGCACGCTCAACCACTGCTGCCCAGGCTAAAATTGAGGCATTTGTCCAAATTTCCTTTAGCAGATGATTAGTTCTGCTTAAGCATCTCCATAATTTATTGAGACACTGAGAAGTCCAACCAGTGTTAGGAGCAAGGAGCTAAACTCTGTGGGCTTCATACGAGGTAAAGCTGAACCCCATCCAAATATTTGGCTTTCAGCTGATACAAGTGGACTGTCAGGTGACTCTGTGCACCCATGTCACTGCTTATGAAACCAGAGCCCTGATGTACAAATACCAGAAGACATCCAGGTTTTGTTCTATTTTAAACAAGAATTTGATACAAGATACTACCTCAGAAGCTAGACATTAAATTTAGCAATAATCAACAACAATTTATTAAACAAAACAGATGGGCCCAAAGTACTTTCCAAGTGGCATTTATGGAGGAATTTACTTAATTTGCCACTAAAACTTCAGAAAGGAGCACAGCAACTCTGCAACAGGTCGGAAAACTGTATCCCAGCAGGACTGGTTGGAAGTGCTGATGGAAACTTCTGCACTCAGAGACAACACAGGCAGAAAAAAAGGAAAAACAAATGGCAGGCTTGGATTTATTATTGAAAGGTGCAAAGAGCAACAGAGACCCTCTAAAGACTCACTCTGGGTGCTTACTGTCCCCACACGCTACCTCAGAAGCTAGACATTAAATTTAGCAATAATCAACAACAATTTATTAAACAAAACAGATGGGCCCAAAGTACTTTCCAAGTGGCATTTATGGAGGAATTAACTTAATTTGCCACTAAAACTTCAGAAAGGAGCACAGCAACTCCGCAACTCCAAGGAAAACTGTATCCCAGCAGGACTGGTTGGAAGTGCTGATGGAAACTTCTGCACTCAGAGACAACACAGGCAGAAAAAAAGGAAAAACAAATGGCAGGCTTGGATTTATTATTGAAAGGTTCAAAAAGCAACAGAGACCATTGAAGACTCAGTCTGAGTGGTTACTGTCCCCACACACCAATTTTTGGGCACTGATGATCCACACAGCAATTTAAAGTTCATTTTTAACCCTCGAGAGCAGCAGCCAGCTGGCACACCTGAAGGTCTCCATGATCTCCAGGGGCAGGAGAGCCCAGAATGCACAACCTGTCCCAGCAGGAGTGCCTTTAGCAACAGCATAAACACTCCACAAGATCAATAAGGTCACACAAACCTGCCATCGCAGACCCTTTGGCAGCTGAGTAAATCCTGAGTTTAAATCATCATTGTTCCCTGAGGGCTGCTCTGCAGCAAAGCCCCTCACCCCAACAGAGATCTCTGTTTTAATCCTGTGGGAAAATCACCAGTGAATGGAAAGGTTTTTGGCAACTTCTTCCGAAAGATATGCTCCCTTGGACCTGACCTCGTGTCAAACTGCCTGTGAATTTTCCTTTATCACCTTACAAAGTGTGGTACCTTTGTGAGCACCTAAAGGAAGCTGGAAGCAAGAGCACCTCTGTTCCATTAACTGACTGTCACACAGTGACTCCAGGCAAGTTGTTGAACTTGTCTTTGCTGTTGTCTTTGTCTCAGTTTCTCCATCCGTAAACATGATTTAGAAATCTCCTGATGAAAGGGATGACCATCCTGAAAGGTATTTCAACTCACCTGAGTTTATCTTAGAAAAACAGCCCATAACGCTGTAACTTTTTTATTTGAATTGGCATTTCTCTCCAATTTAACTCAAAAGTCAAGTGTTCCCCAAAGGGACTGCCAAAGTAAGCAGGTTACAACAGAGGTGCCCAAGGTTGCACACCTATTGCACTCTGGGGCCAGACACTGTCCTGCAAGTTTCTTGCTCTGTTATTTCCATTTACACACTTGTGGTTAGGTGCTCATCCAATTTCTTCTGTTCCTAAGCTGTATATAGTTACAGTTTCCTGCTCCAAAATTACCTTTTGTGCTGCCAAACCACTGCAACTGGCAGGCTCTGGAAAGGCAACCCTCTGTAAATTTGCTTTAAGGTTTTGCATCAGTTGTGCAAGTGCCAGCTGGCTGAACGTGCCCAGCAGCCTGACCAGGACAGCTCTGTCAGGCACAGAGCAATGTCCCCCCTCTGCCCCAGCCTGGGGGTTTGGGACTGTGTGTTCCCAGAGGCTTCTCCCTCAACTGGGAAGGGAAACTCCAAAAAAAAAAAGGAGAGATTACAACTCCTTAGCCTGCACAAGCAAAGAAACCAGCAAAACACAAGAGCAAGGATTAGCTGGTTGTGTAAACATCTAGCACTGGTCAGGAAGCCTTGCTGGAATCAAGCATTCCTTCAAAAGCAGCAAAGCAAAGGCAGTGAGGGATTGTCCAGTAAAAATGGAGTGGGATCCACACAGTCCTGGGTGCTCCTGGAATGGGAAGGAAAAGGCAGAAAGAGCAGACCTCCTGCAATATGGCAACTAAATGAAGGATAGATGGGAGAGTGAAGCCAGACTGCCCAGGCACTGAGAAACTGATCTGTGCATGAGAAGTGCCCAGAGAACAACAGGGAAAATCCCACAGGCACAATCCTCTACTGGAATGCAAATCAACAACACCTGAAATAAAGGGGCCTTTGGACAAGGAAACACCATCACCATGATCCCAAAAGCCCAGCTCATGGCTCACTCACAGAGAATCAGGAGTGGGATCAGCAGCCCCGAGACCAACCCTGAGCTCAGGCAGTAGCAAGCAATCTTGGTTAATTACTGCAGTGTGGTGATAAACCAAGTTAAATCTTGGTTTATCACCACACTGCAGGACTCCAATCTTTACTACAACCAGCACAATTTTCCCTATCCTAACCAAAAAAATTCCAGTATGGAGCCACTGATCCTACCCTCTGCCAATTCTTTGGCTACAATGAAAGCAGCAAATCCCATGCAAAGACAAAACAGGCAAATATTGTTCTTGCTTTCAACAAACAGGGCCTGGAAAAACCACACACAAGTGAAAACTTGAAATATCTCAGTGAAGACACTTCTCTTTTCTGAAAGCCCAAGACAGGCAAGGTGCTTAAGGAATTTAGGCACTAAAAGCAAAGGGAAATCAAAGGGTTTGATACAGATAAACATACAAGAGGTCATTCAGAAACAGAATGCCAGAGCAACACTTGAAGCCAAACACGGGTATAAAGCTGAACCTTTGGAATATCTTTAGAACTGACAGGGTAAAAAGACTGGAGAACTTTCATTAACTATTTTATTAATAATGAAGAACTGTGATTTAACTACTGATCCATACCTCATATGGCTGGCTGGGCCATCCTGAGCGTTGGGAAGCCCCAGGTCGGAGAGGGAGTCAGAGCAGACAGAGGCAGGGGACAGGGACCTCTCCTTCTCCTCCAGCAGGTCCAGCTTCACCAAGGAGCTGGTCTCATCCTCCGAGTTGTCCTCGGACACGGAGCCGATGATGAAGCGCGAGTGAGCGCTCGCGTCCGCGCCTTTGCTGGCTTCAGAAGGCTCCTCCATGGCTCCCCCAAACTGGCCTCTCAGCACTGCCAGGGGCAAAAGAAAGGACAAAACCAAGCCTGAGGTGAATACCCACCCCTGGAGGGCAAAGCAAGGTCCACTGATGGGAAATGCAGCATGAAAAGGGCAGAGCTGAAACCCCGCTCTGCTCTAAGCACTGACTTCCCTGCTTGCACAAGGACTCTGAGATTCACAAGCTGCAGAACCTCCCACCTCAGACAAAGCTGCAGGAGACACCTAAAGGAAAAAAAAAACCCCAACAAAATAACCCCTCACAGCAGACCCAGAACCTATAGACAAAGGCAGGGGACTCCGAGTATCAAAATTCACAGGATTAGAAAATCCCTGACTGGCTTGGGTTGGAAGGGACCTTGAATCTGATCTCGTCTCATCTCCATCTCATCTCATCTCACACCCTGCTATGGGCAGGGACACCTTCCACCAGCCCAGGCTGCTCCTGGCCTCGGACACTTCCAGGGATGGGTCTGTTCCAGCATTCCAGCAGGGAATCAAAGCATTTTCTTAAAAGTCAAAAGAATAATTTCAGCTGAGAAAGGAAAACAAAGGAACACTCCACAGCACAAAGGTGGGATGGGGAATAAACATTTGATAGCCCCTGCTCTGCCTGACTTTGCTGCACTTATATGACAACTACACCCAGCTGCAAACACATCATTAGGAAACGAGGAGTGCACTAACCTCTTGATATCCGTGCAATCTGAGCAGTGAGCCACTTCCAAAACGAACTGGAAAAAAAAAGAATTAGGAAGTAAACATTAGGGCTATGATGAAGCATATCCCATGTGTGTTTTCCTGTTTACACCATCAAAACCATCCCAAAAAAAACCCCACAGGCACGCCACAGGCTGGCTGGCTTGATGCAGGCACAGGAGCTAAACCTGCAGTGCCCAAGTCCAGCCGTGGCACCTCCTGCTGGTCCATCCTTCTGGAATCTTCCGAGAGACCTGACCGTCCCACCCGCCAGAACAACGGGCTGTGCCAGCACTACCTACTTGTACCAAACCTTTTCTGTCACCTTCTGCACCTGCTGGCTCATTCCAGCTGAATCCCAAGGAGGGAAAGCCTCATCAGCTCTGCTAATTACAGCCCCGCTATGCCCAAGGACGCAGCAGGAAAACCTGGCCTGTGGTGTCACAGCAATGGGACATGATGGGCCCTTAACGAGGGCCCAGACAAGCATTTATAGCCAGAGCAATCCCTGAACACCACAGTCCTGCTTTCCATCAGGGAACTGAGAGCTAAGAACTCATCCAACTGGCTCATGCACTTTTGCCATGAATGTACTTGAGTGAATTATTTAGATGAAATCCTGTGTTGACATCACTCCTCCCACAAACTCCACTTGCCCTGTGGCCACGGGCACTTCATTTAGCAGAGGCATCATTAACCATTTTATAACTGAAAAGCCACAAATATCTGCCTGACATGGACATTAAAAGCATTTTAAAAAATCTTTTTAGAGGGTAGAGATGAGAAGAAGGGGAAGCATGACCAGAAAGTTTCCCTGTCCACCTGTGATGCGCAAACTAAACCATGCAGGAAGACTCCTTTAGCTGAGGTGCTCAGACAGCACAAATCCAATTTTGTTTGTGCCTGCAAAGATGCAGACAGTATTTATGTGGATATTTATCCTGGCACCAGATCTCTCCTAAGTTTTTTATCCAGGCAGATTTACTGTTGGCACAACCACCAGCGCCAAAGAGGCTGGGATGCAGCCAAACTAACTTCAACCCCACTTCATTGAAGAAAACCTTTTCTAATTTCAGTAACTAATACATTAATACGCAAGTTTCAAGGATTTTGGGATTTTTAGAAGCAGAGGGACAGGAAGGGAGGCGTTTCACTCAAATATTCCATGAGAAACCATCCACCCAAGGCCAGGCATCGCCACGCTCACACAACTTCACTCCAACTGCTTGTTTGTCCCATTCAGCTCCCAAAAACCCAGTTGTTATCCAAGAAACCCACTCAGGTCCATTTCCCAAGGCACTTCCAAGCCCTGGGAGCCAGTCCCACAGCCAGCAGTTCCGCTGGGGTTGTGCAATCAGCCTTGTGCTGCAGTGATAAGCTTGGCTTGTTCTCAGCACACCGAGAGTCCTCGTTCATATTTAAATTAATTTCAGCATTGTCTGAGGCTAAATTACACAGGGACTTTCCCAGAGATCAGCAGAGCCTCTGGATTTCAGTGCTGTGAGCGAAATGCAAAAGGCTGTGCACTGTACATTGAATATTTCATATACAGAAATATAAAGGTAAACTTTAGATATATACAAGTCTAGAGGTGAATTACATATAAATATAGAGGTGTGTGACATACACAAAAATACACTTACATTAGCTATGCAAATATAGAGGTATATTTTACAAATATACTCATATTATCTATACACATATAGAGGTACATATACAAACACAGAGGTATGTTACATATATACAAATAAAGGGGTATGCTATATCTATAAATAAAGGGGTATATTTATGCACTTCTGCACATTGTATTGGCTCTCTGATACACAACTGTCACAATTCCATTTTCACACAAGCACCTGGAATTCAGCTGAGCACCAAGACAAATCTGTGTGCCACAAACCACTGCACATGCAGTGTTTGTCTCAATAATGCTGAACTAGACCCTAAACCCAAAATTATCCAGATCCTCAGCTGTGCACAGCCCCTACACTCCTCTCCAGCAGCCTGCCCAACAGGTAACTTCTGCAGAGACTGAGAAAAAGCTGCAGTTTGTGGAAGGATGAAGACTGAGAGCTCAGTCCTGCGGGGATGTAAGGCCAGCTGACAGGCTGAGCCTGCTCAGATGCAGAACACACCGGGGCACAGCTGGATGTGCACAGACCCAGCCTGGCTGTGCTCCCTGCTCCCAGGGAAATCAGCTCCCAGCAGGTGTCCAGGCATTTACCAGCCAAATCCGTGCTACCAGCAGTGAAAACTCTGCAACCCAAAGCCAGAATGCGCCGTGTCTGGTTTTGCCTGAGGCAAAACAAGCCCCACTTCATCCTCCACAGCTCTGCTGCCATTAGTCACATCCTTGGCTTGACCCTGAAATGCACTTGTAAGGATACCAGGCTTTAGAAGATTTATAACAGCTTCACTTTAAAATCACTTTTAATATCGTAAAAATATACCCAGGCATGAAACTTGGGCAACGACAGGTGGAAATTAAAGTTTCCTGTTTTTCTCTAAACCATCCCATTCTGAAGATAAATCCACACCTGAAGAGAACATCAGAATTTCAGTGGGCTCTTTCAAAGAATCAGAGTAACACTTCTACCATATTGGTATGGCAATATGAAAAGGAAATTACTAAAACTGGTTGTGTTCAAATGTCTCCTGATTAGAGCTGTGGCATCGCTGATCAAGGTGAACCACTTTAAAAGTGACAAAACGGATTTGTGCTCTCACCTGGAGAAACACAGAAAACGACGGAGCAGGAAAGGTAAAACCAAATTAAAAGAGAGTAAAAAGCAGCAGCGTGCTCACCTGTACCAGGGCTGGGGGGGGAGTTCCAGCTCGGGAGAGAAGGAGGCTCCTGCAGCAGAGGGTCCCCAGCTCTGAAGAGCCTCGGGGCTCCCTGGCCACGCCGTTTTAACGCCAGCCCCACCTGAGCCTGCCCCACCTGAGCCTGCCTCCTGGTTAATCATTGGGCATTGCCTCATCCCCAAACACAACCCAAGAGCCCAGAGCTGCTGCAGAAAGGCTCCTCACAGCCTCCACATCCACTGCCCGCTGCCGGGGGCTCCGCAGCTGATGGAAAGTGCCCCAAGGAGGGACACGAGCAGGGGGAAGGGGCTGGAGGGGCCTCAGAGGAGAGCTGAGGGGACACTCACCAGGGGCTGCAGCTCCCATTTCTGCTCCCTGTGACACGAAGGGACAGCTGGAGCTGGGCCAGGGCAGGGTTAGGCTGGATACTAGGAGAAAAACAACTACCTAGAACTTTCCACCTGTGGATGTAGAATGACAGAATCGTGGAACATCCTGAGTTGGAAGGGACCCACAGGGATCATCCAGCCCTGCACAACACCCCAAAATCCCACCCTGAGCATCCCTGGAGCTCTGGCAGCCTCGGGCTGTGCCCTGGGGAGCCTGGGCAGTGCCAGCACCCTCCAGGGAAGAACTGTTTCCCATTATCCAGCCTAAACCTCTAGAGACCAAAACAACAGCCTGTATTTACAGCTATCCCGGTTTGCTAAAACACTCGGGACTGTCTGAATCCCACTGTCTTGGAGAGATTTTGGCATCACTTAAACACTTTGCTGAATATTTCCTGCCTGCTAAACTGGAACAGACTCCACTCACGCTTCAGATACTTTCCAACACAGCACTTCTCATTTTAAACTTCTTCAAGAATATGTAGGAGAATGGAAGGGCAAGCACAACAGTTTGGTTTGGTGAGCCAATCTGCTTTTAAAACTTCGCTGGTTCTGAGCATCTCAGGGCAGGACCAGACCCAAACTGCTCCCCAGGATTCCCGAAACTCCCCGGGGACAGCAGCGAGATGGATGGAGCAGGGATGCCCCTCGGCAGGTCCCCAGGATCCCGAAACTCTCTGGGGACAGCAGCGGGATGGATGGAGCAGGGATGCCCCTCGGCAGGTCCCCAGGATCCCGAAACTCCCCGGGACAGCAGCGGGAAGGATGGAGCAGGGATGCCCGGGCCCAGCCCGGGGCGCTCGGTGCCGGACGCTCCGCCGCCCACGTGCTGTTCGTTTCAGGGTACGGGGGACCGGCCAGGCCACGCGAGCGACGGGACCGGCTCACGGCCGCCCGGAACGGCCCGGGCGGAGCGCGTGGGACCGGGGGGAACCGGGCGGCGGCTCCTGCGGCGGGCAGGGGCGGCTCCGGCCCGGGAGACCCCCGCGCGTCCCGGCTCAGCTCGGCCCAGCGCCGCTCGGCTCGGCATGCCGCCATCTCCCGCCGGCACGGCACGGCACGGCACGGCATGGCCCGGCCGCCTCCCGCCGGCGCGGCGCCCGGCCAGGTCCCGCCCGCCCCGGGCCGCGGCGGGGGGCGTGACCAATGGGGAGGTGCCGCGGGGGCGGGGCCCGTGGGGCGATGCTCGTGGCCTGAGCGCCGGGCGGGGCCGCGGCCGGGCTCGAACCCGCGACCCCCGGGACAGCCGGGGACAGCCGGGACAGCCGCGACCCCCGGGACCCCCGCGATCCCTGGGACAGCCAGGACACCCGGGGTAGCGGGGACAGCCGGGGCAGCGGGAGCATCGCTGGGCCTGCTCAGCCTCGACACGAGGTGACAGAAGGGACCTCGCCAGTGCCCGTCGGTGTCCGCGGTGGGGGGCCAAGCCGGACCAGGTTCTTCTCGATGGCGCCCAGCAACAGCACAAGGGAAAACAGGCAGGAACTGATGCACACAAAGTTCCACCTGAACACGAGGAAGAACTTTGCTGTGCGGGTGATGGTGTGCGGGAACAGAGCCCGGGCAGGGTGTGCAGTGTCCTGAGCGCGCACACTCCAGCGTGACTCCTGCAGCAGGGACGGGACCATCACCTGCACAGCAGTTTTCCTTCATGTTCAGGTGGAACTTTGTGTTTTTGCCTCTCGTGATCCCCGTGAGCGTGGGAGCAGCAGAGCCCAGGCCGAGCCTGCGCACGAGGGGCCCGCGTGGCTCGGGGACACTGGCCTGTCCCCGCCTTGGCACAGGCAGGGAGGACAGCGCTGATAACAGGTGCTGAGGACACAGCCAAGCAGGGCCAGGCACTGCCAGCGCCTCTCCTGCTTGTCTCTGACCTTCAGCTGCTTGTTCTGCCCGCTGACAATGGGTCAAAGAACTCCCCCTCTTCCTTCTTTTCACATTTTGGGTTTTATTTGAAGTCTGCGCCATTACAGGGTTGCTGAGATTGAAATGGAACGAGTAACAAAAGTTTAAATGCTAATGCTGCTGGACCTGGTGAGCTGTGCAGGCTGATCCTGCTGGAGGTGCCCGAGGATCTGCAGAGAAGTGGGATCCACTGCTCCCAAATACAGATGATTTCCACCAAGGCAGTGGTTAGAAGGTGTGAGACTGCAGGAAACTGCACGTGGTGGGATGGGTGCCCACTGCAAGCAAGAAATACCCAGCCAGAAAATGCAAATTTGGAGCTTTGGAGTTAATAAAATTATTGGGAGAACAGACCATATTCTTACATCCACTTGGACTAAACCTGGAAAATTTGGGCATGGACACTTTTATTTATACCTCTGTAGAGATAAGTACATAGCTATAGATGTGCCTTTCACATAAAGAATCCTCCTCTTTAAGTATTTCATGGAGGAGCTGAAGAGAAGGGCTTGGTGTTGGTTAATCCTCTGCAGTGCTAAATCCCAAGCGCTGCACAAGTGAGGGGGAGTGCTTGGCTTGCTGAGGGGCTGGTCCCAAATCACTGATAATAACTACATACAGAACTTACCAAACCAGGAGATTACAACAGCTGCTGAGTTATCCTGGCTGCTGCTCCCAGAGCTCCAGACCTGCTAAAACCTGCACCTGCACTCTGCCTGCCCGCCCAGCCCAGCGCATCCATCCAGCTGCAAACCCTGTCCAAACACTGCTGGGGGAGGGATTGCTTCACTCCCTGAAATCCTGCAGCAGCTCCTCCATTCAAGGGCACAGAGAGGCATGGACACGTGGAAAGAGCAAGTTAAAGAATTAACCTTAAAAATCCAGCGTGGATTTGGACCTTTTTTGGGCTACGAAGATGGTGAAGGGTCTGGAGGGGAAGGCATGTGAGGAGAGGCTGAGGGCACGTGGAATGATCAGCTGGAGAAAGTGAGGCTGATCCTTGTGGGTCCCTTCCAACTCAGGAGATTCCATGAAATTAAACTAGTGACAGTGGTGGAGTCCCCATTCCCTGAGCTGTCCCAGGAATGCCTGGATGTGGCACTCAGTGCTCTGGGCTGGGTGACAAGCCAGGCTGGACTCCATCTGGGAGGTCTTTTCCAACATAACGATCCTGGGATTCAAGTCTGGGCAGGAATAATCTGTGTTTTACTCGTTTCACAGGGTTCAGACACACTTTCCAATGGTTTTCTTTTTAAATGTTTGAATCATGACCACGTTCTGCTTTGGAGGAGGGGTGGTAAATGCACCTGACACCTTTCCCTGTGCTGCTCCAAAACTGGACACAGTTATTTACCCTCATTCCACCACTTCCAAGCATGTGCACCGTGAACTCATGCCACTCTGCTCTCTCAAAAAAAGGAAGTTTAGCCTGAGTTAATGAACTCCAAAACACACAGGGGAAATGTTTTTACCTCTCGTGACGCCAAGTGCTGGTTCCACCTCTCCTGACCAGGCTCTGATGACACCCCCAGTGCAAACACAGGACGGATCAGCCCGGGTGAGGGGGTCGGTGACACTGCCAGCCTGGCAGCACTCGTGTCCTGGCAGCCAAGGGACAGAGAGAAAGGTCAGATCACTTCTTAAAGCCAAACACCAGCCCTCGAGGCTCCATTGGCTCTTGTTTTAAACACAAGCATCTTAATTTAAATAATATCAGTGCTTGTGAGAAAGCGTTCTGGATTCTCTGGAGCCTCGGCCAATTGAAATGTCAGCGTTTATTTGGGACTGAACAGGAATATTTCATCCTTCCCTGCTCGGAGACACATGCGTGTGGTTACCGAGCAGTCCAAAGCCCGAAGCTGTGCAGGAAAAGGTGATTTCCATCGCCACCGTGTGTCCGAGGCAGAAAACGCCACAAAAACTCCACCCAACAGCGCCGAGAAATCCCACGGAGAGCAGCGAGAGGCCTGATAATGCTCCCCCTGATCCCTCTGTGTGCGGCCTCTGCGTTTGCTGGGCACAGCTGCCCCAAAACTTTTGTGTTTCACCTGGCCTGCACTCCTGCACTGGGCTGCAGGGGAGCAGAAACAAACAGCAAATAATTTCAAATAGCAAATGAAAGTGACTCCATTCGCTAAAACCTCTTGAGCAGCAGCGTGTGAGCACTGAATTCATTGCAGAGCATCCACCTGGATCTTCCTGGAGTGCAGCTGGAGGGGCTGGGAGTTCAGCTGAGACCCTTTGGAGCTGTTTCACATGTGCCATCCAGCAGCCATGGGGTGGTGGAACCTTCAGGGCTCTGCTGAGCTGGAAACCACTGCAGCAGACTTCAGAAAAAAGGGACTTTTTTGTCACTGCTCCCTCCAGGAGCCACCAGGGGTCTGTGGCTCCAGCTCAGGTCAGCCAGGAGACGTTGTCACTAAAATACCAGTTCAAAAACCTCTAAGACTCCACGGATTTTTAATGTTCCTTATTAATATATTTTTTTTAAGACTCTCAGCACTGAAATATCTGAAGTCCACAGAAAGCTGCAGCATTTTTACCTTGCCTTTTCTGGGAAGAGCAGGAACCAGCTACTGAGAAGACTCCCACATGCTGATTCCTGCCATGAACCACCCAGAGTCCTAATTCCCAGATGCAGGAAAAACCTGTTAGCAGAAGCAGTAAATATTTCATTGACATTCCACACTTTGCCTCTCCCAAATTCTAAACTTTTCCCCGTAATTTTTCACATGCAAAAGGAAATCATTGCCAGCATTTCTTAATCTTGTTGGTAAATAGTTCAGACAAGGAGGCAGAGATGGACAGGGAGGAATGGCTTCAGGCTGCCAGAGGGCAGGGTTACGGGGTCTGTGGCTCCAGCTCAGGTCACCCAGGAGACGTTGTCACTAAAATACCGGTTCAAAAACCTCTAAGACTCCACGGATTTTTAATGTTCCTTATTAATATATTTTTTTTAAGACTCTCAGCACTGAAATATCTGAAGTCCACAGAAAGCTGCAGCATTTTTACCTTGCCTTTTCTGGGAAGAGCAGGAACCAGCTACTGAGAAGACTCCCACATGCTGATTCCTGCCATGAACCACCCAGAGTCCTAATTCCCAGATGCAGGAAAAACCTGTTAGCAGAAGCAGTAAATATTTCATTGACATTCCACACTTTGCCTCTCCCAAATTCTAAACTTTTCCCCGTAATTTTTCACATGCAAAAGGAAATCATTGCCAGCATTTCTTAATCTTGTTGGTAAATAGTTCAGACAAGGAGGCAGAGATGGACAGGGAGAAATGGCTTCAGGCTGCCAGAGGGCAAGGTTAGATGGAATATTGATGGAAAAGGGCTAGATGGAATATCTGCCCTGTGAGGGTGGGAAGGCCCTGGCACAGCTTCCACATCCCTGGCAGTGTCCCAGGCCAGGCTGGACGGGGCTCGGAGCACCCGGGACAGCGGAAGGTGTGGGTGCCATGGCAGGGGTGGCACTGGGTGATGCTGAAGGCTCCTTCCACCCAAACCGCTCTGGATTCTCTCTGTTATCTCTGCTCTAATCCCCACAGGGCCAGCTCCTCCTGTACCTGCTTCACAAGGCCACGCACAGAGCCACGGGAGCCCTTTCTCAAGAAAATCACCCCTTCGCCACCTCAAGAGCTGGCGGGATGCCCCGAAGGCCGAACGCCGTGATCGTGCTCCGGTGATGGCGGCAAGGAGTGCGGGGCTCTCTCAGGCGGGCAGAGGGGCTCAGAGCTGTTCCCCGCGGGACACCGGGTGGCACGGGCTCTGCCGGTGCCCTCGTGTGACCCCGGGCTCCCCCCCAGAA
>NW_024506882.1:1217993-1322486 GCF_017590055.1 Onychostruthus taczanowskii | reverse complement strand
GGGCCGGGCGGGGGCGCCCCCTGGCGGTGATGGGCAGAGGGGGCAGAGGCGGGCGGGAGAGGGGAGTGGGAATTTGGGAATGTGGGGATGGGGATAGGGATATGGGGATGTGGGAATGGGGATATGGCAATGGGAATATGGGAATGGGGATGTGAGAATGGGGATATGGAGATGTGGGAATGGGGATATGGGGACGTGGGGATGTGGGGATATGGGGATATGGCAATGGGGATATGGGGACATGGGGGAATGGGGATGGGGGAATGGGGATTGGGGAATGGGGATATGGGAATGGGGTTATGGGGTTGGGGACATGGGGATGGGAATGGGGATATGGGGACTGGAATATGGGGAATGAGAATTGGAATATGGGGAGCAGAATATGGGGGAGTGAGAACTGGGATATGGGGAGCAGAGACTGAGATATGGGGAATGGGAGTTAGGATGTGAGGGAGCAGGGACTGGGATATGGGGAGTGGGGATTGGGATGTGGGGGATTGAGAATTGGGATAGGGGCAGTGGGATATGGGAGGTGTTTCTGGGAAGCACAGAGCACTTCCTTGCACAACAGCTGACACATCCATTCCCCTGAAACCCTCCCTTTGGGGTTGCATCCCCATCACCCCACATCTCCCCACAGCCAGAGCAGGGACTCTGATCCATGTGGAATGGGGTCTGAAGGCTGCTGAAGCCCTTCTGCTTGCTGCTCAGGACATCCTGGGAGGATCACACCCCCGAAGGCTGTGGGAGAGGCAGAATTCCCTTTGGGATCCACAGTTTGGGACCAGGCTCACTCTCCTGGAGCTTGGGCCAGCCAAGGAGCTCAACCAGCCCCAGGGCAGGGATGGAGCGCCTGGCCTCCTTCAGCAGTAAGTGCCACCAGATAAATCAGCTCCCTCACCTGCTCAGGAAAAACCTGATGCTGCAAGGATTTCTTGGAGCACTGGGATTTTGGAGTCACCATCCCTGAAAGTGCTCAAAAAATGTCTAAATGTGGCACTTTGGGGATGTGGTTTAGTGCTCACACAAATGATTCAGTGTGACTTCTGTCTGATTTTTCTCTACTTATAATTGAGCTGGTTCAAATCCATTTTCTTGGGGAAAAATCAGAATCATAGAACCATGGTTTGGTTTGGAAGAAACCTTAAAGCCCATCCCATGGGCAGGGACACCTGCCACTGTCCCAGGCTGCTCCAAGCTCCATCCAGCCTGCCCTTGGACACTGCCAGGGATCCTGGGCACCCTGTGCCAGGGCCTGCCCACCCTCCCAGGGAAGGATTTCTTCCCAATTCTCCAATCCAACCCTGCTCTCTTTGAGTTTGAAGCCATTACAACCTGACAGTCCTATTAATTTGTTACACGGTTGAAATCCATAGAATCACAGAGCATCCTGAGCTGGGCCCACAAGAGCCACCAGCTGCAGGGGCTGGGCACGGTGGGTTGAGGGGCTGCCCAGGCAGTGCTGTGTGACAGGATGTGACAGGAGGTTTCCTCTGGTTTCCCCAGGTGACCCTTTTGATAAGCCCCCGTGCCGGGGCTGCTCCTCGTACCTGACGGAGCCCTACGTGAAGTGTGCTGAGTGTGGGCCCCCTCCCTTCCTGCTGTGCCTGCAGGTGAGTGCCAGCAGCTCCCACAGCCCTGAGACAGCCAGCCAGGGCCATCACAGCCATCACTGCCCTCTCCAGCTTGCTCAGGGACAGGGAAATGACAAAGGGGGCTGGAGGGTGGAGCACTGAGACACCATGGAAGTTAAAAAAGGGACCAGTGAAAATCTTGTCGGGGCAGAAGTAACACAGCTCTGATCTTTTGTTCTGCAGTGTTTCACCCGAGGATTTGAGTACAAGAAGCACCAAAGTGATCACACTTATGAGATAATGGTAAATATTCCTTTTGGATAGCACCTGCTCAGTCCTGGGCTCTCACAGCTTCCCAGGAGTGAGTGAGGGACCCTTGCTCACTCATATTGCACTGACAGGTTAAGTGATGCAGGTCTTTGATTCAGAGGTTTTAAACTATTAAAAAAAGGAGATTATCCAGCTGGAACAGAGTGGAGTAGTGGAGTCATTTACAGCTGCATCTTTTTCTTGTGCCTGGGTAGCACAATGCAGCTCACTAGACTGGCAGTCCTTTAGCCAGGGACATTGGCTTCTGTTTCTCTAGGCTGTTTCTTCATCCAAATTAATAGTTCTTAAAGTCTCCAGTAATTTTACTGTGTTTCATGGTACAACATTGTGCAATTACAGCTGGGAGACAAAACATGTACCAGTATTTGCTGTGGTTGATGCCCTAAGTAATCCAATAATTATTCAATCAGGTTTTGTGGAAGTTTAAAGCTACCAGAATTATCTCTTGTGTCACCCTGTGCTTCAGAACTTCTTTGCCCTTTCTGTGGTGGGCTGGAGCACAGGATCACAGTTTGTTCTTTTTTCTTCTCCAGACATCTGACTTCCCTGTCCTGGATCCCAACTGGACAGCTCAGGAGGAGATGTCTCTCCTGGAAGCTGTGATGGACTGTGGATTTGGGAACTGGTGAGAGTTCTGTGCTTCAGCCAATTTCAGTCAGTGATGAGCAGTTTTTCCTTTCTTTTCCCTCACTGTTGAACTCATCAGTGCCCATTGACTGTTCAATGGCTTATCGTGGGTGAGACACTAATTAGCAGCTAAAGGAAGGCTGGAATATCACATCCTGTTTTCATGAGCTAACTGTCTCCTCCTTTATTAAAAATAGTTGTGTTTAAAGTTACAGAACCCCAGAATTCACAGAAGCAGAGCTGAGAGTTCTTAGGTGCACAGTGCTGTCAGAAGTAGGATTGGTAGCTGGTTACAGAGTTTGCCATTACCTGGAGTCAGTAAAAGGTGTAAAAAGCTCTCAGATAACATCAGTAAATTTCAAGCCTGTTAACGACGTGGCACATTCCATCAGCCAGAGGGTTTCCCATATGAAAACAGTGAATTTCATTGTTCATGGACACCCAAAAATGTTCCCTGGCACCAACATGTGAGTGTTGGTGCTGAGAGTGTGAGTTCAGGCCAGTTCTCTGCACACACCCAATCTCTTGTCCAAAGTTACCTTTTCCCACTGGAGAAAAACAAAAAACTTTTAAAAAAAATTGTTTAAACTTTAAAAAAATTTTTAAAACCCAACATTTCTGTGTTGTTCACACGAAGCCTCCCCCTCTCCCCACTGCAGGCAGGACGTGGCCAACCAGATGTGCACCAAATCCAAGGAGGAGTGTGAGAAGCACTACATGAAACACTTCATCAACAACCCCCTGTTTGCCTCCACCCTGCTGAACCTGAAGCAGGCAGAGGAGGCTCAGCACCACGAGACAGCCATTCCCTTCCACTGTGAGTATCCCAGCAGCTCTGGCAAGGACACCACAGATCCTGTCTGCCTTCATTCCCAGAGGGATAACCTGCTCTGATAGCTGGGGAATGTCAGGAGCAGGGTTCTTTCCACACTGGGTTCATTCCTGGGTGCATCACACAGACAAGGCTGCCAGCTCCATGGGAAGGCAGGAGACAGGGTCTGACACAAACATCAGGGGCTCAAAAGCAGAAGCTCCTCCACAGCCAGAGCACACAGAAATCACCCCAGCAGAAGTTCTGGATGTTTTATCCATTGGATTACAACCCACCCCATCAGGTGTGTCCCTCAGGAAGGATTGCTCCTCACCCTGCACAGCAAAGGGAGCTGAGCAAGGATTTCTGCCTTCAGGCATTCCCTCTGCTCCTGTGCACATTTTTGTGTCCCAGGCCTGACTGCTGATTTAATTTGTCATAAAATCACTCCTTTCAGCTATGCTGATTTCACACCTCTCCCTTGAAAACTGCCTGTTAAAAAAGTCTGCAGCAAGTTCACAAATTCTCAGTTTTCCTTGCATTTCACATCTTTAGCATTCCCCCAGTCTGGCAGCTGCTCATTCCAGAGCTCCCCAGCCTCCCTGGGTGAGGCAGTTCCTTGCTGTCTGGAGCTTTACATTTCCCAGTAAAGTGGTTAGAGCTAAACAGTAGGAACTGGGCAATTTTGGTTCTGTCCCTGGCTGTTATTGATATTTTTATGTGCCCTGGGCCAAGACAAACTCCCTGTGCCTCAGCCTGCTTTATCTGTGCCGTGGGACACACAAAGCTCAGCTCCTGCACGAGTGCACTGTGAGCCTCAGACTGTTACTGTCTGTGAAACACTGAGCTCCTCAGCTGGGAAGTGCTGTAAAAACTGGGAATTCTCTGCCTTTCACTGCAGCCCTGTCAATGGCCCCCAGAAGAAGGCAGATTTAACACTCCTGTTGCTATTAACTAAAGGAACCTGCACGCTGAGCCCCAGGGATCTGCAGGTTTACAGGGAGATGCTGAGCTCCAAAATACAAAATTTAGATTTTATTGCCTGTTTATTACCTTGAATTTGTGTTTGACTCTTGAGAATACTATGAAGATCTCAGATTGCTGCATTTTTCTCTGGATGAACTCTGTCTTTTCTGACTATAACACTGAATAAAAGCCCAATCAGGGTATTGTTCTTCCGCTAATTATTCCCACTTTTCCTGCAAAATAAACACTTACTTACAGATCCTTAAAAGAAGATCTCAAGCCCTACTCAGCAGCTGAAAACCTTTGTTTTTTGCAGCTGCTGATGATCCCCCACGGCCCACCTTTGACTCCTTGCTCTCCAGGGACATGGCTGGGTACATGCCAGCCAGAGCTGACTTTGTTGAGGTAAGAAAAACTCTCCCCCCATTATTTTAAATTTGCTGCTGGGTGCAAGCTCAGCTCACACACCCCTGTTTACCCCTGCCTGTCCTTGTTGTTCATTAAAAGCATCAGAGGAGGGCACAGGGCTGAGGGCAGCTCTAGTCCTGTGGTTATATTTGAGGTTATCCCACGAGGAGCTGCCCTCTGATCCTCCCTCCCAAGGGGAGATGTTGGTGATTAAAGCTCTGCGTTAATGAGGGCTTTGGTGCCCGAGGTGGCGCTGGTGGCCTGCAGAGGCAGGGCAGGAGCAGGGCCTGCAGGACGTGCTGCTGCCACCAGATGTCCACATGTCCATCTGTCCATCTGTCCTGCTGGGCAGCCCTGCTGGGAATTGGCTGCTGGGCCACAGGATCAGCTCCAGCCCTGTCACCTGCCTGAGGGGAGCACACACACTGCTCCAGACATCACCTGGGACACCTGCACTGCTCTCCCTGCTTTGGGCATGGAAAAGGCTCCAGTTCCTGCTCCTGCCCATGGAGGAACGAGCTCAGCCCCACAGGGCCTTGGGTTTGTACCTCTGAGCAGAATCAGCACCCAAAAATGCCACCCAAGGCTCTCAGGCACATGGAGGTGTCCTGAGCCAGGCCAGGAGTTGGACTTGGTGATGCTTGAGTCCCTTCCAGCTCAGGACATCCTGATTTCCATCCCAGTCAGGGATTCATGGCCTGGCTCATTCCCACTGTCCTGTCACAACATCCAGCTCCAGCTGCAGCCATGGGGCTGCATTTACACACATTTCCCCCTGGCAAACTGCCCTGGGCTGTTTGATGCCCAGGGATGGAGCCTCCTGCCCTGTGTCTGAGTAAACATCTCTGTCCCCAGTCCTGCATGTCCTGAAACCTGAGGGCAGTATTTAGTGCTCGTTAGTGACAATGTCTTAATCACCTCTGAACAGGAGTTTGACAACTATGCTGAGTGGGATTTGAGAGATATTGATTTTGTAGAAGATGATTCAGACATTTTGCATGGTAAGTGCCATATTCTTGTACCCAGTCTGAAAACTCTTTCAGATGCCTGTGCAGCTTTTCATTGGGTCTGTTTCTATTGGGAACATACACTTTTAATGTATGGGCTTTCATGTTTGGGGTTTTAATGCATTAAATCCATCAGGGTAGGTGTTAATGCAGGCAGCAGGGAGGTGTGCAGTGTATGTGAAACACATTAGAAGTGTTGGACTCAAAGCTGTGTGATTTTTCCTGTGTTCAGCATGCCCTGAGTTAGAGTAGCATCATTTGTGTGTGACAACTTCCTTTTTATTGTGAAGATGATTTTATGAGCCCAGTTCCTGCTCTGAGTTTCTGTGAACATGCTGCCTTAATCACATGAAATAACAGGAATTACTAAAGTGACATTTTAATCCACAGAGAGGGAGAGATCCTGCTTTTCCCCACGTTTGTAAGTACTCACAGGGTTTAAGAGTCCTGTGTTTATGCTTCAGAATGCTGCCATCTGTGTCAGGCAGTTCTGAGCTAAAGCCTTTGCATCCCTTGGAGACAGACAAATCCTTGTTACATACAGACAGTCTTGGCAGAGTTAAAAAAGCCAGTTTGAAGTTGAGCAGAGCACGCAGGAGCTTTAGGAATGCAAACTGCCCTGGCTCAGGGCAGTTCTGAGTCCTGTGTCAGCCCCTTTCAGCTTTTCCTGAGGGGGGACTGGCTTGAGCCCATGGCAGGGACTCCTCCTGCCAGCTCTCTGCTGTTTCATCCTATTCTGAGTCCTGATGAACTGAGAAAGCAAAATAATCTCCCACTCCTGCACATTAATGACAGATCCACGTTCAGACACAGGGGTTTTGCAGCACTCCCCTCCACCTGCCCTCCTGCCAGCTCCCATCCTCCAGGAGCTCTGCTGGAGCTGGATCTGCTTGTGCTCCTGCACATCCTGCAGCAGGCACTTCCACAATCCAATTAGGAGTTCACAATTTCATTATGTGTTGTGTGAAAAAATACTTCCCCCCCGTCTGTCCGACGTTTTTGCCCGATAATTTCATTGGGTGCTCTCTGCTCCATCCTTCAGCTGTCTGCAGTGCTGGGGAAGGGATGTCAGGCATTTGCAGCGTGCACACTGCCTGGCACAGCTTGTGCAGCGTGGCCAGCTGCATTTTGGATCTCTCAGCCCAGCAACTCTGGCATCTGCCTCCCCACAGCTGGCCCAGATCTGCCCACGTGAGAGTGGAAGCAAAAATGAACCCCCGGGTCCAGCCAGCTTCTTTCCTTTTCCTTGGGGAGAGCAGCAATTCTTTTCTGAAGAATTTGGAGTGAGATCTTTCACTTCTGTGATTTAATACAAATAAAAAAATAGGAAGGAGCCACATCCTCCCTGTGCTGCAGTTTTAAAGCTGCCCACTTTGCTTGAGAGAATTTTGCAGCCCAACTGGAGGAGCCCAGGGGGCAGGAAATGGCTCAAACGGGGCTCTTGAGAGCTGGGGTGCTTTTGGAGCTTTGTGCTTTGGGATGGGCAGAGGGGGCTGGGAGACAGCCTGCTGTGAAGGTGAAAATGTGACAAAAATGTGACCAAAATGTGACACGGGGGTTGAACACCTTTCATAACCCAGAGAAACCCAAACAGGGCCTCTCAGCCAAGACTAAGGCTCAGGTGGGGAAGAAAACCCTCAGTTTGTTTTCCTGCCACACATTAAACCTCACTGGGTTCAAGATTAATTTTTGAAAATGACTTTTCACATTGCATTTTCTGCAAGTCAGGCTGGGCCCTGCAACACCCCAGTACAATTTCTGTCTTTCCTTCTCTTGGTGCACCAGAGCTCAGTGCTGCACATCCCACAGGAATATCTGTGCTTCCACTGGAGTGCAATTCCCCCTTCTTCCCTTTCTCCCACATTGTTTTCCGAAATATTTTGTGAAAAATATTTTTTATGGAGTTCTGGATCTGAGCTGCTTGACCTCTGTTTTCTGATGTACATCTTTTATATGATATTTATATTTAAAGCTTTATCTCATGTATTTTACCTGTCAGATTTCCATGTCACTTGGTATTCCCCAAAGAAAATGCTATTTATTACAAGGTGGGAAGGCTCCCAGGCAGCTTTTATGAGGATCACAGAACCTGTACCTGCTGCCTCCCCAGCTCTCCCCACCTCACAGGAGGTCACAGACATCATTCTGTCACTTCTTGGTATTAGTGAGATGGCAAAAATTTGTCTGAAATCTCTCCTATTTCAGTTAAATTCTGGAATTGTTCTCTTTTGTTCAGTGCTGGCAGTACAGTAAGGGCATGCAAATATATATTGCAGTTACACAAAAACATAATGGACAGATCAAAAGCACCAACCAGTTACAAGCCTAATTCAGCCCACAGTGCTTGAATATTTCATGAACTACAAGTTTTTATCAGGCTGAATTAGAACGTTGGTAATTTATCTTTTTCCCAGCTTTTTTTCCCCCCTTCTCATGTAAATGATTTTTCACTTCTAACACTGCAGAGTAATTGCTGAAACCACAGATTTAGAAGTGAGTGGAAATAGGCTGCAACTGGCAGGGAAATTTGAAGTTAAGCTGAAGGCAGCCCATGTCCTTCCTGACAAAACACAGTGTTTATTCTGCTCTGGGAGCTCTGACCTGCTCCAAAGGCAGAGAGCTGCTTGCCATGGGTCCTGCTGTGCTCCAGGGTGGCAGAATTTGGACTGCAGCCCTTCAGCTTGTCCCCAGCCCAGCACACACTGGTCCCACAGGCTGTTTACTGGGATTAGTTTGCATTCTTCCCATTATCTGGGCCCCTCCTGCCAGGGCAGGTTCTCTCCATGGAACAAAGCTCTCGCTCATTAGTGTTCCACAAACTTTCCTGCACACCAAGTGAGGCTGGAGAGGAATGAAAAGCAAAGAAACTGTTTTGGACACACTCTGGAGAAACCAAAATATTTGGGTTTTTTTTGGTTTTTGTTTTTTTTTTTTTTTTTAGTGGAGGAAGGAGCCTTGAATTGCTGCCTATCAGTGGAGCCTTCAGAGCCTTATCAGAGCCCAGAGTGGGCACTGAGCACGGGCTCAGCTTGGATTATCTCACAGCAGCAGCACAAACAGCTGCCTCCCTGCAGATCCCTGGGGAAAAGCACAGCAGATCATTCTCATTCCCCCAGCATCCCCTCTCTCATTTCCATGCAGTGTGTGAGTCAGAGTTATTCATGCATCCCAGCTTTGGTAATCGCCTGTCCTGCCTGAATGTGGCTCTTAAAAACAAAAGCCCCTCCAGGAGGGCATGTGGCAGCAAATACTAATTTCCCTGGGAGCAGAAGCTCCATTTTTTCCCTTCATTTGTTCCTTCCTCTCCCCAGCTGATCATCATTTCTTTAGAATATTGTGCACCCAGGTGAAAGCATCAAAACTCCATGGTTAGAGGTGCATAATTACTTGTGATATTTATAGAGGTTCTCCAGTGCAGTTTCTGCATGTACTTATTAAGTTCTGCCCACACAAACCCCAGAAAATAACAAGTTGGCTGAGCTTGCAGAGGGTTTCAAAACTACAAAAATATTTTCTATAAATTGGCTCCAATTCCAGCCCTTCCTAATGGATTTCATTCATGTTTAACTTGCTGCATTCCCAATTTCTCATCCCCACATTTTAGCACGAAGGAGAATTTGCTGTCTCTGCTTGTTCTTAAATTAGGAAACTTCAATCCCTCGCTGTGAAAATACACAATGATGCTGGAAAATGCAAGAAATTTGGAAAAACAAGGAGGAATATTGCAGCACCCCTCCTAGCTCATATAGAATCCTTTACTCCTAGATTAATGTCAGAGCAATTTGGGACAAACTGAAGGGTTTTTTGTTGGGATCAAGCTCCTGAATCCCCACAGCCTTTGGGCTTTGTCCCTGTTTGTATGAAATTTGATTACCCAGAGGGATGCAGGGATGAATTTCCCAGAGGCTGAGGGCTTCCTGCTTTTTACACCTACATACGTATTTAAGATAGACACAGAACCACACTTCTTAATTGCATTATTAATTATTAATCTGAGAGTACAATCGATAAACTGCCACTATCAGTTTTGCTCTTTTTGTGTAATTACAGAGAGAAATGGATCCTGGCTTCTGTCTCCCTTGGGCCACCCCAGTTCCCCTTTTTCCAAAATCTGGTTGTTGTGTCACAGCCTCCAAAGCACTGCCAAGCCTTGAGCCTCTTCCTTCTGAGAGCACATGGAAATTATTAACATAAATTAAAAAAAAAAAAAAACCAAAACATTAAAAATCAGCCACTTCTACACTCATTTAATGGCCTACAATTTGTGTGTTATCTAACAGAGCAAGGGAAGGGAAGGTGATAGGTGTCTCTTTATCTTGTCTTTCAAGAATTTACCCAAAAAAAAAGTTTATTAAGCTAATGGCTGCAGGCAAAAGGAGCTGCAGGCTCTGTGAGTGGCTCAGCCAGGCTGCAGACAGGTTTGATTTTGGGAAGGATGTGATTCCTAATGAGCATGGCTTTTTCCTGGGCTTCTTCACATTGTCCTGAACTATTCTTTCTTCTCCTGGCAGACAGATAAGTTTGGAAGTTAACAAGCTGGAATCTTCCAGATGTCTTTAACAACTGTAGCAAAGGCTACTTTGAGTCCTCACAGCCAGAGCTGTGTCTGCTTTTTGGAGTTCCCTGTTCTGGGCAAACATCTTTGCCCAAAGATGACACCTCAGGTCCTTACATCTTTTCTGGGGAGAAGGAAAACTTGGCATGAAGGAACAAACATTTGCTGGTGGCAGAACAGTCCCAGAAGGAAGAGGAGAGGAGTTCTCAGGACCTGCCCAGGTTCTTTTGGCATGGGTGTACTCACAGTGATGGATTTGGCAGGAGGAAGCAAAGGAAACCTTCCCCAGGCAGCAAGGACTGCACTGAGTTGATGCCCATGTAAAATTGCCTCAGGATTTTCAAACCAAAGCAAAGCAGTGACCATTTCAGCCTGATGTGAACATAAAAGCTTGAAATTGAGCCTCCTGCAGTGATTGCTTATGAATTCTTTAATCTTTGTGTTTTGCAGCCCTGAAGATTGCAGTTGTAGATATCTATCATTCCAGGTTAAAGGAAAGGCAGAGACGGAAAAAGTGAGTTTTGGAGCAGTCACTGAGTTTTCCCTTCCCTGTGCAATGCTGATGGATTACACATCATTCATTTCCTGCTTCAAAAAAATCCTGCCAGACTGTGACTGATTGCTGGACCCCCACTTTTTCCCCAGAAATATTTGCATCATTATTTTTAAATCCTAGTGGTCCCTAAGTTATTTTTCCACACTGAAGATAACTCAATTGCTGACGTGGGCTTGAATAATTTATTCAGCTCATTTGACAGTGTTCTGGAATGACTCAATCTATTAATTAAATTAAGTTTTATTATAACTTTGAAGTACTTTGTTCAATATTTAAAATTATATCTTGCTGGATTACTCCATACTGGAAGGATTAGTGATTTGAAGTGAGGCTGCTCAAGTCCTTCTCATAAAACTGCACAGTTCTGCTGAGTGACAGGAAGGATTGACCTGGTTCTTTATAATTCATAAATAAAAAGTATTTATGTGATGTAATTTCCACAATGATTAATCTTGTCATACTAAAGGAAAGTGCTGCAGGGCTCTCCATAACTCTTGTGGTTACACCAGTGTCAGGTTTTGTGAACTTTCAACAGCAGGATAGGACAAAAATCTGGAAAATGACACAAAAGTCCCTGATGTCACTGTCAGAAAGGTGACTCAGCACGGGACAGGAAGGTTTTGTGCCCAGCAGAGGAAATGTCATGGATTTTACAGAGAAGCTCTGAGCTGATCCTGACAGCCCAGCTCTGTGGTATCTTGTTTGCCAAAGTGGAGTCACCACAGAGCAATGGGCACGTGGCACTGCTCACACTGGTGACACAGGGATTTATCAGGCACCTCTTTCCCTCTGCTCCTCCCCTGATCCCAGCAGGAGCAGTTCAAGCCCAGAGTTAGCTCCATCACCTCTTTAAAACCCAGGCTGCCATGCAAAAATGCCTTTTTGCTGTGCCAGTGGTGGCATTTACAGTCCAGCTCTGCCCTGTGCTTCAGCAGGGGGAAGTTTGTCTCTCTCTGAAGCTGGAAATGATGTTCATGAGACATTCATTACCTCTGATTTTGGAAGGACAAGTTATAAGGTGCTGTAGATGTGAAATCTGTGCCTAAAGAAGCAATTTCCAACCTTTAAAGTGATTGCAGCTCCCTTTGTGCTCTGTGCTAATGCACAGCACTGTCCAGAATTTACCCTGATTAAAGACACACTGCATCATGTTTCCATTCCAGCCAGCCCAGGGCTTATGGAAATTTCATTCATGTTTGGTTTTAGACTCCTCTGATGGTCTAAATCAAAGTTTCTTCTGAAGCCTTTGTGTTTGTGAGGCAATGCAAGAGTAATGGCCTTTATTAATGTAATTTTGTTTCATTTCCAGAATTATAAGAGATCATGGCCTGATCAACCTCAGAAAATTTCAGAGTGAGTATCAGGTGTAACTGCTTGACTTCAAAGTGGCAAAACTTCACACATGCACCACTTCCAGGTCACCAGTGTGGTTTGTTCATACTGGAACATACTCAGATGTTCTAAATTCCAGCAGATTTCCTGCCCCAGCTGTTTCCAGCCGTCTGCTTCTAACTGCTCCCAGCCCAGTGTTTTAGTTCCTGCCTCAAAATTGCCCTTCAGAAGCACTTTGGGCTCTGCTGAGTGGGGAAAAGGGGGAAGGTGAAACCCAGGCCTTTTAAGTGCACCTCACTCTTGTGAGGAATGACTGAACAACATTTAAATATCACCCTTTATGCCTCAAGGACTTTAAGGGCTGTAACTTTCTGTTGCTGTTTGCTCAGCAATTTGTAGTTGCGGCACCAAAATGTGGATTTTTAGGCGGTCCCGAGGCTGGGGCTCACAGCAGCCCCCCCAGAGGTGTTTTCTCCTGGCAGCAGCAGTGGTGACATGTGGCACTTTGCCCCTGCAGTCCTGGAAAGGCGTTACCCCAAGGAGGTGCAGGAGCTGTACGAGACCATGAGGAGGTTTGCCCGCATCCTGGGGCCCGTGGAGCACGACAAGTTCATCGAGAGCCACGCGCGTGAGTCCAGGCACTGCAGCCATGCACACAGCCCTCTCCTGCAGGGCACGGGGTGCTTTTCCTCCTCCTCCCCATCTAACTACCTCAGGAAAACAAAGACATTTGTGGTTTGATGTGTTGAATGAGCAGCCAGTGGGGTTTTTTTCCACGAAACTGTGTCCGAGCTCTTTGTTTGAGTTCGCAGCTGACTGAACATTCTGGTCATGTGTTAGAGGTAATATTTTTTTATCTAAAAGAGCACTGTTTATTTACTGGGACTCTCTATCAGGGGAAGAATAAAATCCCTATATTATGTCTGTGTGGAGAGATTGGGAGCTGGCAGCAAAGTGAATTCTTTGAAAGACACACGTTAAAGTATTTAATGTCACATAATTACATCGTGCAGTGGTCATTATGTCCTTACCTTAGGGGAGAGGCATTGTTCCATCCCTGAATCAGCCCATAGCCTGCATTTAGGCAGATTCCAGTCCGAGTCACCACATCCTGCTTCATTCTGTGACTTAAACTGGGACAGTTGTTGCTCATTAGAAAGAACAAAGCATTTACGAAGTTGTGCCCGTGTTTTCAGGACAGCCAGTGTGAAATACCAAAAGCATGATCCTGCAAAGTCATGAGTCCTGCATGGGAGTGCTGCTCCTGGAACCTGGTTTTGTTGTTGTGGTGGCTGCAGATCCTCAGGTGAACCTGGCAGTCAGGGACAGGCACTACACAGGTCAGCAGGAAATAAATTCACAAGGAAACTTGCTCCCTGTAAAACTGAGCAGTGCTGGAAGGCAGCTGATGAAAGCAACAGACAGGAAATATCTCTGAGCAAAAGAAACATTTCATAATTTCATCTTACTGACTGCAGGAAAAAAAACTGTCTGCAAGGAAAAATTTTGGAAGGTCCAGCTAGGAAAATCACAGTTCCAAGAGAATATTTGATGTATAAGGAGCCTGGCTGGAGTAGTTCTTCAAAGCTATTGAAATGCCTTCTAGAAATCCCACATTGTTGTTATTTGCCTTGTCTGGGGCATGGCAAAGGGACTATCAAAGCATGAAGAAAATGTCTTTTCAGAGCACAGAAATTCTAGAAACCAGCTGAAATCTGTGACCATGGAGCATGGAGACAGAGAGATCCTGAGATCTTGTGGAGGGAGGTTAACCCTGGCTGTGGTTTGTGTGTTCAGAGCTGACCTGTGCAGGCAGATAACAAAGAGCCACATTCCCAGTCCACCCCACTGACCCACTTTTGCTTTTTTGGTTTTCCCTCCTGCCACCTCGTGGGGTCCAACAGTGGAATTTGAGCTGCGCAGGGAAATAAAGAGACTCCAGGAGTACAGAGCAGCAGGAATCACCAATTTCTGCAGTAAGTACCTGATGCATTATTCAGCCCTTTCCCATCCATCAAGGAAGGGAAGGATGATTTTACAACATTCAGGATGTGTTGAAGAAAAAGGCACTTAGTTCAGAGAGGCTCTGGAGCTGAGCAAGGCTTCAGCAATGATGCACAGTCCAGCTGGGCTGGTTTGGAGCTGATCTGAGCCATCAGCGTGGAGATCACAGTGTCTGACACAGCTCTGCTCTGGGCAGCACTTTGCAAAAGCTTAATTTTAAAATATTTATGTCACAGCACAGTGGTCTCTGGGCTTTATCTTGGGACAATTTCACTGCCTGTTGACACATGTGATATCTGGAGAGAGGCCTAAGACCCCTACGTAACAAAATGGCCTGGTTTATCCTGGAATTAGATCATGGAAGTCTTTTTTGTTTAGTTTTGGCCTGAAATTAACAGGGGGGAGGGTGCAGGGTGGGCTCTAATCCCTTCTGGTGCCAAGTAGTCACCACGAGGGAGAACAGCAGAGGCTGGGCCAGAGGCAGAGCCCTTCCCAATATCTCCTGAAGCAGGGGCAAGCCAGTCTGGAGTGTTTTGGGCGAGGCAGGTGGTGAGGGCAGGCTGTGTGTGTGCCCCAGGTGCCCGGACCTACGAGCACCTGAAGAAGAGCCGGGACGAGGAGCGGCTGAAGCGCACGATGCTCTCGGAGGTGCTGCAGTACATCCAGGACAGCAGCGCCTGCCAGCAGTGGCTCAGCCGCCAGGCAGACATGTAAGCACTGCCACGGGGTGCCCAGGGAGCCTGCCCCGTCCTGGCAGTGCCCCCATCCAGCTGGGATGAGCTTTGGAGCAGCCTGCTCCCCTGGGAGGTGTCCCTGCCCCTGGGACGCGGTGAGCTCCAAGGTCCCTTCCAAACCCGAACCTTCCTGGGATCCTGTGGTTCAGTTTGCATCCAACACATTTTCCTGCCTGATGGTAACAAATCCGTTCCCAGTTTGTCAAAGTGGGAGCAGCCTGCAGAACTGAGAAGGGCAGAAAAGTGGGTGACAGCAGTAATGCTTGTTGAGTGCAGGCAAAGGAGGGACTCAAAGCCCTCAGTTTTCTCAAATTTACATTTCAGCAACTGAGCTGCTGTTCATAAAGTCACGGAGGGAAATGAGCTCTTGATGGATATTAATGAGGGCACAGCTGATGCCTGAAATATTTCAGATGATTTTAGATGTAGCAGCATTATTAATGTGTCATCACCCTGCACTTGGATTTAAGGAGCAAACATAAAGGAAGTGCATCCTGTGTGCAGGAGATGGTTTGGAATTTCCCCACTCAGTCTCCACTGGATTTTTAATTGTGTGCCCCTTCACGTTTCTTTGTTGGGTTTTTTAACAGGTTTCAGACATATTTTTCAATGTGGGAGCACTAAATATTTATAAATCCTGTTGACTCCTAGTCAGGGCCTGGGTTATGCAAGTTGAATTGTATAATTATTACAAGTTGTGGAAGAAGCACTTTCAGGGCCAACACATGCAGTTATTCTTAAAAAAACATGAAGGCAATTTGAAAATTTCCTTTCTTTTCAGTGATTCTGGCCTGACTCCCACGGTACCAGTTCCTTCAACTACAGGTAAGTGTTAGATGATGTCTGCCAAAAAGCCAGCAATGTCTCTCTGACAGCCTTTTTCTGACTTTTTCTGGAGTGCCAAAGTGTTAGCCTCACTGTTAAGCACTGCTTAAGTCAACATCACATCAATCTGCAAGTCATTCCACTCACATACCCTGCAGGACTTTTTGCTGAATTTCTAGATTTTTCTGACTAGAGGTCAAAACCCATCCTAAAGCTACATTAGCAAGGCAGGAAAGAAAAGAATTTTCAGTCTGTAAGCACAAATCAGGGGTTTTTCCACCAAGAGGACCCCATCTCCTTTCAGTGCCCAGTAAGCTCAGATTCAGGGGTCAGTCAAGGTCCTCATGAACAAGACTTAAATAAATTCCCATCCCATTTGTTGAGGTCATGGGGTGACTGAGACTGGGATAAAGTTTTACTACAAGGTTGTTAAATGTTCCAGGGAAAATGGCTTTGGCTCTGTCCCTACACCCAGTTTTTATGGGGATGCTGTTAAACCACTTGAATTAAACCTCTCAGAGGTGGACACTGGGTTTATATGTTCTTCCTCATTTCCTCCTGGTAAATTTGGGTCAGGATCCCAAGCAGTGAGTCAGGGCACTACAGACTGTTCTGAACCTGTTTGGTGATTGCTAAGATCTGGTATTTTGGAGAAAAAAAACAGCTTTGTTTATCTCAGAGTCCATGGAGGGAGGACAGTGCCTTCCAGCTGAAGGTCTGGAATGAGGGAATGATGAACTTCCTTTTTAGTCAAGGATCCAGTGTCCCAGGAAGGGGATTGTGTTGCCTGTGGAGCTGTGATGGCTCACAGTGTTTACAAGCAGCATCACATGTGGAACAAAACCCAAACAAAATACCATAGAGTTGCTAATTAAGCAAACATCCTGCCCAGGGATGCTGAGGAAGAGCTGCCACGTGGCTCTAATTAAAGGCTGCATCACTCTGAATATGCAAGAGGACAAATTAATGCTTCACTTGTAGATTCTAAGCTCTTGACTTTGCAGCCTTGATAAGTTTTATTTAATGTAGTTTGTGTGTGTGTGTGTGGTATTTTCTGGGTTTTATAAAAGAGTGAAACTGAGTTCTGGCATGTCCCTCCTAGCACAGTGGCCCCATGCCATGGGAAGAGGGAGCAGTGCTGAGAAAGAACTTCCTTTACACCTCCCACAGACTCACACTCCAGCTTCTCCCCAGTCCCCCAGCTCCCTCTGCTCAGGCTCCTCACTCCCAGCCAGATCCCTTCTGTTCCTGCAGATGCCCAGGAGACACAGAGACTTCCCAGTGCCAGGGCAGGACCTGGCCAGGGCAGGATCCTTGGGAAAACAAATTCTTTTTTTGCACATTTCCCAAGGTCTCATCACTTCGCCAAATTTGGGGAATTATCCTGGGGTAGAGACCTATCTCTAACAGTGCTAAATATGCAACCCCAGCACAGGATGAGAGACTTTTTCCAATGTGAATAAATAACCTAAATAACCCAAACTTTGTCCTGAGCTCTGCAAGTTGCAAAAAAACCAGGCAATAGCAGGCTCTGTGCAGACACACCAGCTGAGAAGTGAAGGGAGAACAGTTCAGCAGGGCAAGGCAGCAGAGCTTGCTGCGTGGCTTTTGGCTTTACAGGTTGTCACCAAAGTCATGACAGTGAACAGTGTTGTACAGAATAGTGGTTGCTTAGGTGATGTCACACTTATTTTAAATGAATTAAACAGAGCAGAGTTTAAACAAATAACATTCATACTATGCCAGGCTCTTCTTGCTTCAAGAGCTTCAGAAGCTGTCCCTTTCAGCCTGGTGCTACTTGGCTGCTCATTCAGCTTCCCTGGAGGTAGAAAACCTTCTCTTAGCCAACACAGCTAAATACTATTTGCAAGAGAAGTACTCTAAATAACAATGTTTTTTGTGCAACACTGGTAAATCACTGTGAGAAGGGCCTTGTGGGCAAGACCTACGGACAGCACAGAGGCACAAGAGTGCAGAGAAAAGAAGCACAGAGTGCTGCATCCATGGCTTCCCTGCACAGACCTTTCCTTGCAGCAGAAGGTGTTCTCAAAAGGCTGCAAGATGCAGCGTGGAGAGGCTACAGGACAGCAACACTCTTCAGGAACAGTCTGGACACAAGCCATGGCAGAGTCCCTCTGCCACCTTGGTATTTCACAGGAGAGCTCCCTGCCATTTTCCTGGGAGGTCTGGTTCATTTTGCCTGGTCCCTTGCACTCTGCCTTTCACGACTCAGTGACACCTCCCTCACTCTGCTACAACCAGAAATTCCCTGCTATGTCATTCCCTGCTATGGAATGAGCTTCTCCCGAACACTTCATTACGGACACAGTTGTACTACAGCTGAGACCAGAGAAGCTCTAACAAATTCTAGGAATGCCATCCTTTAGAGGGTCTTCCCTGGCTTAGGATATCCAAAGGTGGCAGGAAAGGGTTCCACTTGTCTGGAGAAGTCAGGCAGGAGCTAATAATCACTGCTCTGCGTGATTCAGATACTGACCTAGGTAAGATTCTGCATTCAGGACAGCAAATACTCACTGAGACAGCAGAGTGAAAAAAGATCTGCGCAAAGTGGAAAAAAAAAAAAAAAAAAAAAAAAAAGAACACAAAAAAAACTATTAGAAAAAGAAAAAGCCAAACCTGCAAGCAGACAGCCCTTGTGAAAGTTTAGGCTGTGCCAGGTAATGTCCAGCAAAGTAAATAATAACTTTATAACTGTTGTTTATGTAATAACATAGAAGCAATAGTGAAAGTGAAAAATACCAGATGAGCTTGTGATAAATATTCCTTCAGAACTGTTCATCCTAACAGACAAAAAAATCAATCCCCAAACTGCATTTGCCTTGCAATACCTGTATGGTATTTAAAGGCATTTGAAGAAAACTCTGCCTCATGAAGCTGTCAGTAATGCCAGAGAGAAATTGGCTGCTTAATCACACCAATAAAAAGTCTCATCATCCTTACAAGGTGCTGGTTTCAGCACACCTGGCACACCCTCCCTGGAGCTGGGATAGTCAGGAGGCTCAGCCCAGCTGAGCCATGCCTGATGCCAGTCTGACACAAAGCTTTTGTCTTGCAGTTCCTCCCAAAAACCAACAGCTCACGAGTCTCATGCAACATTCACAGAGCTTCAAATTGCAAAACCAAACCTTTTGTGGCATCAGCAGAGCTTTCTGCCGAGCCCTAAACAGCCCTGTCTGTAAACACTTGGCTCCAGCTGGGTTCAGTTGCCTCCCTAGCAGAGCCCAGGAGCTGCTTTCCCCTCCAAACTGCTCCGTTCTCCAGCTTTTCCTTCCTCGTTCCACAGGCAGGCGCAGCGCCCCTCCGCTGAACCTCACCGGCCTGCCAGGCACCGAGAAGCTCAACGAGAAGGAGAAGGAGGTGAGGAAAGGATGGAAGGATCCTCTCTGTAAACTGTGTCTGCACAGCACAGGGCTGCCCACACCACGTCTGGGGAGCTGTGAATGTCACCTCACTTACAGGCCCTGACTACTCTTCCTTTCTCACAGAAATCATTCAGGTTTTCCAGTTGGCTTCTTAATCCCCTGTGCTACACATGCAGCACAAACTGGCTGATTTAGCAAAGAAAGGAGCAGAGCACCAGGGTGTTATTTGGTGCTGTTACAACATCCATCTCCCTGCCTGCTCTGTGAGGCTGGGCTGAGCAGAGGGGTTAATTTTTCTTAATGAACACTGGTTGTTTTTCAGCCCAGTGCAGGCCTGTCCTCTAACTCAGTGAACAGCTATTGAAATAAGAGATTATTATTTCTTAATCCAAGCCCTGAGGTGTCCTTAGGCTGCCCCAGGCAGGTTGCAGTGAAGCACAGCTGTACCTCAGCCTCCCCTCTGTGCGTGTTTCCTTTGGATGGAGCTGGCAGCACTGGGAGTCAGCTCCTGGCTCCGTGTGGAACTGGCATTTCTGCTCCATTCAGCACGGGAATAATGGTGGCAGGACATCAGTGTGTATGTGGAATCTGATTTCCTGGTCAGCTGAGACACAAAGTCTGAGGGCTGAGGAATTCTGCAATTTCCTATCCGTGAGGAATGAGCATGAAGCATTTCCTTATTAAAGGGAGGAGACAGACAGTTTCTCCAGCAGGAGCAATGCCGTGCTCCTGGAAGGCAGCTGGAATTTGGGAGCTGAGCAGAAGCTGTACAGCCAAACAGCTCAGGGGCCATGCAGAGCCATTCCTTACCAAACTTCCAACCACGGAATGCCTTCCCTGCACAGCTTCCATGCCAGCCTTGTGGAGAGGGAGCTGCTTTTGTAGAAGGTATTAAAGCCCGAGTCTGCAGGGGATTAGCAGCCAGATGCCCTCCCTGGCTCCTGGCCAGCCAGCCCAGTTGCTGCTTCCAAGTCTGGCATGTGTTCTTCCCGGGCTTGGGAAGGAGCAACGCCCACACAGGACACACTCAGAGCTGTGCTCCTCTGAGCCCAGGGCTTGCTTTCATCCTCCTCCTTTATTTTTCCATCAGGAATGTTTCTGAATGCAGCAGCCAGCAGGCTCCTCCCCTCCCTACCTGTGGCTCCAAACAGCGTTCCCGTGTGCCTCCGCTGTGCAAAGAAACACTGGAAGTGTTCTCAGGAAAATATTCCCCGTGCTCCTCCCCCAGCAGGGCTCTGGGAATGGAAGAACATGACAAGTGTTGGTGTTTATTAACTTCACCTTTTGTCTTGCAGCTCTGTCAGATGGTGAGGCTGGTCCCTGGAGCCTATTTGGAATATAAAGCTGCTTTAGTGAACGAGTGCAACAAACAGGGAGGCCTGAGACTGGCGCAGGCTCGAGCCCTCATCAAGATTGATGTGAACAAAACCAGGAAAATCTATGACTTCCTGATCAGAGAAGGGTACATCACAAAGGCCTGAGGACAGCAGTGCTTGGCTGGAGCAGGCAGATGTGGAGAAGCTTTGAAGTCGCTTTGACAGCGCTGAAAGATTTCACCAGTGTTGAATGAAGGACATTTCCTTTTGTTTAAAACCTTTTGGGGCTTTTTTTTCCTTTTTTTTTTTTTTTTTGTAAAAACAAGTAGGGAGCTTTGTTAAATTGCATGAATGCTGACATTTGTCTGGGTTCCTTTGACTCTGCTGTTGTCAGGATTCCTCTGCCTCGCAGCGCTGGGAAGGATCATGTGCCATATAAGCTGATCTTAAACGTGAATGGGCATTCATTCCTCACACCTCCTGTGGCTGCAGAGAGGATCACGGTACCTCTGAGCTGATGGTGACAAAGAATAAGGACACAGTCTCACTTTTTGCAGTACAGGGTACAGAAATGCAGTCCCTCCCTCCTTGTGTTCCTTCCTAAATCAGCAGCAGCTTTCAGAAGCGACAGCACGTGCCCGAGGGTGTAAAAATAGAGCTTGCAGTGGTCCAGTCTTTTTAACTTAATTGTGATAAAGGATGAGAAAGGACATGGCAGGGAAGCTCCTCAACAGTTGTTACTTTTATGTGGTATTAGCACATAATCCCAGCAGGAGGGCTCTGCACAAACCAAGGAGCTTCAGCCTCTCCCCCCCATGATTTGGGGGTGTCAGGTTAAATATAATCCCTCAATTTGTCTTCTGCTCCTTGGGAAGGCTGGAAGCTACAGCCACTGCAGCTTTTGGGAACAGGAATAAAAAGGTTCTCGGGACCCTGATGTTCTCCCACAAAAAAAAAAAGGAGTGAAGAAGCTCCTGTTTGTGGGGTTTTATTCCCTCAGTGTTACCAACGACACACCCGAGGAGGTGCCACAAGTCACTGCTCAAACACAGCCCCCATGCCATCAGCTGCTCCAGGAGCTTCAGTACCAAACGCTGGGATCTGGCAGTCAGTTGGATGATGAAGATTCTCTGCAGGTGCAGCTTGTGTGTTTATTGAACAGTAAATTGTTTGTCAGACAGCTTCCTGCTAAGGTGTAATGCCGGAATAATGTCCCACAGGAAAGGCAGGAGCCAAAGCAGGTGGGCTGATGGATGCTCCCAAGTTTGGGATCTTGTGGAAGAGCCGAACTGAGCTACAGCTGCACCAGTACCTATCTGAGGTTGTTGTTTGTTCCCCAAGAGTAATTATCCTGTGGACGTGAGGTGCCATTGAATGTGAAGTATTTTGGTTTGTAATAAAATCAAAATGACTTGAAACAATCTTACATCCACGTCCCCAGACTGGGAGTGAGACTGTAAAGGTCACACAGCTGCCTGGATCTATATCCATCAGCTCCTCACCAGGAGAGAGGAGATGAACCCCAGCAGCGGCCGTAGGGATGCAGCCACTGCATTTCCTAGCAAATAGTACTATTTAAAGAAAAGCAGCAGTAATAAACAACGTGTTGGAGATTAAAGTCCAGAAATTAAGACTGGGGATGCCAAGGGAAAGGGCACAGTAAGGTGTAAAACCTTGGAAATGTTTTTCCCATTTGTCTTTTAACAGCTAACAGCCAAACTGCCTTTCTTTTGCCCAGCCTTTCAGGTGACCTGCACCCAAAAGCAGTAAAGGGGCCGAGGGCACTGGAACCATCCTGGGGTTGGTTTTGGGGGCTGCTGCTGTGATTTGGGAACCCCAGCCCTCGCTGCACTCCAGACTCACAGCTGGGGGATGCAGAGCCTCAGTTGCAGACTCGGGTGGACGTGGAACATTAAAAATGGAACAAGGCTGGAGATGGGCCCTTTGGGCTGGTGGCACCTGCAGGATCGGTGACACCAGGGCCGGGTGACGCGGGGAGGCTGCGCTGCTGCAGCCCAGCGGGGCTTAGTCACAGCACTGAGGTATGCACGGAATGAGCCTTCCCGGGGCTGTGTTATCCGCCTGTCATTAAAGCATCAGTGCTGGGGGTTTTTTTGGGACTCACAGCTGCTGTCACCCCAGCAGCAAACGCACTGGGCCCGCTGGTGACTCAGCCCGGGAGGTGGGGGCTGCCTGGAGCAGATCCTGGGGGCTCCTGCCGCCCCAGCAGCGGCTCCTGCTCCCCACGGAGCAGATAACGCTGATAACAACGGCACACGAGGAGCCCTAGTTTTAGTGCCTGCTCAAATTCCCATCAGGAGGGGCCTGTGAAACCTAAACCGCCTCCCTGGGAGAAAACAGCACACTGGAGCAGCAGCTTTTGAGCCGTGGTTAGAGAAACCCCAGGCTGCCATCCTGGTGAGAAGGGAAAAGGGAAAAATCCAATACCATGTGGTGATGCCCCATAGTGATCCCTGGCCTTCCAACAAACTGGCTGGGTGACCTTCCAGGAAAAGCCAGCATGGATTTATTAGTGACTGGAGAAAGCACACACAGTGGCACAGGCAAAGCACATTCCCACAGCCCTCCCTGTGACTGGAGCCAATGGACAGTGCTGGGACTGAGCCCATCAGCAGCACCAGGCACACGAATTTCTGCAGCCCCCATCCCCCTGGACCTCTTCCCACCTGGCTGCTTCCACAGGGGAACCACAGCCTGGCCACACATCCCAGCTGTGTGCTGTCACACCTGGCAGAGCTGGGTCGGGACCATGTGGAACCCAGCAAGGAGGAGGAAGAGCATGGGGAGCACAGAGATGGGGTCAAGAAGCAGCTCAGAGTACACAGGTGTCAAGTATTTTGGGTCTCAGGGAGTGGGAGCTGTTGGGCAATGCCTGCCCCACCACAGGCCCTCTGTGGCCACAGGTAAGGATTGTGAGCACCCTTTGCTCCAGGGAATGCACCCTGGAATCTCCTCAGCTCTCCATACAATCACCAACATCTCATTTCTTTTGCAAAGCCTGTCTGGAAAGTCAGTGTTTTATGAACCAGGCGCCAGCAGTGAAATGGGAACGGATGGGAGCTCAGAGCACCTCATGCAGTGCTGGAGGGGCAGGCACTGCCAGACAGCTCCCAGGGGATGTCTGGGGTCCCTGGGACGGGCCAGCCCCCAGCTCAGCTGCCCAGGAGGCAGGTGGTGCTGTGCAGGCTGCGATGGGGAGGGAGCAGTGAGCACCCTGGGGAGGCTGAGCTGCCAGCCCATGTCAGTGCCCCTGCTCCCAGCCTGGCCACAGAGCCCAGCCCTGGGCTGTGCAGAGGGGGTCAGGACAGGACACGGAGCATCCCAGAGGCACATGGGCCACAGCCCTGGCTCACGTGGCTGCTCAGCCCCTGACTCAGCAGGTGAGCACCACATGAAACTCACCCCACCCTCCCGAGACAAACCAGCACCCTGGCACCTCTCTGTGCCTGGCATCTCGCTGAGGGAGCTGCCAAAACGCAGCCCACGCCGTGGGGTCCCTGCACCACACAGCATCCCTGCATCCCTCTGCCTAGCGAGGGGCCTGGCAATGCAATAAGGGCACCCCAAACATAACAAACACAAATGGCAGCAGAGCTGCTCCTCCTGACCCTCTAGATCCCACAGTCACCCATAGCCCATGGTGGGAAAACTGGCCTTGGGGGACAGCACTTTCCTCCATGAGGCACCTGGGTGGCCAGGGGCAGGCAGGGATCCTGGCACGCAGGGCAGGGCACAGGGATTGCCCCGGTGGTGACCAAGCTTGTGGCACACGTGTGGCTCCCCACAGCCCAACACACCCAGGTTGTGGAAACACTGCCCATTTCATCCACTGGCCTTACAGATCAGAGCACCCCGTGGATTTGGGAAGGGTGACACACCCTCATGGCCACATCCTGGGAGCCCTTCAGCCAAAATCCTCCTGCCCAGGGAGCTCGGATTGGAACACGCTCCCTTCTGCTCCTTGTGCCGCTGGAAAGCCAACAAAACCCTGCCATGCTTGACATCCCTGCGGAGCTGTGACATCCCTGTGGAGCTGTGACATCCCTGCAGAGCTGTGACATCCCTGCCTCCTCAGCGAGGCCTCTGCTGACCCACATTGGGCCAGTGAAGCCCCACGTGGTGACCCAAGCCCAGGCTTTGTTCTCGCCCATCACGGAGCCACAGCTCAGCGCCGGCTCCGGCTGTCACCTCGCATCGAGCGCCAGGCAGCCGATGGCCCCTGCTGGCATTTGTCCCCACAGGAGCATTCACTGCCTCTCCTGGGTCCCTGCTGCTGTCAGGGAGGCGAGGAGGGGAAGGCAGGACCCAAAAGCAGCCCCTCCAAGGCTCCCTCTGGCTGGGCTGGGGGTGCTGCCGGGGGCTCAGTGCCTGTCGCTCCACGCTCCGACCACCCTGGATGCAGATGTTGTCCCAAAACTAGGAGGTCCCAGTCCCTGGGCTTTTTGCCTCACACAAGGACCTTTGTCTACATCACTCAGGTTCAGGTTGAAGGCAGGGAAGTGTAAACTGTGGTGTAGCCATGGAAACTGGAGAGGATGGATGGAGGGAGGGATGGATGGATGGATGGATGGATGGATGGATGGATGGATGGATGGATGATGGATGGCAGCCTGCTCCCCTCTCAGCAGGCCTGCGTGACCCTGAGCACAGCCTGCACAGAGCAGGGGAACACCAGTTATTAAGATAATAGCCCTAATGACCAGCTAATGGCCCGTGGTCAGGCGCACCCTTCAGGAATGTGCCCGGGACCCACCATGCTGTGCTCACCCCAGCACAGCCAGCGGCATCTGCCAGGCTGGGCTGGGCAAGGTGGGCTCACAGGAGTCACAGAACATCCTGACCCAACAGCACCACAGTCCATGTCCTGACCTTCCAAAGCCATCACCCCCAAAGGCACCGCGCCGTGTCATCGGTCACCACGTCGAGCATCTTGCCCCTGGAAGTCTTCAGAACTTTTCCAAGAGATGCACAGTTCCTATGGGAAGGGGGAAAACCTGTCCACAACACCATGTCAGCCTTAGAGGAGAGCTGCTCTCCCCACACCCCCTGGGGAGCCCAGGCTGCCTTCCCAGGGCTGGGGGTCCCACAGAGGCCCTGCTGTCCCCCCCATGCCATGTCAGCAGCTGTCCCAGAAAGCACCCAGTGCCTGACACCTCCCCTGTGCTCAGGAGCAAAACTTCACAGTCCCACCAGCCCCTCAAACATCCATCCTGGACAAAACAGAATGTTTTTCCTTCTTGGCATGAGGGGGCTTGGCAGGACAGCAGCCCCCAGCCACCCACCAAGTTCCCCAGCTCCTGTGAGTGAACCCCTGGCCAGGGCTGAGTGTGGGAAGGAGCTGACATTCTGCTTTTAGCTTTGTTCCCTGCTGTGTCCCTGGTTAAAGGCCTCCCAGGTCTCCCTCTTTGCATCCCCTGTCCCACACCAAACACACATAAAGCTCCTGGCAGGGTGCAGGTCAAAAGCACGAGTTGCACCAGCATTAGAAACATCTTTGCAGTTGTGTGAAGAGTTAAAAACTGCCCAGGATGAGCAACTGGAGCTGTGCAAGAGCCTTTTCCTCATTCAGAGGTGGTGAGGGGGAATGAGGGGTTTAGATGCTTGCGCAGGGAATCCCACAGGCTGCCACTCAAAATCCCAAAAACCCATCCTCGTCTCTCCCTACGCTGCCCGTGGCCAATAAACACCACCCCAGGCTGGCACTGCCAGGGCTCCGAGCCCCGGCCCGGGGAGCCCAGCTCCAGGGGGACACCCCAGGGGCTCAGCAGTCTCTCAGCTTCTCGCAGACCTGCGATCACCCAGTGATCACCCGGGGATCCGTCTCAGCCCCTGAGATGGTGCAGCTCCAAGGAAGGCAGCAGAACTGATGCAACACGGAGGCAAAGCAAACCTTGAGCTTGGAGAGCCAAAACCCTCACATTTTCATTTTTTTTGGCCTTTTGAGGTTTTCTTAATTTGTCTATTTTTGTTCCTCGCCCACCTCCGCGCGGAGTGTGACGCGAGCCCTCGCTGGAGAGGCAGGGTTTTAAGGGAGAGCTCTGGCTGCTATAAAGCAGCGAGGTTCTTGGAAAAACAGCCTCTGGAGCAATAAACAGATTTGGAGCTGAGGGCTGTGAGGGACGGCTCCATCTGGGCTGCTGAGTCATGAAACCTGCCCGAGCGAGATACCAGCCGAGGGCTCGGGCTGGGGGAAGCTTCCTATGAGGGATTTGGGCTATTTCAGTCGGAGCGTGCGACAACAAAACCAGAAAGCGAACAAAAGCGGGCTGGGGTGGCCACGCTTCGCTCCAGCAGCCGCGGGGTTAAGGCAGAGGCTGCCCTCCTCCCCCTCCTCCTCCTCCTCCTCCTCCTCCTCCTCTGCCAGTGCCAGCCTTGTCCCGTGTCCCTGCCATGGTGGGGAGGCAGTGGGAGCAGAGCCCTCACCTCAATCCCACAGTTTGCAGCCGAAGAAAAACTCTCTGTCCCCTTTGCTGTGTGGATCCCCTAACCCACGGCATCCCTCCCTGGGGATCCCTGACCCTCCTTGGGGATCCCCATCCCTCCTTGGGGATCCCAGCCCATGCCAGCTCTCCACCTGAGCCCACCCTGCCCTGGGCCAGGGTCCAGGAGGGTGCCACAAGAAGCCCCGGGAGCCTCAGGACCACCTGACGTTCCTTCACTGTGCTCCCAGCGTGGGGAGGAGCTGTGGCTTGGGATGTCCTGAGTCCCAAAAACCAGGTTCCTCTCTCTTTTTCAGGGCTGGACCCCTCCCCAGTGAGCACCCATTGAGCCGAGGCACTCTGGCACATCCCCATCCCCAAAGGCACTCCACCTTGTCCCCACACACACTGGCAGGGTCCCCACAGGGACATGGCATGTCCCATCCCTAACAAGGGATGTCCTGGGCCCTGCCACATCCCCACACGATGTGCCGTCCCCAGTGGGACCCTGCCACATCCCTGTGCCCACAGCGACCACCTCTCCCTGCCATGGCCCTTCACTGACTTCAACACATCCCATCCCCACAGTGATCCCATCATGTCCCCACTGGGATCCCCACTGTCTCCATCCTCACAGGGACCCCCACTCGTCCCCACACAGAGGAGCCACATCCCCACAGGGACCCCGTGTTTTCTCCACAGTGACACTCAGCTGTTCCCATCCCCACAGCGACCCCGCCATGTCGCCCCCGGGAGCCCCCTGTTCCCGTCCCCACAGGGCCTCGCCGCCCCCACAGCGGCTCCCACTCCCACAGGCCCCGCGGGCCCGGCGGCGGCGGCGCCTTTAAGCGGGGCCGGTCTCCCGGAGCCCCCGCCCGGGGGCCGGGCCGGGCCGCCCCCCGTAGCCTGGTAACGGCGGCTCTGCGGGCGGGGGCGGCCCCGGCAGCCGCGGTCAGGTGGCACCGCCGAGACGGAGCCGGCCGAGCACGATAAAAGTCCCGGCCCGCCGCCGCCACGGCCGCGAGGGAGCGCGGAGCCGCCGCCCGGGAGCCATGGTAGGGACGGGCAGGGCCGGGCGGGGGGAGCCGGGGCGCTCGGGCTGGGGGGCCCCGCCGTTCCCCGCTGTGTTCGCTGTCCCCAGCCCGCCCCGCTCGCTTACGGTGCCTCCGGAGGGGCCCCCGGCGGGCGGGACGGGACGCGGGGAGGTTCCGATCCGCGGCGGGCTCAGGGTACCGGGGTTGTGCCGCGGGACAGCGGCCCCGCTGCGGCGGGACGGGGCGGCCGGGGAGCCCCACGGAGCGGGACGCGGCAAAGAACGCGGTGGGCGCTGCTCAGAGCCCGGCTGAGCCCGGCGGGAGAGCGGGGGGCACCTCCGAGCTGCACCGGGGCAGCCGCGGGCACGGCTCCGGGGGTTGCTCGACGTGGAGCCAGCCCCAGCCCGGGCTGTGCTGGAGCAGGGCTCCATCCCTGCATCCTGGCTCCGCACCCACCTCTGGCTGCTGCCCGCGGCACCCCCAGCTCAGCATCATCCCCTGGACCCTGCTCTTGCACCCCTGCTGTGGGCTCCCATCCCTGGCTCCTGCCCTTGCACTCCTGCTCTGGTCATCCATCCCTGGCTCTTGCCCTTCCTTCCATCCCTGGATCCTGCTCTTGCACCCCTGCTGTGGGCACCCATCCCTGCCTCCTGCCCTCTCTCCAATCCCTGGCTCCTGCCCTCTCTCGCATTCCTAGATCCTGCCCTTGCACTCCTGCTCTGAGCATCCATCCCTGGCTCCTGCCCATCAGTGTGCTGGAGTGGAGCTCCCATCCCTGGCTCCTGCCCTCTCTTCCATCCCTAGATCCTGCCCTTGCACTCCTGCCCTGGCTCCCATCCCTGGCTCCTGCCCTCCACACCCCCTCTCCCAGGGCACCCCGGTGTCCCCAAGCCCCGCTGGGTGCCTGCAGCTGCCCGGCCTCACATCCAGCCCGGCTGCATGCACGGCCCTTGACTCAGCTCCGGAGCAGCTGCTTTGAGCAACACCGGTAATCAATGAGTGGCATTTGGCTGTAGGGAGATGGGGCAGGATTATAACCTGTTCGACTGGGCAGCAAATGAGCCTTTTATTCTGGAGGTTTGAGTGTTGGCAGATGCCTTAATATCATGTTGCAAGTTCAGTTTATCCCTAATGCCCCTGCCTCAGGAATGGTGGAGGATTAGCACTGACAAAACACTGTTTTCCCTTATGATACACCGGCTCAGCTGCCCTTCTCTGGCAGGGAGTGGATTCCTCCCCCAGGCCTCGCTGTAAACCTTGGTGTTTGCTGTGTTCCCGGTGGTTGGGACGGGCTCTGTGGCACTCTGGTTCCCAAGGAATGGGAAGGAAGGATCCCTAATTTGGGGGACACGTGCTGTTCCCCGCTGGCAGAGAGATCTGATGCCACGACTTGGCTGACGTGACCCTGGTGAACGTCAGGGGAGCAGTAATGCAGCAGGTTTTAATCAATTTGTGCCTGGAAGGTGTGAACGTGCAGCTCTGCCTGTCCTTCCTGCCCCCTGGACAGGGACACAGACATCCCGGTTTCCTCCAGGAACAAAGGTGAAATCCCAGGGATTTCATCCGAGTCCTCGAGTCCTCGCTGCGGGGTCTGCTCTGGGCTCTGGCACTGCTTCCTCGTTGGTCAGGGCAAGATGGAAATTTGCATGGCTTAATTCAAAACCTGATCCCAGCTGGAATCTCAGAGCTGGAAAGCCGGAGAGCTCATGCTGCTCCAGTGCTAGAAACATACAGGATGTGGGGGGAAATCTGCCTGAGCCAGGCTCCATGGGAGGGAGGAAAAAAGGGATGCAGAGCCACCACCAAAAAAGTCTCAGGTCTCTGCTCGGGGAGCCAGAACCAGCTTTGTCCCACGGAACCAGCCACCTGCACGCCTGGGCATGCAGGAAAAGGCTGGGAATGAGGAGTGGGGAAAAGGCACCTGAGCAGGGCAGTGGGGCCTGGGAGCACCATGTGCTGACCCCACCAGAGCCATCTCCTACAGGCTGTTCACCAGAGAAGCCTTCCAGGCTTCCTGCCACCGCTGCAGGACTTTCCTTCCAGGGTGGTTTTCCCTGGAAGGGAGGGGTAACACCTCAAACCAGGCACGGGAGCTTCTCCCAGCCCCTCCTCTCCAGGTACACAGCACACACACACCCATTTATCGCTTCAGAAAGGACACTCTGAGCAGCCATGACGTGAAGAGAGGGCTCTGGCATTTGGAAATAGCTGAGGAATCTCTGAACAGGAGCCCCAGCTCCCTGGATGCTTGGGAATAAAGCCAGGAACTGGGAGGCAAAGGCACTGCCCACCCTTCCCGGGGCACCTGTGGTGCAGGCAGTGCGTGGGCTCAGCTCACACAGCTACTCCCCTGCTTCAAAAATAGTATAAAATTATCATAATCAGGCAGGTTTGGGGTTCCCAGCAGGAAGAATCAACAGGTGCTGCCACAGTCACCCCTAGGCCAGATGGGTCAGGATTCCCAGGCCAATGAGAATTAATTCTCATTTATTTTCACCATCCCACCCTGCAGTGTGGGGGGATCTGCAGGTCCCTCCCTTTAGGGGCAGGAGGAAATGTGAATTTGCACAGCATCCCTGGGAAAGAAAATTCCCCCCAGCCTGGAGCAGCCAGAGCTCCTCCAGGGAGCCGAGGGGTGCTGCTCACAGGGGAGGAAGCCCCACGTGTAAATAAACTCCATCTCCCCCAAACTGATTAAAAAGCCTCTCTGCCTGTCACCCGACACAACCCCACGGGTGTGCTCAGAGCTGACCTCATTCCTCACAGCTGCTGCGGGCACATCCCTGTGCTCCCCTGCCCGGCCTCGGGCAGCCTGGGCAAGGCGTGGGCAGCCCCTGCCCCAGAGCTGACCTCATTCCTCACAGCTGCTGCGGGCACATCCCTGTGCTCCCCGCCGTGCCCAGCCAGCCCCTGCCTGCCGGGAGTGCCTCCGGAGGGGAATGTGCCACCATCAGGTTCATCTTTGAGCCCCCCTGGGAAGCCAGGCAGCTGAGAGCATGCAGCAGTTGGCAGTGCCCCTGGAAAAGGCCCGGGTGAGGCCAGCACGGAGGCACCGGGCCGTTTCCAGGACACGTCGCAGCGAATTCGCAGCTGCCTTCAATTTCATGGGCTCTGGGGTGGGCTGGGGCAGAGCCCCACGAGCAGCAGGCACAGCCCTGGGCCCGGCAGGGTCACACACGAGCAATCACACCAGGTCCCTGTGTTTTGTTCTGCTAACAGGGAAGAGATTGTGTCCCTCCTGTCAGCTGTGACTGCGCAGGGCACGGCTCCGGAAAAAACAAGGCTCCATCTTGCAGCACCCCGGGAGCCAGAGCCAGGCGTGGGTCTGCTCCCTGAACGTGCCCCCCCTGCTCTCCATCCACCTCCCCCGGGGTCACACTTGGACACAGGGAGCAGGGGATGGAGCTTTCCTAAACTCCACCTGCAATCCAGATGCCATCAGCTGGCGCTGGAATAATCTGTGGTGCTCCAGAAGAGGCGGTATCACCACTCGGGGCTGGAAAACAGCCCTCAGTGCTCAGGAACCGATGCTGCACGCAACTGTCGGATCCCTTGGTGACTCCTCACAGCTTAGTTGTGGATTTTAAAGCATTTCACGTGCCTCCCAGGAGTTTTTAGGCAGGATGCAGGTGGCCTCCATGCTTGGGGAGCCCTGTGCCCCCGCTGCGCTCTCCCAGCGAGCAGCACACAGAGCCCGTGGCTCTGAAAGCACAGACGTGGCGTTTAAAAGAAAGATGGTTTGTTTTTCTTGCATCAAATCCCTCGCTGCTTGCCGAGGGAGCCTTGTCCTCAGAGCAGAGCAAGGATTTCTAAATACCAGCGTGCCCCAGGTTGTGCCCGCTGCCCGTCTCGCTCCGTCCCTGCGGCCGGCAGCTCTCCCTGTGGCCAGAGGTTTGGCTGGCAGCTGGCAGGATCCAGCTGCCAGCTGGAGAGGCAGCAGTGCCTGTTCCTGCTGTGGAAGGGGGCGGCTGCACAGCAGGATCACAGCGTGGCAGGGATCACAGCGTGGCCGTGGGCAGCGCCGCTGTCGCAGGAGTTGGTGGCAGTGGGAATCCAGAGGCTGCCGAGCTGCTGCCCTGCCTGGCAGCCTGGGACCCTGCCCGTGGCACCCAGCGGCATGCTCAGATGGAAAACCTCACCGCCCGTTTTTCCTGCTGGGAGAATGGCAGTCAGGGGGTGCTTTTGGCCGGCAGAGCACTCGGGCACTGCTCAGCACCTCGGGCTGGGTTAGAGTCACCAGCCCTGAGCCTGGTGCCAGCCCGAGCCTCGGTGCTGCCCTGTGGGAGCAGAGCCTGCCTGTGGAGCGAGGGTGGCTCATCCTCAGCAGAGGCAGGAGGCAGTGGCTGAGCCTTGCCAAGCCCTGGCCTCACCCCACTGCTGCCAGCGGGAGGGACACAGGAGTGTCAGCTGTCACCCCTCTGGAGTGAGGCAGCAGGCTGGGACAGGCTCCTGAGGGATTGCCAGCCCTGCACCCGGGATGCTGCCCTGGCTCTGGGAGCAGCCTGCATGCCAGGCACGGGGGGCAGGCAGGACTCTGTGCTTGCAGACCAACCTGCTTGCTCTGGGGTCGTTCAGCTTCCCAGGAGAGCCAGGGACTGGTTGCAGGGTGTCTTGTCGTGCGTTTTGGGCACGATTCCCCTTTTTGTGGATCCTGGGGGAAGTTACTGGTGTGTTCTGGCAAGCGCGGGGACCCAGCTGTGCTGGGAGCTGCACAAGCAGCCAGGCCTGCTCAGAGCTCCGGGCAGACAGATTATTATCTTGATTTAACATCTGACAGCTCCCATCCTGCTCGGAGAGGCCAGCCCAGGCTGCCAGCAGAATCACTCGGGGGTTGGTCGCAGCATCCTCTGTCTCAGCCCAGATCACCCCGCCTGCTCCCCTTCCTTCTTTCCCATTCCAAACCCGAGCCACTCGACCTTTCCGTGGTGAGGATGTGCTGATGGCCCTGACCCACACGAGAGGAGCCTGTGATGGCTCCAGGAGCACAACCAAAGGCAGGAGAGCAGAACCAAGGGCTAGGAAGAGAGGAGCCGGCAGCTCCCACTCGTTCTCTCCCCTCCCAGCTCTGCTTTGGGCTCCCTTGGACTCAGCACAAGCAAGCCCTGACCCCAGAATGGCTGCAGTTTGTGCTGTCTGCTGAAATTTATTTGAAATGCCACTCTCCAGGACCATTTCTGAAGCAATTTGCTGTTCAGCCTGGCTGGGAAGAGCCCTGAGCAGGCTCGTTCATTCAGCGCCTGCGATATTGACTCTTCTCTTTACTGCAGGATTAGAGAGCATTTGTCATCTCCAAAATGAATAACTTTTCCTCTCCTGGGAGGGGGGAGAAGCCTTGCCTCAGTACTGACATTTTGCACACCCAGCCCACAAACCTGCTTCAAATCCCAGATGATGATCTGGGAATTAAACCAGGGCCTTCAGTGTCTCTGTTCCCTGGGCAGAGCAGGGCCCACCCTGCACTAAATCTGAGCTCCAGAGGGGGAAAGGGGAGCTCTCACCTGTCCAGGTACCAGCCCCATGCTTGTTCCTGCCACACAGCCCAACAGAAACTCAAGTGCCCCAGGGACAAGCCACAGCCTCAGCTCTCAAGACAGAGGAGCTGCATTAAAAAACAAACAAACAAAAAAAAACCCTTAAAAATCAGAGCAAACCACCCGGCAGCACCAGAATAAGAAGGCAGAAGCTCAGACTTGCCAACTCATTGTCTAGAGCCCGACCAGTTCTCCTTCCTGTCCTGGAGATCACAGCACTCAACTCACAAACTCACCCTGTTTGTCATTTGAGCTTCCAGAGGTGTTTTCAAGTCTTTCTCAGGAGGTCCAGGAACCAGCAATGCTTTCCCGTGGGAATTTCAGCCTTTGTTAACAGGACTGCGTTCCCAGGAATGAAAGCAAGAGAAACAAACTCCAGCTGTTGCAAGATTTGGAAGAGCAGAGCCACGAGCATTGCCAGCAGCAACCTTTCCAAGGGGCTGCACCACCAAAGCACCAAGCACGGCTTCGGGGTTGCTGCATTGCTTTGGAATTCCTCTTACCTGGAAAGGAGCTGCTCTGGGGCCAGGAGATCCAGCCCAGGTGGGATACAGCCAGCCTTCCATGGGAGCAGCTACAGGGCTAGGCACCTGCCCCTCCTCCTGCCACCAGGGAGGCACGAAGCTCAGCCTGGAGGTGCAGCAGGAGAGACCTGGGAGCTGCAGAGCTGCTGGGTGCAGGATGAGATCCAGGTGGATGGGGGCTGGAGAAGTATCCCCTCGCCATAAACCTGAGGATGGTGCTGGCCAGGAGCGCTGGGAAAGGACCTGGAGGCTTTGAAGAGCAGAGTGTTCTCCAGGCTGTAATTAGCCACTGGCTTCCCCCACCCCTGATTATGCAGAGGAGGGAAATGGCAGAACCCACCAGTCTGCCGGGGAGGGAGGAGGCTGCTGCAGTCCTGCCCCTGCTGCAGCGGGGTCCCTCTGCCACCCCGGGGACCCCCTGCCACCCCAGGGTCCCAGCCCTCCCTCTGGGCACTGTCTGGGATCAGCACGTGGGTAAGACCAAGTCACAGTCTGGAAAGGGATTTCCTGTGGGTCAGGGCTGCTGCAAGATTAATTAATTCATTAACTGGAGTCAGCCCAGAAAAGGAGGATGTGATGGCAGGAGCACCTGGATGCTGCCGGCCCACTGTTCTCCTGAAGGGCCATCTGCACCCCTGGGGATGTCAGGCCTTTGCAGGAAAGCCCAGTGACATTCCAGCTCCTTTGGAGGGCACTTCCAGTGCTGCTTTAGGGACGGTTCTGGATGCAGCCCTTGGACAGGCTCCAGCACCCTGGGGCACCAGCTTTGGGCTGCTGTGACTCCCCAGCCTATGCCAGCACTCAGAAACCCCAGCCAAGGAGCAGTGGGAGAAGAGGTGGGGTTTTTATTTCCATGAGGTGGGGCACCCTGGCTGTTCCTGGCATGCAGAGGCTGAAGGGGCACCGGTGCCCCTCCCTGTGCCCTGCCAGGAGCCTCTTGTGCCATCAGCCTTCCCAGGCACAGCCACGCCGGGCTGTGGGAGTGCTTTGTTCCATCTTCAGCGATTTTCTCCTTTTTTGTTCTGCACTCAGCCTCGGCTGGGAGGAGGCTTTTCATTCCTTTTCTCTTCCTCTGCCCCAGCACAATGAGGGGAATGGCTGCGTGAAGAGCAACAGTGTTGGATTACAGCGGGATGCGGTGGGATAAGGCGGGTGTGCTGGGAAAGGCAGGGGGACTCTCACGGGAGCAAAGCAGGGCCGGGCAGGAGGGATGCAGGGCTGGGCACCGATGAAGGCTCACACCTGGGACTCTCAGGCAGCAAAGCAGGGCACTTGGGGCCGGGCAGGAGGGGTGCAGGGCTGGGCACCGATGAAGGCTCTCACCTGGGACTCTCAGGCAGCAAAGCAGGGCACTTGGGGCCGGGCAGGAGGGATGCAGGGCTGGGCACCGATGAAGGCTCACACCTGCGAGCCTGCGGGAGCCGGAGCTGCTGCCAGCCCAGGCAGACGAGCCCCTTCCCTTCGCAGCTCCCAGCAGCTGCTCAGCCCGGTGTGTGTGGGCAGCAGCGTGGCTCTGTCACATGCCTGAGCCAGCAGTCGCAGCCGGTGCCATCCCAGCCAGCTCCCGCTGCGGGCACAGCACCCAGGGGACACGGCGCTGCATAAGGGCTGTCCCCAGCCCCGGGCACCTGGGCTGTGGGCACAGCAGCCTCATCCCTCGCTGGAATAATGAGGTTCTCCTCAAGATACTCCCTCCTTCTGGCTGAGAGCTGCTCTGGTTCGGGGGGGGAGCTGTGTCGGCCATGCCGAGCCCCGGGGATGCTTTGTGTGTGTGCTGGGATGTAACAGGTTGGATGGAGCAGCTGTGGCTGCCCCTGCGTCCCTGGAGATGTCCAGGGACAGGCTGGATGGGGCTTGGAGCCAGCTGGGATGGGATGGGATGGGATGGGATGGGATGGGATGGGATGGGATGGGATGAGCAGGTGTTTGCCGCTGGCATGGCAGCCCCAGTTTGCAGAGCAAGCCCAGCCTGTCACATGCAAATCCCTGGATAAGTTCCTGCCTGCAAACAGGAACCACTTTATGGAAAGCAGCAGAGCCCTTCCCAAACTGCTCCAGCTGCCCCGGGAGCAGCTGGAGGCTCTGCCTTGCTCAGAGCTGGTTCGGGACAGCACTGCTCTCATCCAGCAGCGTTTCCCAGGTGATTCACCTCCACTCTGAGGGGGTCTGGGAAAGGAACGGGGTGTTGGCCCCATCCTCAGCTTTTTGGGAGCATGGTGCTGTGCCTCTGGCATCAGCTCTGCCCCTTCCCATTTCCAGGAATGGGGAACAGGGGGTCCCCAGTGGGTGGCTTGGGCACCGTTAGGACACAGATCTGCCCCAGCTGTCTGGGCTTGGGTGGATACTAAAGAAGACATTAGAGTAAATTAATTACTTAAATGACTTAATTATTTTTGAGCCATGACTTCTGTGCCAGCCTCAGATTCCTGTGGGCTCACCGTGATTTGAGTGCCGTGTTGGCAGGAATTGGTGACATTTGGCAGCAAGTGCCACCCTGAGTCCTCAGTCTCTCTGTGGGGAAGCCGTGGTCCTCCCTCCCAGTTCCTGGACACCCCCCTGACTGGTGTCCAGCACAGATCCCAGTACAATCCATGCTCTTTTGTCTCCCCAGCTCAGCACTGGACACTCTCCCTGAGCCGTCCCAGCCCCAGCAGCCCAGGGCACGCGGTGCCACTCCGTGACTTAGAGCAGGACTTTGTGACCAAGGGTAAGTGCCCAAATCCTTTGCATTGTCAGTAAGAGCTGCTTGAGAGCAGGGATTTCCCCTGCTCAAAGAACTTTATTCCTCTGAAAAAAACACACCTTTCCTTGCTGCTCCAGCTGGGTGGAAGCTGAGCACTCGTAGCTGCAGCAAAAACCTTGTTGGGGCAGGAACTTTTACAGGTTTAGGTCCACAGCTTCAGGAGCTGCTCAAGTAGTTGCCAGCAGGGAAGAGCCACGGAGGAGGCCACGCTATGCTCATTAAGTTTCTCTGCCACAGAGCCAAAAATCCACTGGCAGCACCACCAGCCATGCTGGGACCTGCTGGTGCTTCCCAGAGCATGACATGAGGGCACACAGCTGAGGGCAGGGGAAGCCACAGACCTTTAAAGGACCCTCTTAAAATAATTAGGAATTCTGGAGGGACAGATCCGTCTCCCCAAGGCCCTGAGCATCCCAAGTCCCCTCAGCTCTGCCAGTGCCACCAGGGTGGGCTCAGAGGTACCTGGGCAGGGACTCCCCAGCCTGCACAGACTGGAGCCTTTCTGTGCCCTTCTCCAAACAGAGAATACACAAACTGATAAATTATTGATACTCCAGGGCTCATCCCCTTGCCTGCAGCTTCTCCCTGGCTTTGGAGGTGCCCCAGAGGAGCAGGGGGAGTCAGAGCAGGGACCCTCCAGGCCCGTGTGGCTCTCGGAGGTGATCCCAGGCTTCTGCCAAGCATCAGTCAGGCATTAAAGCAGGACAAGAGCCTCCCCTGTCCCAGCCTCAGCTCTTGGGTTTTCCTCCCAGCTTCTGACATAACCAGGTCACTCTTTCCACACTTGCCCTGCCTCCGTGAGAGCCGATGACTGATGGGGCTGGACGTGACTCACCGCCTTTCCTAATGAGCGACTTTCCTCTGTTTGTGTGCTTTGGCGGGGCCTTTCCTACACCTAAAAAGGAGAAGGGTGGCACTGGGGAGAGGGCAGCGTGCTGGAAATTGCTGGCATCTGCTGTTCCTCACCATCCCTTTGAACTGTGGCCAGCTGTGAAGCTGCTGTGTTTGAGCACGGAAAAGGTGTAGCTCACCTTCCACGTGCTGCTCCAGGTGAGATGCTGTCCAGGCCCACAGGTAAACCCTTGGCCAGTAATCGGAGTTAATTAGGCTGAAGATTTTTTTTGTTACTATCTGTCCAGGCAGTGCCTGGGGGACAGCAGTAATGAGCACTGTGAGCCCAGCCCCACATTCCCCACGGAGCTTTGCCAGGCCACAGCAGGGCGAGCTGGGCTTTCCTGTTCCCTGGCACAGACACAGGTGAGGGACAGCTCCCCGCTCACGTGGCCTCGCTTGTGTTTTGCAGTGACTAAGCAGCGGGAGCTCTCGCTGTCCTGCCGCCACCAGGCCAGACAATCCCTCCCTTGGCTGCAGATCCCCTTGGCTCTCTTCCCATAATGGAAGCCTGAGTGCCAAGGATCCTCCATGACCTCCAGAAGCCACAACTCCCTGCCGAGAACTCTGATGGCTCCGCGAATGCTCTCCGAAGGTGCCCTGGGGGGCATCGCCCAGATCACGCCCTCGCTGTACCTGAGCCGGGGCAGCGTCGCCTCCAACCGGCACCTGCTGCTGTCCCGGGGCATCACCTGCATCATCAACGCCACCATCGAGATCCCCAACTTCAACTGGCCGCAGTTTGAGTACGTCAAAGTGCCTTTGGCTGACATGCCCAACGCCCCCATCTCGCTGTACTTCGACAGCGTGGCCGACAAGATCCACAGCGTGGCGCGGAAGCACGGCGCCGCGCTGGTGCACTGCGCCGCCGGCGTCAGCAGGTCGGCCACGCTCTGCATCGCCTTCCTCATGAAGTACCACAAGGTCTCCCTCTTCGAGGCCTACAACTGGGTCAAGTCGCGGCGCCCCGTGATCCGGCCCAACGTGGGCTTCTGGAGGCAGCTGATAGACTACGAGAGGAAGCTCTTTGGGAAGACCACGGTTAAAATGGTACAGACGCCCTATGGCATCATCCCAGACGTTTACGAGAGAGAGAGGAGACCCCTGATGCCTTACTGGGGAATTTAATGGGACTGCAGAGGGGAAGCACGACGGAGGGGACGCGCTGTTTCGAGTCCACCAGGCTGGAGATGTTCCCTTCTCCTTCTACAGCCAACTTTGGTTCTCCACCATACAGCAGAACCTCAATTCTCACCTCACTAACCTGCAAGGCCAACGATTCCCTTCAAAGCATTTTTCTCTACGGGGATTTCCCATCTGCATCTCTGATTTAGCAAAACCAGGTCTCATTATAAGTTTATTCCTTCCATAAAGCCTACGTCTATTTTTCCTTTTTTTAGTCAGTTTATTAGGATCCTGCGAGGAAGGGCCTCAGAGGCATTGGGCAGAGTGGATGGCCCAAGCGCGCTTTGTGCTGCAGTAGTAGCCTGGATATTTTGTTATAGCTTGTTTGCTTCCTTGCAAAACCCTGTAGTGGCTCAGGAGCAGCACTGGCGAGGCCCTGCTCCACAGCAGCAGGTTTTCCAAGCACCAGGGAGGCAGGAATACAGGGGCTGTGGTGCTGGTGTTTTCTTTAACACTCATAGTGACTCTCAGTATATAGTGTTTGAGATCTTTAGTCAGCTCTTAATCGTATTCAAAGTTAGGGGGAAAAAAGGGAAAAAACGAACAAACAAACAAAAAGATTGAATCAGTCCGTGTCGGCCACAAGTAAAATAAAAATTGAGCAATTCAAATCAAATAAATACAAGATCCTTTTTCACTCATTCCATGCCAGGGCAATAGCCCTGGAATACACTTCAACTGCTGGAAAATGCTGGTGTGTTTTGTGGGTGGAAAGTTGACAGATCTTGTCCAGAAGCGAGAGGGTTGAAGCCGCTGGGCAGCCAAAGAGACGCTCAGGAATGTGTGCATGGCCCCTGCCCGGGCTGGGCTGGGCTGGGCGAGCAGCATCCCGGCAGGCAGCCCAGCCCGGAGGGCTGAACCCCCCCGGGGAAGGGTGAACCCCCCCGGGGAAGGGTGAACCCCCCGGGGAAGGGTGAATCCCCGGGGAAGGGTGAACCCCCCCAGGGAGGGCTGAATCCCCCGGTTCCTCAGCTCCAGCTCCCCTCGGGTCCTGCCTTAGCCCATCCCTGCCTCTCTCCATTCCGTCCTCAAGGTTATGCTGCATTCCAGGGCTGCTCCTCTCTGTCCCCAGGGCGGTGACAGAGGCCTGGCCTTGCTTGGAGTGTGCCAGGAGCGACTCCAGCCCCAGCCCTTCCCTGGAGAAGCCTTCCCATGGCTCCAGGGGCAGGGACTGGTTCCTTGGAGTGTGACTGGAGCCCTGAGAAGGCACCAGAGTTTCTGTTGCCTCTGGAGGAGGAGCAGGCAGAGTGCTGCGATCGCTGTCTGATTTAAATGAGATTCTATACTTGTAAAAAAAAAAAATCAATAAAGATTAAACCAGAACATGTGTTGGTTTCCTGTTCCAAACTGTGCTAGTGGAGCTCCAGCAGCAGCCTGAGGCCCAGCAGTGCCTTTAAACAGCTGGAGGATGTTTTCTCCTGCTTTTCCCCGTGAGTTTTGCCCCCCTGAAATGAAGGTGAGGTTTGCCATCAGCTGCTCCCAGCTCAGGTTCCATGGCTGCATCCCAGTTCCAGTGGCAGGCAGACACACAGACTCAGCTCCCAAATTTATCAGGAGTTAAACTTCAGCCAGGGAAATGGTAAGCGAGGAACTAGAGAGTGAAAATCAAGATTAATCATTGCTTTGGAGACGTTCCAACACATGACATTTTAAAGGGGAAAAAATGCTAAAAACTGAAATCTGCTCACAAAATTAAACTTTACCTAAAAATGGGCAAAGCAGGGTTTAGCAGCATTTCTGGTATAAAAAATGGAAGGTTAAAAATTCTCCACTTTGAATTATTCTTTAGATTTTATGCACACACGGACCGAGGGGAGAGGGAGATGCTGATGTTCAGCCAAGAAGGCACCAAAGGCTGGCTTTAAACACAAGGCAAAGTTAGACCTACAAAAAGTGAAATTGCTTCATAAAACACAAGAGGAAACAAGAATTCACCTGAAATCCCCATTCAAAGTTATACTGCAGTCTTAGTGCTTGTGGGGATTTCACTGCAAAAGCTCCTCTTGTATTCACTACAGCAGAAGATTTTACACAAGTGTTTTCCCCCTCAAAATCCAGGTTTTTCTCCATTCTCATATCTACAGAAACCATAGGAAAAAGAGCCCTGGTTTAGCTTGGATTGCTCTGAGCACACCCACTGGCTTTGAGGGGAACACCCCTTTCTCCTGCTCCCCACAGGCTTTTCCAAATGGTGTCTAAATTGTCTGAAAAATATTTTATACCTTCCAGTATTTGGTGAGACACCTTCCCCACCCCAGGCACAGAGCAGGTTTCACTTACATTATGATATAAATATTTCAGCTTCCCAGGCTGGTCAGATATGAAACGAGCTTTTTATTGAACACCAGGTTTGAATCTCAACACAGGATTTATAAATCATTGCAGGAATTAAGGGAGTAAACAAGGTACTAAAGTCAATTAATAACACTTATTCTCACTGGATCTAAAATATCAGCAGCAACTCCAGCACAGCACAAACCCAAACAGCTCCAACTAATAATCACAAAACCACTTCTGGAAGAAAAATAACATTTGCCCAGAGGGCAGGAGAAGAATCACAATAGAAAGAGAAGTCTTCTGATTGCTCTTCTTCACAAAACTATGACATTCCCATTTTAACATTGAGAACTGGAATTAAATACAGGTGCAGAATTAAAAGTAAATCCAAAGCAGCAGTTTGTACAATAGCAGCTTTCACTGGAAAGGCAGGTTTTGTTTCAAGTCTGATTCCCACTCAGCTGACAGGACTCCATGGGTGCCCACGAGCTCCTGCTCAGCCCACACCAGGAGGGAGCTCAGGGCAGGAGCTGCTCCCACCAAACCCAGCCAGGAGGAGCTGCTGCCAGGCAGGAAAAGTCCTTGGGATGAATGGTGAGCGCAGGAGGTGACAATGCCAGGGTGCCCTCCGGGGGTGACAATGCCAGGGGTGACAATGCCAGGGTGACCTCCGGGGGTGACAATGCCAGGGGTGACAATGCCAGGGGTGACAATGCCAGGGTGACCTCCGGGGCTGCAGGGACTCAGCCAAACACCAGGAGGGAGGAGCAGGGCAGAGGCTGGAGGGGTGACAATGCCACAGGTGACCTCCAGGGGTGACAATGCCAGGGCACAGGTGACCTCCAGGGGGGACAATGCCAGGGTGACCTCCAGGGGTGACAATGCCAGGGTGACCTCCGGGGGTGACAATGCCAGGGTGACCTCCGGGGGTGACAATGCCAGGGGTGACAATGCCAGGGTGCCCTCCGGGGGTGACAATGCCAGGGGTGACAATGCCAGGGTGACCTCCGGGGGTGACAATGCCAGGGGTGACAATGCCAGGGTGACCTCCGGGGGTGACAATGCCAGGGTGACAATGCCAGGGTGACCTCCGGGGCTGCAGGGACTCAGCCAAACACCAGGAGGGAGGAGCAGGGCAGAGGCTGGAGCAGCCCCCAGCAGCAGGGGGAAGCTGCCAGGGCAGGGGAGCACCAGGAACACCACGGGGTTAAGCCATAAATACATTAAATAACCGAGCAAATGGTTCCTCAGAACTGCCACTGTACACAAAGAGACACAAACCCCACTCACCACGGGTCACGCCAAGGCAGCCCCTTTTGTCTGCCTAAAAAAACAAAGAAAATCTCGTTTCTCTTTTCCAGTGAGAGAATCCATGCAGGAAAAGGAGTTACAGGTCTGAAATTGGACCCAAGCAAAGGGAAGGCAGCGTGTCCTGCAGCAGAGGCAGCGGGGGAAGGTGGGCTGTGACAATCCTGTCACCTTGGATACAGCTTGGAAGGACACTGGGCTTTGGCTGGCAACAACATCCGAGGATGCTGAATGCTCCAGTGAGTCATTGGAATGACTGGGATCTGCAGCTGATCCTTCCTGGGCACTGCCTTCACCCAGGGGATCTCCATGCAAAGCCTCCCTGTGCTCCCCTGGCTGAAGCTGCTGGCAGCAGAGCCCTCCCTGCCCCACGAGGACAGGGATGGTGCCTGGGAGCAGGAGAGCAGCAGTGTCACCCTTCAGTGAGCTCTGCTGCAGATGGAATTGTAAAATGTCCTTTCCCTTTTTTTATGGGCCAAAAGACACCTTGGCTGCAGCTCAGAGAGGGGCTGAGCTGGTAACAGGTACAGAGAAACCAGCATGGAAGATGCTCCTGTGACAACGCAGCAGCTGCTTTCACATTTCACACCATGGCCTCTGATCTGTGGCATTTTCTTTCAATTAAGGGGACAAAATTCCTCTCTAGCAAAGTGCTGGGGAGCTGTGGTGGCTGACAGTAAAATCCTTTTTCCCAACACAGCATTCCCAGCCTCTCCCATCACTGGAGAACACCTGCCAGTGGCTCCCTGTCCCCAAACTCCTGTGGGAACTCTGGTGAGGGGCACAGCAGCCTCACTGTGCTGGAAAACAAGCTGTGGTGCTGGAGCTCCAAAAAATGAAAGGGAGAGAAGCAAGGAGTTGTTTCCCTGCTTTTTTTGGTAATTGCTGGGCAGGATGTGGGAAGCACAGCACGGGAAATCTGCCTCTGGATCAGCTGGAGCTGCAGGCACACGGTGCTTTATTTCATGAATGAGCTAATTTGAGGCAGCAAGGAGATTTATTGTAATTGGTGTAAGGAAGGAGCCAGACACCTCTGAGCCAAGATTCTTTCATTTGGGCTAATTAATAGTTTCGTACAACTAAGCCTGTTTGTTTTTTAAATACAAAGCATCGTTTTCCTCATTGTAATTTCTGTTTCAGCAAATAATCACAGGTCAGTGTCAGGTACTTGTAATGGGGGCAGGATTAACTTGGAGAAGCTGTTGAGCTCTCTGGAGGAAAGGAACAGATCTGAGAGACTAAGCCAAAGAATTAAGGAGAAAGTAGTGCCCTGTGGATTTACAGCCCACCTCATTCCCTGCAGCCCTAGACAGGGTTGTGGGGTGTCCCTTGTAACACCATGAAGCTCCCCCAGGGTTAAAATCCTGTAACCAGCACTCCATTGCCTGCACTGTCCTCTGGATACCGGATCTGAAGGAGGAACCAGGTACTTTAGATGTACAGGTAACATTCAGTGAGAGTCTGTGACACAAACCTGTCCAGAGAGGCACCTGCAAAAGCCACAAACAGCAGGGACACAAAGCCTGCTTCAAACACAGCTTGCTGAGACCACCAAATTCCAGGGTTAATTCCCTCTGGGTGTTAGATCCCACTCCCTGCTGCAGCAGCCAGGGGCCACCTTGTGCTGCCAGCTCTGAGTCACAGGAACACGTTGCTACAGGTAGCAGCAGACTGCAGGAGTCACACACAGCCATCCCATCATCAGCAACAGCATCTCCACAGCCAAAAAAGGGAAAGAATCTCCACAGCAGCAGATGTGCTGCCTCAGCAGAGTCCAGCTTCCAGCAGTGCTGCAGCCACACAGCTCCCAAAAGGTCAGGAGAGACAAAACCCAGCCTGGAGCTCAGGACAAATCCAGGGAAGTTTATCTGTATTTACAACAAAGACTGTGAGTTTTAAACTCCAGCTGCCTGCACTACAGAATCCACACAGCACAGGGAAAATGACAGCAGTTTTCCAGTGCTCACCTTCCAGCACTAACCAGTTCTGATCAAGCACAACTTCCACCACAGAGCACTGGAAGCACAAACACCCAGCAGCTTCTCCTTCTGAGTCAACAATTCATTCTGCCTGGATGCTGCTGTGACTCATGGGCTGTGATATCACAGCAGCAAATACTTAAAGAACATCAAGGTCTGTGTCCCAAAAACGTTAAGGAAAAGATTTGCTTGCAAATACAGACTTCAAGTATTTCAGTGGTTGTTTCTGTGCAAATGAGCCCAGCATTCCAGGCTCTCTGGGAAGTTCCATGCTGGCCTCTCCCATGCACATGGTTACAGCTGCTTTTGCACAAGATAATGTTTTCATCTTCACAAAGACTGAAATGCCACTTTCTTTTGTTTTCTTTTTTTGCCATACTACATATCCAGTTATTCCTGAAACCTTGGCCATTACAAGTGAATTCTTCACCATCTGTAACAGTGGCTTTAATCCATTGATTTTTGGACCAAAAATCAAGCCCAAAGGTTTCAAACCTGGCCCAGCTGCAGCCTCTCCACAGAGCAGTTACCCCAGGTCCTGCACAGTGACACCCAAAGCTCCACCTGCAGTGCAGCTGCTCTCAGAGCAGGTCTGGCAGGATGAGACCTGGGGGTTTGGGCTCCACACAGTTGATCCAGAAGTTGGCACAGCTGGCGTGGTACTGGTGCCCTCCATATGCCAGCTTGAAGTTATCTGTCTCAGAATTAAAGGCCTGCAAGAAGAATTGAAACAAGTGTGAGAGTCTGGTCCCCTCCAGGCTCTAAACCGTGGGAAACAGCCCAGGACTCTCCCCTGAGCACTCCACCCCATCAATTCCATTTGATTTCAGTTGCAGGAGGACAAAACCTTCAGCCATCACACCTGAGCCAACCTAGACCTGCAGGAGGAGCCCTGGCCTGACCCCTGCCAGCTGACTCACCTTGTTCCCTGCATCTCCTGCTTCTGCTCCATCTCCCCACCAAAGGAGAAGCTTGCCCTGCTTGCCAGCAGACAGCTCCTGCATTTATTTCCCTGGCTCCATCCAGCCTGGCTGTGGGTTAGGCAGGTGCAATTCTTGCTATTAGTGTTATTCCAGGTTGAATTTGATCTGCTTTCTCCTGTTAATTGAAGCTGCTTTACAACAGGAGCCTGTGAGTGTGTGAAGCCACGAGCAGGCTGAAACCACCTTGCTGTTTGTTGCTAGGAGATATTTTCCAATGCCTCACAGCTCCCTATTTAAAAAAAAAAAAATATCCCAGCCCTGCTCTCCACACCCTGGATTTCCTGCAGAGATTTCTAAAAATGCCACTGCCTGCTACACAAAGCCAAAAGTCAATATTTCTAGCACAAAGCCCCTGAAATCCCCCCTCTGTTGCTAGAGACACCCAGGCAGCACAAACTCAGGAAGTCAGGGATTTTCTACCACACAACAGAAGGAGCACAAACCCAGAGAGCTGGGCACAAGGCACAGGCATGCAGACACACAGGGGCAGGCTCTGGAGCATGTTAGTTGGTCAGATCAAGAGTTAACGGCCACAAAACACGACTGGAGAAGAGGATTAATGATTGGTACAATTGAAATGACAGCTGAGAGCCCATCAGCAGCTCAGCCTTCCACACTCAAGAAGAATGAGTCTAGAAAGAATGTTTTTTACAGGTTCATACTTTTTTGGGAAGTTCTTCCACAGGTTTCTCTTCTTTCTGAAATAACGTTGAAACCAAAAAAAAGTCAGGAAAAGTGCCTCTAGTTTGAACTGGCTGGCACAGCTCTGCACATGTCCTGGGAGGCCCTCCCAGCTCTGCTAGTGGCAACAGTCCCCTCTGGTGAGCCATTTCATAAAGAAAAGTCATTAAAAATTTTTTATTTGTTAAAAAAGTATGTATTTTTAAATCTCAGTATGCCAGTTTCTTGCCCATTAGGAACAATTAAACTCAACCCTTTCTCCACAGCTGTGTCACACCAAAGCCCAAGGAACACTGGACATTCCATTATAGGATTTTACTGAGATCCAGCTACAGGTCAGAGTTTACAAATTATAACCAGGAATTTTATTTTTCAATGCACCCTGGCATTGGTGCCCAGGGCCAGGCTGGGCAGCCTGGGACAGTGGGAGGTGTCCCTGCCCATGGCAGGGGTGGCACTGGGGGGGCTTTTTAAGGTCCCTTCCAACCCAAACCAGTCTGGGATTCTACAAATGGAAGCCCAAAGTGTAAATTCAGAAGGAGTTCCAGCAGCACACACTTACTTTGCTTCTGGAGTCCACGTTTAGGAGACACACTCCACAGGCAAGGTCCTGGGCGTTTTTAATCCCGGGGCGCAGCATGCAGGAAGAGAAATCCAGGGAGTTTTCATCTGGCTGAAGAAAGCAGACAGGAACTTTCAGGCATTTTCAGTGCCTGGGAAGGTTTCAGACATCACAATAAAAATGACTGAGCACCAAGAGCCAGCGTGTCCCGTGGCATGGCAGGGTGACAACTGACAGAGCTGTCAGGGTGGGTTTGCCATCTCCACCCATTTCCAACACTCCAAGTCTTCAGAAAGGCCTCAGCTACAAAGGAAGGAATTCTTGAGCTGCACATTCCCACATCCAGAGGGGAAGGAGCACTGGGAGCTGGGGGAAGGCAAACAGAGGATCTGCAGGGGTTTGTGCAGCTGTGGAGGGAGCTCTCCCTAGGGAGTGGCTGCTGCAGGGTTCATTCCCCTGGATCCCTGGTGTTGCCTCAGCAAAAAAGGGCACCTGGTTGTCTCTTTTTGGGCTTTTTTTTGAACCTACAATATGGCAGAGCAGTACAAAATGGGATGTTAAGGTTAACCAAACCATGGAATTCAGGCCAGCAGCCACACACATGCTCAGGTTAAAGACAGGCAAAGGGTGGGAGAATAAACCTGTAAATAACAAATTATTGTGGTCACTTTTCCAGGACTCAATCTCACATTTCAGCCACAGGATGAATGATCAATTAAAACACTGCATAAAGATGACATAAAACTGTTCAAATTTTGCACTGAAGACAGTAATGCAAATAAAAGCAATGACTAGAAATGCAAGAAGCTTGCATCCCAAAAACTGTGGGATCCCAGGCCATGTGTGTCTTAATGCACACTGTGGGTGTGCTGCTCACACTGCCCTGCTGAATGGCTGGAGAGTAACTGGAATCCTGAAAAAAACACCCCTTAATCTCTAAGCAGATCAATCAAATTAATAAAGGCACTCTGATATTTGTTTACCAAATGCACGAGTGAAGCAAATGACAAGGTCATCCTGCAATTTGCTGCGGAAAAACCACAAGGCTGTGCATAAAATTACCTTGTAACAAAATCCTTTAAAAGATGAAATTAACCTTTCCAAGAGCATGCCCGGGAGCTGGGATCCTGCTCTGCAGTTAATTGGCATTTCTGCACCACTTAGGATCCTGTAACAGCAGAGGTGGGGCTTCCACCCCTCCCAGTGAACCCCGTGGGGAAGAGAGGCAAGGTCAGGGGTGATGTGGAGAATTGCAGGAGCCACAGGAATTTACACAGGTTTGTGTAAATTCAGCTGGACTCTGTGTGCAGGTGAGAAGTCACTGCTGCAGCTGCAGCACGAGCCAGGAGCTGCTGTGGCTCAGAGAACAGGGCCAGGCTCTGGACTTGCAGTAATCCCTGTAATCTTCCAAGGAAAAGCACTTTAGCAACTGTATTTTAATCCACCTGTTTGAATTAGGAAAGGATCCTGACAGCTCCTGGGATTGCTCCTCTCAGCAATGCCAGAGCTCAAACAGGTGAATCCAGGCCTAGCAACTTCCTCTGCCAGGCAGGAAAATGCTGAGGATATCAATTTCCTTGGATGGCAGGCTCTGTGCATCACCAAAACACCTGGGGAGGTTCAGAATGTGCAAAAGGTGTGTAAAAAGGGACTGATCACTCATAATACCTGCCTTGCAGGGAATGACAGTGAGCTGCAGATGGGCATTTCAAGCAGAATCCAAGAATTCCAAGCCTTGCCTATAAATGAGTGTTCATTGGGAAGGAAAAAACCTTTTGTGGCCACAGCTGCAGTGCAAGGAGGAAGCCACAGATTAAAAATCTCTGAGGAAGCCTCCCCATGGTGATGATGTGCTCAGTGATGCTGGGGGGTGTGCTGATCCTGAAGGCTCCTTGGACAGGCACAGAGGGATCCATCCACTGTGTCACTCAGTAGAAAGCACACAAAAATGGGGGATTCCCTAAAATGATGAGTTTGTCCTGGTTAAAGGAAGTGATTTTGCACATTGTATCTCCTGCAACACAAACCCCACCAGGTATTTAATGTCAGGGTGGTTTTCCTGCTTTCTATTCATGTCTGTTCTGTGCCCCTCTCTACCCCAGCTCCTCTGCAGACCCTTCCCAAGGGATGCTCCTGCTCCAGAGGGGCTCCCTCACACCATCCCTGCCTGTGTCCCTCACCCAGCCATGCCCAAAGCTCTCCAGCTCCTACCAGCCTGTCTGGGAGCTTTTCCTGGCAGTGCAGAGCAGGAAAAGCTGTTTAGTCTGTGGCAGGAACCAAAACAAACTCGGGCATTTCCAAATGCAGAGAGAAGGGAAAACAGTTCAGTTGTTCCTGTGTTGCTCCACTGTGTGTTATGGAATTGTGAGCATTAAAGCCAATTGCAGGGATATTAAAAAAACAAGACGTGTCCCTGTCATTCTGGCTTTGTAAAATGGCTTATTTGGATTTTATTAAATTTGCCTTACTGGAGATGCCCACAGACACCCAGGACATCACCTCAATCCCTGAGGTACCAAGTAAAACAACATCCTGTCTGTGCATAAATAGCAGTTTTCTCAGAGGGGTTTAAACTGGCTTTCACAAATAAGTTCATTTCCATTCTCCAAGACAAGAAACACAAACAGTCAACTCAGCACACGCAACAAAGCCTCTTTAAATAAAATTATGACATTTGTTTTAGCAACCAGGCAGCTTATTTGGGTCTTACCGTCAGAGCAGCCAGGGACATGAAGCTGATCAGGTTGTTCCACACTTTATCAATATCCTTCAGCAGCTGCTGCAGCTTCTCACTGCACACAGCAGTTGCTTTGATGCCCAGCTCCACCCTCTTTGTCACTCTGTAGACTTCAACAACCCCTGTGGATGTAAAAGAGGGAAGCAGAGAATGCACTGGAGCCCCAGCCCTGAACTCAGAAATGGCAAAAGCAGAGTGGCACAGGAGGGGGGGGCAGTTCAAAGCTGGAGTTACATTTATTTGCCAAATAATTTGGCATTTATTTGAAGTTACATTTATTATTCAGAGGCAGGCAAAAATTAGGATTTCAAATAATGCCATCTGGGGAAGAGTGATTCTGTATTCCTGGTTTTTAGGGAAGAACTTTCAGTGTAAAGCACTGTAAAGTGGAAAATGAAAACATACCCTGTAAATATTCCATGCCTTGGGCAGACTGGATAACTTCAGTGCAAACAGATGAACTGCTGATTCCATTTAAGGTGTCATTGGCTTTCTTTATGACCTGGTGGGAATGAATTTCATAAAATGATGGGGTTTCTATCTTCAAATAATCATTACAAACAAGATTACCCCCAGCAGAAGCTGTTATTCAGAAAAGGAGAAAAATTAAACAAGAAATGATTGCCACACTCCATCACATGTTTTATACACTCCTGCTTAAGTAGATCAGGGGAAAGTATGAACATTTAAAACCTTAATGTATTCCCCCCAATAGTTTCATTACCAAAATAAGAGTTTTAAGAGCATGTCTTGCTTTCTAATTTAATAAGAGCATTCACAGTCTGGGCTCTCTAATACTCAAATGCAAAGAAGAAATGTTCAGGAGCACTGATCTGGCTGTGAAATATCTCACAGCAGCACATGAACAGGCCCTGGGCAGTGCACACCAACAATTCTGTCCCTCAGGCAGCCCTGAGAGCCAGGCTCTGGTACCAGTGCCCTGAGCACACAACACTGGGCACCAAACACAGAACAACCCCCTAAGCAGAGAGCTGGAATATTCAGGGAGAAGCCAAACTAATCCCCAGGCACAGGGAGATCAGTGTAGGGTGTTTAGCTGAGGAGGTGGCAGCTTTTGGTTTAAAAACTGCAACTCCCAGGGCTGATTCCCACACTTCCTCTGCCTGCTGGTGTCAAACACTGAGGGAGGCAGGTCCTGCAGGGAGGAGGGAAGGATCTGGAGGAGGAGGAGCAGCCACACTCACCTGCAGGGCACTCTCCAGGCACCTCTGCCACTCGTAGGCGTACCTCTCACTCTCCTAGAGCAAAGAGAAGGACAGGCTCAGTCTTGTTCCTACACACATTTCTCTCCCTCTCTCCTACACAACAGACACACAGCAGACAGGTAGTTCAAAAGACTATTTGCAGATCAGCTGTGTGAAGTTTTAATGGATCTGTTCCTAATTTCTCCCCATTCTTTTAAGATTCTTTATGCACCTGAACTCTAAAATTTGATTTCTGGGAGTGGGAATGAGTTTCAAAAGGAAAATGTATAAGGGTGGGTAAAAGGTTTCATTGCACACACCTCCTCTTGACACATTTGTTACAGTCTGCTGTTCTAGCAATGGGGATTAGCAGAATTTAATCTGAGTCCTTCTCCCATCTCTTCTCAGGATGAGCAAAAGAAACAACTACACACAGCCAAAAAGCGATGCCATTTCCCAAAGCAAACTGTCTCTGCCAAAGCTGGGATTAGATTTAAACTGCAACTCATTTCCAGTCAAAAGCTTAGGCTGCAAGGTCAAGTGATTCTGTGTTTCAGACAACATCCTGTGTTTTCCCACTTCCCTTTGAAGATGTGAGAGAAGAAACTTCCAGGTCCCACTCACAACATCCGACTGCACCCGGACACATCTCACAGTCACGCCCACATTCAAGCAGGCAAAGCCCCAAAAAGTGGGATACAGAAGCCCCCTGATGGCAGTGGCAGCCCAGGTGTGCTCCAGAGAGCTCCTTACCTCCACCTCCCCAGTGAGGTCCTTGTACTTGTCCCTGATCACGGGCAGGGCTGGCTTCTCGCTCAGCGTGTTCGAGCGGTCCCTGAACGGCTGCTCCAGGGCTGCCAGAGGGGAGGAACGGCTGATTTCTCTGTCCCCCAGGCTCAGGCTCCTCTTATGAGACCCTAAAAAGTCAGGTTGTAAAAAGTTATTCCTTCACTCGAAAGACCCAGGCTATTTAAAATGAATGAAGTGGCAGCAAGGGTTGTCCCGCTCCTCCAGAAGAACAAATATTTCTCTTTACTCAGTGACTGCTGCAGATCTCCCCAAGTCCCTCAATTCTTACAGGTTTTTGGCCCAACAAATATTTCCCTTGTAGAAAAAGACCTGCTCCAAATGCCACAGAAATCAATGAGAAGATTCAGGTCCTTTCCAGCAGCCTTTGGAACAATCCCCATTAACTAATTTATAATTCAATTAGGAGAACCAGCCTTTGATGAGCACATGCATCATGAGGTTCCTCCACGGTGGGCAGGCTTACCTTGCACAGACAGGTCAAAGGTGGCCAGCTCACTCTTGATCATCTCCTCACTGGATTTCACCTTGCCTTGGGAAGTGGCCACCAAGAAGTCGAACTTGCTGATTTTTGGTTTTTCACTTTGGAACTCTCCGAAGTCGTCCGTGGCCTCTCTCCGCAGCTCAGAGGAGGCTCCAGCGAGGAAATCGGCGCCCAGGGCCGTGTCAGCCGCTGCTGCATCCTGAGCTTCCGAGGGAAGCCTGGCAAAGTCCCCAAAATCCCCGACGTCGTCGTCGCCGGCACCGCTGGAGACCGGCCCCGACTCCTTAAAGTTGGCGAAGGCTGCGAAGGAAACATCCTGCAGAGCATCCTCGCTGGAGAAGGTTGTCACTTTGGAAACCGTCGTCATGGTGATGTTTTCCGAGCTGCCAAAGAAGGTCTCCTTCTTCTGGAGGACGGCGGTGGCCGCCGAGGAGCCGCTCGCCGAGAGCCGCTTGCCCTGCTGGCCTTCGTCCCTGTCGGAGCCGGAGCAGTCGTAGCTGGCCAGGCTGCTGACTGCAGAGCCACTGTGACAGCTTCCAAACGGGCCACCCTTTAAGTCATCCACATCTGAAACAAACCCCCACAATTAGGAGCTGAAGTTCAAAGCCCTGAACTCTCCACGCCGCCTAAGAACGACTCGCTGAGAGCCTGGAGGAACTGCAAGGACAAACACAGGGAACTGCGGTCGCGCTGAGGCTTCGGCTGGAGTTTGCACAAAAAATAACCTGGAAAATACCTGAGCGTTTCATACAAAAATTTCTGAATACAAAAATTCATTCTTTCTCAATGAATGTAAGCCTTGACCTTTGAATGCCGCCTTACATTTTAAGCTGAAAGTCACCATACTGCTATGGTAGTGAAGAAACACTAAAAAAAAACCCAAAAAAATGAGTTTCTGGCCAGTCCAGGCTGCACAGATCACCAGCTGAGTTTTCTGGCTGCAGAATCTACAATCAAAATATAAATGTTACAACTCAAACACCTTTAATGCGTTATTTCATCTTATCAAATCCAACCACACAGGAGACTGGCCTGGCTTTTCCATTCCTCTGATAAAGTATTAATACACTTTAATTTCATATTCATGCTTTGATACAAATAACATGTAAAAATGTGCTGCAAGGATCTAAAAAAGCCTAGAAATCCTGTTTGAGCTTATCAGGGCTCCTGCAGTGCTGCACGGCCGACTCGTCAAACTTCCAGGTGCCAGCACTGACAGGGATATTGCAGAGATCATGTTTTAACTGAATAAATAGTTTGTAAAAGCTAAATCTAGAGAAAATCCAATTATTTTGCAGAAAGCTCTAAACATTTATACCCACCTGGTGATTACATGGGCCAATAGGTTCTTCTCCCTGGCAGGGGCAGGTGTGAGATCAGAGGGGGCTCTGGCTGCTCCCACCCTGCTGATCTGTCACCTCCAGAGTGACACTGATCCCCAAAGGCACAGGGAGCCAGGGCTGGGCAGTTTGCACTAGAGCATGAGCCCCCCATCCCAGCAAACCAGCCCTCCTACCCTACTCCTGGCATTTGTTTTCCAGCAGGAACAATTTGTTTTCCAGCAGGAACAACTGTCAGTTTGGATTGCCTGGGCCTGGCAGCTGCAGGAACAGCAAACCAGACCATGGGAAGTTTTCCCTGAGCCTCCCTGGGGCTGAGATCCTGGTGCTGAACACCAAGGGATGAACAGGCTGGCACGCTGGGCTCTGACAGGGAAAACAAGCTGAATTCCCAGCTCTCCTTTTCCTCCACTCCAGCCACAGCAGCCCGAGGATGAAACCATTCTAACAACCCATTTCTGCCTTGGTTTATTCATCTCACTGGAGGGGGAGAGCAGGCCAGGCTCCAGGCTGCTTCCCAGGCATGACCCACACACGTGGCTGATGAAAAACCTGAGCCACACAGCGTGTCATCCACCAGCCCCTCCTGCAGCTGCCACCTTGTCCTGCCAGCACCCCAAAGCCAGAGCTGAGCCCCCTGCTCACACATCTCCGAGTGCCCCTGGAAGTGTGGATGTGCAGAGGGTGAACAGAGATGGAATCACCCGAGTGAAAGGAGCAGCAGAGGGGTTGGTGATTTAGCACCACACACCACACACCCTGTGCTCTCAAGTTTTTGTCTGAAGGAGGGAAATGAAAGCTTTGCAAGAAAGAGAGAGCCAGAAGCACCTCCAACACGTGAGCCAGCTGTCATTAACCCTGGGATCCTGCAAACACCACCAGCCACCAGGCAAGCTCTGCTTCCCTTCAGGCTGTGCTGGCTCAGACCCCAGCACAGATCTGAGCCTCACCACTGTCCCAGAGAGAGGGAGCAGAGCTGATCCCACCAGCACCTGCACACCCACATCCTGCTGGGAACCACTCCTGTGCTAACTGCTAAGATTCTGAGCTGCAAACACATCCTGGAGGTGCAGGATGCTGATCCAGCCCTGGCTCAGGCTCAGGCAGGAGCAGCAGCAGCTCCAGGGGGAATCCTGAGCTGGCCTGCAATCAATAGGGCAGGGGAGGCAGAACAATAGTTTAATTATTCACAAACCAAGAGTCAAGATTCTCTGTCTGTGAACTCAGGCAGACACAGAACATCAGAAGAGGTGCCAGGGCTCAGGTGAAATGTAATGGTTCAGTTCTGTACTTTTGGTTTTGGTTTTTTTTGGTTTTTTTTTTGATAATTCCAGAAGGATCACTCCAGTGAATAAACCTTTTTCTAGGAATTTTTTATTTCTGGAAAAACACTGCATTCAGAGTCAGTGTTAACAGTTCAAGCAGTCCTAAAACAATTTAGTGAGAAGTATGAAAAATAAGAATGTGGAACCCAAAGTCCAAGGTGCCTGATCATCACCTGGGAGCAGGTGCACCTGCAGGAGCCAGGCAAGGGAAAGCACTGGCTGCAAGGAATGCACAGCAGGATGAAATACAGTTAAAAATATTGCTTCCCAGTCTCATCTCATCTAAAGAAAAACTTGCCACCCCTGATTTGAGCCAACTATAATAATTTATTTCAACTACCAAGGATTAAGTTATGGCTGGAGGCAAATTACAAGCTGGAGCCTCAATGTCAACAGTTTAATCATTTAAGGAAAACCCTTGACAGCATTAGTGACTATCTGAAGAAAACTGAGGAAGACAACTCAGGGACACTGGAATAAACCTGGGGGATTCCAGCCAGCAGAGGAGACTTTCAGGTTTTTGTATTTCATTTGTAAAGCCAGCTGGGGTGGCACGTTTTGGTTGTTGGGGTGACCCAGGTGACACCAGGGCTGCTGTTACCCTGGGAACATCCCCTGCAGCCCAGGACCTGCACAGGGACAGGCTCCACCTGCTCACTGCTCCCCAGAAAGGGACAGCAGGCTGCACAGCACACAGCTCCATGCACTGCTGCTGGCAGTGCCATGCCTGGCAGCAAACCTGAGACATCCCCAGCCCGTTTCCCAGCTGGGGAAGCCTGGAACAGCTAACAGAAAGGGAATTATTCCCTTTGCTTTCTCTAAAGAATGGCTGTAGCAAAGGTGGAAACCATCAAGAGTGCTGTAAGATAAATGAAAATGAAGGAAACAAGAGAGAAAAGGCTCCAAACCTTGTGGAATTACAGGATTTGCTAATTATTTTGAAATGATCAACGTTTCACAGCAGAATAAAACCCCAGAGCTGACACTGGGAGCCCAGAGGCCCTTGGGAAGCCATGGCAAACACATCCACACCCTCCCTGTCAGAGCCTTCCCGGGATAAACCAGGGTGGATAAGCTCTTCTGTGTGCAAAAGTAACCCAAACGAGGGCAAGGGAGTCAATCTGACTGTCCAGTCTGGACAAAAACATCATAATTACAGTCATGAACGTTCCTCTGCCTCCTCCAGGAATGACTGGCTCAACAAACACAAACTGCACCAGCCCTGCAGAATTAGCCTCAGCTTTATGCTCAAAGCTTTGGTTTAAAAACCTTTAGGGCTGGGCACGACCTGGGATCTCCAGAACCAAGGAGGGGTGTTATGTTTTTCTCCCTTTTTCTTTTTTCCCCCTTTTAAAGCCTCTCCAGTTTGGTGTAAAGAGGAAAAGCCACATTCTGCTTTCTGGGCTGGTTTCTGTTCTTGTGGCAACTCCAAAACCCCACAACATTTTAACTATTCCACATCTCAATTATTTTTAGCTTTTTTCCTTGTCTCCTAATTTGATGCTAATCCCAAGCTGTCGGTGGCTCAGGAGCTGGAGGAATGTGAAGTGACATAATTGCATGCCAAAAAATTTGCAGCTGTCATCCATGTTTGAAAGTTTCAATATTTAAAAGGTAGAACTTCCCAAATGGAGAATTTACTTTGGGGCTCTGGTTAACTCACACTGGATTAGGTAAATAAATATCAGAACATTATTGAGCGGGCTGCTACTCATAAAAGTCTAGACAGCAACACAGTTTTTCAGTGCCAAGTCACAGAAACAACCCTGCCACCACACATTTCCTCCACTCCATCCCTCTCAAACACAGATCTTTGGAAAAATATGATTTAGGCTGATATGTAAAGATTCAGGAGGTCACAGGGAGCGAGGTCAAAGCGTTGGAAGAGGAGAAGGAAGCTCACCCACACCCTGCTCTGCAAGAGACAGGCACCCACCAGCTTAAGGGGATACCAGAACCTTCAACTCTGTGTTTTTCAGGAAGAAGAGATACATTGCTAGTTTGCAACAAATCACACACACCCCCACGTTTTCAAAATATGCCAAGATAATATTTATTAACACAGCAGGACTTACAGATCACAAAAGATAGTGATACAGAGGAGCTCGGAAGGGCGGTATCAGAGAAAAGCATGCAGGTCAATACTTGCAGAAGAGAGATATCAAAGCAGATCTGAAAAGGCACATTCACACAGGAAATGTTTAGTTGAAATCAGACATTAGAAAAAGCAGCAAAAAAAACCTGAAGTTGATTAAAATATACAGAGAATCTCCAGTAATGCCAAAGAAAAAGGTATTTTACAGGTGTGTCAGTGCAGCAGATAACCCTTTGAGGGTGCCTGGGGCAGGGCTCCTCTGGCTGCAACCTTTGGCAGGAAGAACAAATCAGGTTCACCCCACAGGAGCAGGTGCCCATTCAAATGCTCTCAGCTCGGAGGGGAACAGAAATTTGGTGTCACAAAAGAAGCAGCCTGGTTCAAACTAACAGCATGCAGCCAGTGCTCAAAGGGTTATGGAGTAAATGCAGGAGAAATCAGGGAACATTAGAATCATCTACCTTCCACACAGAGAGTCAAGAGCAGAGCTTGAAGAGGCTGTATCCCCTTTGGAGAGAGAAAACCTGGAAACCTTTCATCCCTCAAGAGACAACAGGGCCCTGGCAGGGGAAGCAAGGATTTCTCCCTAATTCCCAGCACCTACCTGCCCATACCTGGAAGCTACAAATGTCAAAGCTCACAGCCCAGGGACAAACAGCTCTGTGTGGGCACGTCACCAAGTCAGACCATCCCTGTGCACCTCTGTCCTGCTGCTGCTCCCCTGCAGATGTGACACAGGGCCTGCACAGGGACAACCTTCCATTTCCCAGCAGGGAGGTGACAAAGGGATACTGTCCCTTTCTGACATTTACAGATGGAAGGAAACGGTGAGGGAAAAAATAAAAAAAAAATCTGCTTTTTAACTTCATGTAAACTGAAAAAAAGGAAAAAAAATAAATAAAGGACTTGACCATCAGCAGTTCACAGCTTGAAATGCAAACACACAGAAAGGAACACATGAGCACAGGAGTGTTTGTAGCAGGGTCCAGAGCACATCCTGCCACCAAATCCAAACAGTTAAATGGAGCAAAACTCTCCCTTTTGGAATAACACCTAACTTGGCACCATAGGAGAATACAGACTTAAGTTTAATAAAAATAGCTTCTAATTAATACTTCAGAGTTCAAAAGTTTAGCAACAAGCACATGAAGGGCTAACCCCTTTAAACAAACCAAAAAGAAGAGGCTTTCCTGCCACAAACAGCAATTATTCATCACGGATTGCTGTGGCAAAATCACACGTCCTGTAAAGAGCTACAGAAGTCAAACTACCACCAAAAGAGGCTAGAAAAATATTAGGAAAAAGTGCTTTCAAACCCAAAGTAAACATTCAAGAATACACTGTTGGTGCTACGTTTTGACAGCTCACTCAACTTGGAGTTTTCCCAAGCAGCAATATGAAAATTAAATGTCTTTGCTAATAAATTATTCCTGATATTTGTACCCTGTTAGAGAGTATCTTCCACATCGAAGTTGCCGACTTAATTCTCTCCCCTACTTAAAAATATCATAGAATGCAAAATTACAGTACTGTATATCTTTTCTCTACCCATATCTGCAAAAAATGGAAGAAATATTTCATGTGGAAATAACCAATTCTTGCAGTAAGAGCTTTTACATTTACAGTTTGTATGTTCCCCCTGTTCAGAAAAGCCTTTGACTGCATAAAACTTGTCCTAGAACACAGTAATAGTTCCCATGTTGTTGAAGGCCACAGAACATTTAACTACAGCTTATCTCCTATGTATATATGAAAAGAAAAAGCAGGACACTTGGGAAATTTGTTTTATGATATGTGTTCAGGTCAGAGATGGTCAGTTCACTCCCTCAGGAATGTTGTCATAAAGGGAAATTAAAGAAGGTGGAAACCTGATAAGGATAAAGTGAAAGTCCCATGGTTTAAATTTAGGTCCAAGAGCTCCCAATCGTGAGACCAGCACTTGCAGCCCCTTGGCACAATGATTTCCACGAGGGATTTAACACTGGAAGGTGTGTGAAATGCTCTACAACTGCAGTCCTGCAAAATCCTGCCCACCCAGACTGAGCCCCACTGTAAGGGGAACACACTGGTGTTGGTGATTTGTCAGCTTCTCATTAACAGCCCCAATTAGTGACCCTTGGGAAGCGCCAGTGGGGAAGTCCCCAGGCCAATGCTTTGTGGAAAACAAGAGACTCAAGTGAGACTCTGCCATCATCTTGCTGGTACAAATGGAATGACACTGTGCACTGAAATATTTCCCACTCGAGTCCCTTAAGTGCCAATAGGGAACAGGTACCAGTATGATGATGTTAAATCTCAAAAATAAACTGGCCTGGAGTTCAAACTGTTCCAGCTAGTTCTATTTATAGTCTTCTAAGACAAAAAACTAAAGAGTGCCCTGCTGAGGGGCCGTGGCTGGCGGGGACACACACTGAGGAGTCTTCCACTACTGAAAGACGAGTGCATAATACTGTAATTGAGCACAGAGAACACGGAATCTGCACCACCTACGTTACCAGAGCAATCTAACCAGTTCCTCACCTGCTGCTGGTGGATGCTGGCCACTAACTGTTGGCAAATCCAAAGAGCTATCAGACATGACATGCTTAAGATCTCCTCCCACATCAGCCAGTTTCATGTCAAACTGAACAGACAGCGCGTCTTCGGAGTCCTCCTTGCCCACGCTGCTGCCGCCGATGGAAGGCAGATCCAGGGATTTCACCGAAGCCGAGTCTTCTTTGGCCTGCTTGAAAGCTGCCACTTTGTCCACCAGAGACTTCTCGGCGCCGCTGGAAGAAAACTTGTTGGAGTGGAAGTCAGCAAAGTCATCGTCGCTCTTGACCGAGGAGAGCGCGCTGTCCTTGGCCTCCTCGAAGCCCGCTCCAGAGCCCTCCAGGGACAGCTGCTTGAAGATGTCGTACTTGGTGGGCGTAGCAGTGGTGGCAGAGCTCTGCCCACCCGTCACCGTGCTGCCCGAGGAGCCAGCCTGAGCAGCAGGGCTGGCCTCCTGCTTGAGGGAGTCGTATTTGTCGTCAGGTTTTTGTTCGGAAAACCCCGCGCTGTTGTTGAAAGCCATAAAATCTGCAAAGTCATCTTGTCCGCCGGCTGATGCGCCGTTAGAAAATTCCCCAAAGAGGTTGAACTCTCCAAAGTCATCAGCTAAGCTTGAAGTTTTGCTGGGTGCTGGCTGGGCAGAGGCGGATGGAAGGGGTGGGGGGGGGAAGGAGCCCGGTTTTGAGGTGTTAAATGCAGGTGGGAAGGATGGCTGCTTGTTTTCTCCAGGAGAGGAAAAGAGCTCCAAGTCTGCCAGATTCAAAGGGGGCTTGGCTTGTGTTGGCTGTTTTGGCTGAGCAGGCAGAGGAGGGAAGGGTGCAGGGAAGGTTTTGTCTTTGGAGGGTGGCTCTAAGGGGGAGATGCTGTCAGCGGTTTTGAAATCTGTGAAACCATCGTCGGATCCTGTGGGCTTGAACTCTGCAAGGTTCTCTCCTGGGAATGAAAACAGGGAGAAAAACAACAATTAAACCCTGCACAACAAACACAGCATGTTCACACCACGCAAGCAAGCAAATTATTCCATGCAGTGGCAGAAGGTTTTAGGCAAACTGTTTAAATGGAAGACCTCGGGGTGCACACAGAACTGCAAACTCAACTCCCGTGAGCCACACAAGTGTCAAGGGCAGTGATTCTACTTTTCACTCCAGCAAACACCTAATTCTCTCAAATAGCCTCAAAGTCATATTAAACTCCCTTTACACTGAGTTAATATCAAAACACACCATGACAAATGGATTCAGAAGGAGATCAATACTGCCTTATTTGGCTTCCATGCAAGTTCTTCTCCCCACCTCATCCTCTTCGTGTTTGCCAAACAATGAATGTAATTTTGAATTTCACTTATACCAATACAGTATTTGCTTTTTATGGAAGCAATTCCTCCCTCTGAAATATTGCAGCTTTTTCAGGGGGGATCACCAGATGGCTGAGACAAAACCAGCCTGAGGTAAGAATGTTTTCATTGAATTTACATTCAATATTTTGGTGTGCTGAATTATAACTTTCCTCTTTTGAACATGAAAACATTGTTTAACCCATTCACCAGCATGGACATACTTGGACTACTTGTAATTTTAAAGTATTGATGTTTACTTTAAGACAAGTGTCCAATAAATAGATTTTTTTCTGTTTTAGAAACACACCACTAGCATTTAATTGTTAAGCTACCACAGTGTCACACTTTAAATCAGTTTAACCAAGATTTAAAAGAATATTCTTAGTAATGGCAGTAAAGGACCACAACTACACCTGACCTTTTATTCCATTCTCCCTCCCCTCCAAATCAATTCATTTGGCTCAGTAACAATATAAATATTCCTGAAGTTGCTACTCATTAATCAAAACTGCAACAGCACAGCAAACTAAACTTACTGAAGAATTGCAAACTTTTCCATTAGAAATGTAAGCTGGTGAAAGGGTTAAGAGTGGTCAGACCTTGACAGCAGGTAAATACAGCAACTTTCTATATTACAGAACATGTACAGAAAGAGATCAAATATTATTTCATTTTACTGCAAGCATTTAATCCTGAAGAGGTTCCAAGCATGAGAAGCTCACAAAACACCACAGGGGTTTCATAAATGAATGACTCCTTACTTAAAACAAATTCCAACCACATCATTGCTTTAAAATAAAACTCAGGAGCACCCAGAAGAGATGCCAACCTTCCAGAAATACCATCAGCACATTGTTCCAACAGGATATTGCCCTGTTTTTACAAAATACTTCCTACCAAGTTTTTTAGAGAAGCAGCAGCAGCATTATTTTAGAATTGCAGAGATGGAAATTCTGCAGCTCAAAGAGAAATGCTACAAATGATAATGAAAATCCAAGAAAGCCCCAGTGCTTACCCAAGTATTTGCTTTCTGCTGGTTGCTCTAATTCCCGGAAAGCGCTGTACTTGTCCCCTCCATCTAAAGAGGAGAAAAGAAATACATTTACACAGAGAAATTATCAACTCACACAGCAAAATTATCAATTCATTCAGCAAAATTATCAATTCATACAGCAAAATTATCAATTCATACAGCAAACGTTCTATTAATTGCTCTGATTTTTAAATATGAATATCTTATCAATGCCAAAAAGAAGATATATGAAACTGTACAATAAATTGCTCATAGTGCTTGTGTATTTGTCCTTTTACCTCCAAAAGCAGCTGCACTCTCAGAAGGCTTCTCAGCTGCCATTCCTTTAAACACAGCATATTTGTCAGCTGGTGAAAGTGGCTTAGTACCTGGGAGTGGCATTAGTAAAGAAGGAACACTAAAAACAAAAGAGATAAAAGCAAAGTTCCTTAATTTATCCATAAGAAATCTGCATTTCCAGGTTTTAAATAAAAGAGTCTCTTATTATGGCTACACAATTTGGTTCCTAAACCTAAGCTTATGCCTTAATGAGTGTTTAATCCAGCCCCTATGTAAGTGACCTCAGCTGGGTAAATTCCCACTTTATCTCACCTAATCATATTTCTTTGGTTCAAAGTCAATTTACACCGTTCTTGATTTTAATTTCTGTCAAAACCATGAACAAAACACTCCAGAAATTTATACCAAGGAATTCGTAGCCCAGGAGAGAACAACCACACAGACACACCCCAGGAATCAGAATCACTCCTGCTTAATTCATCCCTAGGAAAATTCCCCCTGATAAAACCAGATACAGTAAAGAGCTAAAACTGCATGAGATTTTAACAGCTCCATACTTTCAGCTTATCTAATTCTGATTATATCTCATTACATATTGTAAAATTAAGATAATAAAGTGGGATCACTGTTCAAAGGAAGGAAAATAATAACTCTGAATTTCTGTCAGCGCCAATCAGCGAGCTTAGGCAGGTATCTAGTCAGCAAAATAAGGATTAATGCACAGTTACACAAGCAAGCCTTTTTGCATAAACACACTGTACTTTATCCAGTAAAACTGCCACAACAACCTAACACCTTGTTAGCAAACGCTGGAAGATTTAGGAGAGAGCTTTGCTGGCCCTCCACACAAGCCCCGTTATCAGAGCTTGGCAGCTCCACACAACAACATCCTTTACATATGAATGATGCATTCTACCTCCAGTTTGTGTCGTTCACATTGGAAACCTGAATGAATTTCTATTGCATTCTTCAGCCCGGAGCAAGAATCTTTCCAGAGCCATTTAAATCTCCTTATCAGCAGCCTACAAGCAACACACAAACGAAGCACTTGCACACATGTGCTGATGCTGGTCCGTGGTGCTTGCAGGCAGACAGTGCAACGGCAAAAAAAAATAGAGCTTATGGTAATATAATTAAATTTCCCATCCCTGCAAAGCAGGCTATTAGATATGCAATCTTGGCAAATGGAATGGTTAATCAGCTGTACTCCACAGATGGCTTTTTTTTTAAATAAAGCTCCATAAGCAATTAGATTATAGCTCATTGTAACGTTTTGTTCAAAACTGAACGCTTTCACAACTGAATAAAGAGAACTGCTGCAGTGAAAAAGAAACATCATTTTCTGAAATATTTCTTTATGATCCTCTACTTTCCATTGTGCAATTAACAAACAGTTTTCTGTCAAAACTTTCAGTAACAGATTAGCTTCAGCTGCAAAATGACATCTAACACAAGATCTACTTAAATCAGCATCTTCAGACCCACGTGGCATTGACTGACACCCCTGGGAGTGTCCAAGGCCAGGCTGGACAGGGTTTGGAGCAATTTGGTTTAATGGAAGGTGACTCTGGCCCATGGTGGGGGGTGGAACTGATTATCTTTAATGTCCCTTCCAAACCAAAACATTCTGGACTTCTGTGCCATCAGCAAAATTCTATTTCTTACACAGAATCCATCTGCCATAGGTAGGAGAACAATTGGGCTGAGCATCCCCCTTTGATGTCACTGCTGAGGAAGCACCTGGTAATCAGGGCTCTCATGGAATTCAGAGCTCTGTTTGCCACTAAGAACAGCCAATTCCTACCCAGAAAATGTGTCTGTCTACAATCAGACACCTGGGAGGTGCATAAAGAGGAAAGAAGGCTGAAATTCTGTAGTCTTTGTAGACCTTGAAAGGTCGATTGTGAACTATCAAAGGGAGGAAACATGTTTATTTATTTTGTTATACAAAACCTGCCTGCTCAGGAATTACATCTTGTCTCCCAAAGGGAAAGCCAGGATTGCTGGAGTCTGAATCATGTTTCAATTGAGATTTACAGTCAGGTATCAAAAGTTTAGGCACTGGCCAGAGCAATGACAGAAACACCAAGGACCTGGTACCTGCTCCGGTGCTGTGAGCTGGCTGCTTTGGCTGCCTCCCCCTGGAAATCAGTGAAGGAGTCATCCAGGGAGCCAGACTTTGAGGCATCCTGAAACTCCTGGAAGTCATCATCTTCTGGTTTTACTACCTGAGTTACAAACAACACATGAATTGCTATGCTGCTGGCTCTTCAAACTGTCATACAGCAAGAAAGCAGCTTGAGCAGTGTGATTAAGAGGGGAAAAAAAGAAGGAAGAGAACCTTTCAACACCAGCATCATCAGCACTTCCACTTTGTCTGCACCTCACTCTGTTCAAACATACACAGGATTACAGGAGCAGGAATGAACAACAGTTCATTATTTCACAATAAATGTGTTATTGATCGTAGCCATGTCATCTTTTAATACAAGACAAATATTAATAATTTAAATCAATGAATAATTTAAAATTAATAGCACCACAATAATATTTTCTGAAGGATGAAGCATGTCTGCAAACAGCAAAATCATCCCCCACATGATTTACCTTTGTAAATGGAAGGTTTTCAGTGTTCTCAGCTGCTCCTGGAACTCCTATTTTACCAGCTATTAGAGTCTGCTGTACAGTTTAACCTGAAATTCCATTTTGTGCGCATTACAAAATCCTAACTACAACTAAAATCCTCTTTGCAATACAGAACACTTCTGTACCTCTCCTAATGCCACCAGAAAGAACTGCAAAAATAAAAGAACGCCCTTACTGGCACTTCACATTTACAGACGTCACATGCCGGATTTCAGCTCTGGCTCTTTTTACCATTTATTTAAAACCTGTTCTCACCATGCGAGTTTGGAAGTGCCAGGCTAATTTCCCCTGCAGGGAAGGGGGTTTCCGGGCAGGGAGGAGCTCACCTGGCCGGCCGGGTAGGAGGGCAGGAAGGCTCCGGAAGGCTGTGCCGCACTGGAAGCGGGGGCTGGAGCCGGGGCTGGAGCCGGGATGCTCATGCCCATCACGGAGGGCCCGATGCCCAGCCCCACGGAGGCCGGGGCAGCCGCGGGCAGCAGCGGGGGCTGGCTCACCCCGCCGGGCAGCGGCACCGGGAAGCCGGACAGGGTGGGGACGGGCGCGGCTGGAAACTGGTTCAGCACGTCAGGGCTCACGGCAGGGATCCCTCTCTGCAGAGACAACGAGCACGGTTAGGTACAGGTGCAGTGCTAACAAAGGGTGTAGTGTGCTCCCAGCGCCAGCCTGCAGCTCCTTGTGCTGAAGCCAACAACGAGCAGGGTACTGGTTAAGCTCCCAGGAAATCTCTGACATCCAAACGTGCCATCAAGGTCTATGTGAGTGAATTATATTCAGCACAGAATTACTGAGGTAAGAAAAGGCCTCCAAGGCCACTGAGTTAATCCTTTGACCCACCTCTCACCCAGCTCAGAGCACTGTCCTTCCTTGGACACCTCCAGGGATGGATACTCCAACACCTCCCTGGGCAGCCCCTTCCAATGCTGAATCACAATAACCCTTTCCATTAATAAATTGTTCCTCATGTTCCAGCTGAAACTCCCCTGGCACAGCTAGAGGCCATGTATTCTTGTGCTGTCACTTGTTCCATTTGCTATTAAAAACATACATACATGAGTTTTGTACCTATATCTAAGAACTTCAGCCGACACTAAAGAAAAGAGTAACTGAAATGTAAGGAATGAAATTGAAGCAATGAATTGAACGAAATTCAACTGCCCACTGAAGTCACAAGAGCAGCTTCTCCACTGGGCTCCAACACAAGCAGTGTTTTAGGGGAGATGAGCAGTCCCAGGCAGCTGCCCAGAGGCTGCCCAGGGGCTGCCAGGTGAGAGCACACCTGGGTCACTGCTGTCATGGAGCAGAGCTCCTCCTTGCATACCTGGGTCACTGCTGTCATGGAGCAGAGCTCCTCCTTGCATACCTGGGTCACTGCTGTCATGGAGCAGAGCTCCTCCTTGCATACCTGGGTCACTGCTGTCATGGAGCAGAGCTCCTCCTTGCATACCTGGGTCACTGCTGTCATGGAGCAGAGCTCCTCCTTGCACACCTGGATCACTGCTATCATGGAGGAGAGCTCCTCCTTGCAGACCTGGCTCACTGCTATCATGGAGGAGAGCTCCTCCTTGCAGACCTGGCTCACTGCTATCATGGAGGAGAGCTCCTCCTTGCAGACCTGGCTCACTGCTATCATGGAGGAGAGCTCCTCCTTGCAGACCTGGCTCACTGCTATCATGGAGGAGAGCTCCTCCTTGCAGACCTGGCTCACTGCTATCATGGAGGAGAGCTCCTCCTTGCAGACCTGGCTCACTGCTATCATGGAGGAGAGCTCCTCCTTGCAGACCTGGCTCACTGCTATCATGGAGGAGAGCTCCTCCTTGCAGACCTGGCTCACTGCTATCATGGAGGAGAGCTCCTCCTTGCAGACCTGGCTCACTGCTATCATGGAGGAGAGCTCCTCCTTGCAGACCTGGCTCACTGCTATCATGGAGGAGAGCTCCTCCTTGCAGACCTGGCTCACTGCTATCATGGAGGAGAGCTCCTCCTTGCAGACCTGGCTCACTGCTATCATGGAGGAGAGCTCCTCCTTGCAGACCTGGCTCACTGCTATCATGGAGGAGAGCTCCTCCTTGCATACCTAAGTCACTGCTATTATGGCCAGCAGGGAGCAGAGCTCCCCCTTGCATACCTAGGTCACTGCTATCATAGCCAGCACGGAGTAGAGCTCCTCCTTGGTCAGCTTCCCGGGTGTGGTGCGGTTGGCCAGGGCCCAGATCTGCCCCAGGGTCTCCCTGGGCAGTCCTGAGGACATCAGGATGGGGTAGAGCTTGGCTGTGTCAATTCCAGCAGGAGTCAGAGTGGTTTCTAAGATTTTCTTATACAGCTCTGTTGTGAGGGAGGCAGTGTTAGACAGTGACAACTGTTCTTTTCAAATATTATTGCTTTTTTATGTTCTCAAACTCAACATGATATGAAATCAGGAGCACTCAGTGTAAGGTAAGGCAAGAGCATTCTGGCACTGTATTGTATTACATGTTTCATCTAAATGTGCTATTGGATGGTCTTTACAGACAAGTTTAACTCAAGCAGAGAAATATTTTATATAAAATACACTTAGTGCTGCATTTCAAACCACATTTCTTTAATGAAATTGCAGGATAACCCATATAAAAAGATAGTTCTAAGATCCTTATGTGCTTAAACCTCAGTGTAATCAATATTTACTACAGCAATTCATTTCCTATTCACTGTGTTATTTACACATAGAAGACAAATAGCCTTCAGAAATGAGCCTGCCTAATTACAAGACATGCCAAAAACCAGAATACCCATGAAAGCAGCATTATCAGCAATGCATCCTCTGCTGGGATAAGCTGCTGCCATAAATGTTTAATCTAGAATTTGTTAACATGCTCAAATAAAACCCCCGCTTCTTCAAATGCAGATAAGACACCATAAATATGTAACATATCAAAGATCCAGGAATCTTTTGATGAGGGAATAAGGCTTTGATCAATAAGTGGCCATGCAAGCACAGGTACACTCACACCTTGCACTGCCCACCTGGCCAAATGCCCACTGGTTGCTTTACCTGGGACCAAGCTGTCGTTGTAAATCCAGGCAGGCATAATTTGCTGGATGGGGTCCTGGGGAGGGAACACTCCAACTCCTAAAGGAATTCCATTCAGTAAGAAAAACAGTTGTGTTAGGGTACAGAGCACAATGATCTTCAGAGGATACACCACAGCTGGTCAGCATCATTCAGCATTTCAGGCAAAGATTTCAGATAGGAATCACTGTGCTCAGAGGAAAAACAGATACTGCAGGAATATGAAATAATAACTAGAATGATGTGGCAGTTATAGATTATAGTTATATATGTAATGAAATAAGGAGCTCCTCATGTGCCTCCCTCTTGACATCCAGATGTACAGAACCTAGTCTCACTGTCTTCAAGTTTCACAGCAGTTCTGTGTCATAACAAATTCAGCTTCCCATCAGCTCCCTGCTATCAGGGCTATTTGTGGAATAAATAAATCCTTATCTACCACAAATCCCACAATGTTCCCCCAGAACATCCTCCCCTGGGAAATGCACACACAGCCCAGGGACTGAACCTCAAGAACCTCAGCAAGATGGTATCCCACATCCACAAACCTGTATCCACTGCTCCCAGTCTGCAGCTCCAGGGGACACCACACTCCTACAGTAACATGATCTGCCACACTCCACTCCCCAAAAATGGGTTATTTCCTTCTCCACTATGTGGACTCTTCCCCTCAGCAGATTTTATGCTCATCTTGGATGGAGCTCTGACCAAAATCAGCATAATTTCAGATTTCATTGTCTTGCCCAGTACCCTTGCATCTCCTCGTCTTCCACATGGATTCCCTCTTGACTGCAGTCTAATTTCTAATTATACCACAACTCCAAGCACATTCTAATATAAGTAATTCCTTCCATTTCACCAACCAAGTAAAATAAATTTGCCACTTCCTCAGACCTCGTTATTCTTTGGTTTTAAGCCCCCCTCCATACTCAGCCAACAGTTTTTTTAACAAAATCCAAACTGGAACAAAACCTTGTTTTAAGTTTTCCTCTAACCATCTTTTGAATATTCACCCCTAAAGTACAGGTAGTTTTAGACATAATGTGTATGAGCAGCAAATACTTGAGAAACAAGTATTAACTAGCTAAGAGTTCTAACCTGGCAAGATTTTATCCCCTTAAGGTTAAAAGATTAAAACCCACCATGACACTGACCATCTTTAGTGGTAAGTTTCCCTAAACAGTTTTTTTTAAATATCTTCAGACAGCACAACTTCTTTTTCCCCGAGACAGGATAGACTATTTTAAAACAGCAAACCTGATTAAACAAACATGTTAAAGGTGACTACAACAATAAACTCACGTGGAGAAAGTTCAGAGCAAAATCATGGCAGTTACACTTTGAGCAAGGAGCAGGAGGCACTGACATTATTCAAGCAGGCATTCAGAGCAAAATTACGCAGGGTTGGCCTTGGAATTAGTGAACAGAGCGTTAGCACCAAGCAGCATCTCATTAGACTGAAATTCTGTCAAACGTTTTGATTGCTCACCACACTCTTCAACTGCTCTGTTTTGTTCTGAAGCCTTGTGCACCTCTGCAGCAGCAGTGGGACCACTTTCATGTCCACCTACAACATCCCAGTCACTGCTGGTGAGGCTGGGATGGGCTTGGCTTGCAGCCGAGGCTTTGTGCCCAACTTCGGACGTTTTAAGTTTGGTTTGCTCTTGTTCAGATTCATCTGAGCCATTAGCTAAGGCTTTCTCCTCCAAGGAAGAGCCTGAATAAACAGCAGGAGGAATTATTTATACTTGGTTATGAACTGCCCAGACTGCACTTCCACACTTCTCATAGAAGTACTTTTGGTACCACTGATGAGTTAGAGATGATCAGCCCCAGCTCAGACCAACAGCACCACCCTCTCTGGACACTGTCAGAGCCTGCTTCTGCCCTTTACTTACCACAAACACAACAAACTCAACAAGCAAAAAACAAGAGGAGGAAGACACAAAACTGTTTCCTGTGTTAGGATTATTGTTGCATAATCATCCAGGCATCAGGAGCAGAAGTGCCCAGTATCTACTCAGATCTCCAAAATTCATGTTCATCTCACCAACATCCCTTCAGCCTCCAAGGGAGGAAGCACACAAGTGCTCCACAGCAGCATAATCATTATTTCATATACCAGCATCTCAACTGTGTCTTTTGCTATCCTACAGATTTAGGATGATGCTGCTAAAACACAAGATTTAATTCACCTAAGATCAGGCATGTGTATATTTAGCAGTATTTGGATCCATACACGACTTGCTTTTACAGGCAGTTCTAAGGGAAGCAAGAAGGAGACTTAAATCATCTTTTCCCATGGATCAGCAGGTTTCTGCTTAATTCCCTAAGTTATTTTTTCCAGCCAAGCTGAAAAAAAAAAAAAAACCCCAACAAATTAAGTAAAGACTCTGTGTAGCTCAGAGGGTGACATGTAAAAGAAGATACTTTAGAGTTACCTGTTTTATGGGTATTGGATGGAGATGCAGAGGTAGGAAAATAAGGAACCTGCCCAGTTGTACCATGCAGGGTGGATAACACTGGAGCCTGGGCTGGAGGGACAGGTTGGAGCACAGCCCTCTCTGAAAGCAGCTGCCCAGCCTCAGTGGCAGGATGGAAAGGCTGAGAGGTAGACTGAGGCACCAGTTTGGGGGTTTCAACAGGCCCTTGCATAAAGTCACTAAATTCTTCATCATCGAGAAAAGCAGAATGGGAAACAGATACAGCACAATGGGATGGTGTGGGATGATCTGCAAATGGAATGAACACACAAGCAAAGTGATGAGGAATAAGGGTCATGGGTGGGAATGGGGGAAAGTGGCAAACATTGGGAATACACAGCAAATGGGCGAGGAGGAGCAGGGTGGAGCCTGTGTGGTGACACATGAAGGGTGTCACTGGCACAAGATAAAACTGAGCAGCCCCTTCCAACCACAGATCTTCTCTCCCAGGTTTTTAGGATGTGAACACTGAAACTTGGTTCTTAACACTGGCTGTGAAAGTATTCTCTCTGTTTTAAGCAGACAGGGTCAAAACAAATCCAGAGGTAATATTTCAAACTGGACATAATGGGGTCTGTCAGGGGGACATTCTCCCTCAAAGGAATGTTTTATCCACAGAAACTCCTCAATGTATCATAAATTTGATAAATCACAAATAAATCATAAATCAATTTGTGATCATAAATCACAAATTCTTGATTTAGAAGAAATGTCTGCTCATGTAGACCATTTTCTGCTTGATCCCTTCCAGTGTTACCATCTCAACAGAACTAGTGAAGGACAGACAAATCTCCAGACAGAGGGAAGTTGTCAGAGACCACCTGTAACTGCAAACTTACCAAGGAGTGAATCCACAGCAGAGACACAAATTTTATACAGGAAAAAGCTGGCCTAGATAAGCTTTGTTTCAGGCTAGACACTAAAAAACTACACTACAGACCATTAGAAGTCTTAAGTGGCAATTGTTGCCAGTGTAATTACTGAGAACAGAGGCTTGGTTTGACCATGCCCACCAACACATCAGCCAGCTGTGACACTCCACTCAAGTCCTTAAACATGGTTTTGATCATTCTTAGCACTTAAATGCCACTTCTCATCCTCAAAAGCACTCTGCAAAGCATTAATTAATGCTTTGACTAGAAAAGAACAAACGCTTTATCAATTTCCTTGATGTTTCACATTTAGCACAGCACATGAGGCTTTCTGTTGAAGATTTCAAGTCTTTTAATAAAGGCTCACATCTAATATTTCACCCTCATACCCTGACCAAGCAAACAGTTGCCAGAATGACATTTGATTTTACAAAACTGTTAATCCACTCATTTTGTACCACCAAATAAAAATACTTGTTGGAATTAGTCCCCCTGCTGAGGATTTCAAATTTTGGAGTTTTATTTTCTGTTGGAAAATGAGGAAAATTACAAACCTGGCTTTTTTGGATGCGTTGCTGGTGTTGGGTGCATTTTGGCATCTCTAGAAAAGCCATCTAAGTTCCCTTTAATGGCTTCCAAAGCATCATCTCTGCTTTTTTCACCTGTCTGAAACAGCACAGAAAAAGTTTTGATAAATTGACAGAACAGCTCAGTTTTCTCCCAATACCCACACTTCTCCAGTACCAGAATTAGCAATGCCTGCTGCTGGCAGACTGTGTAAAGGACTGACTCTTCCAGAGATTTTTCAAGCCATAATCTGGCATCTCATGCAATTCCCACTGATTTCCTTGTTGAAAGAGACCAACCCATTAAAAGCTATTAAAAAAAAAAACCCTGAAGAAAGAAACACCCCACTCATTATCAGGCCATACCTTGGGTTTCACACTGCTCAGGAGTCTCAGCTTTTGTTTCTGCTCTTCAAACTGCCGCCGTTTTCTTTCTTCCTCTAAGAACTTCTGCTGGTGCTCAAACCTCTTCCTGAAGGAAAATTATTTTTCAAGAAATAAATATATATCTAGAAATAATTTTTATTATACTTTTCACATCAGGTTTGTGTTTGTTTTCACCATTTCAAATTCAGATGGTTTGGTGCACGCACTCCTGCTTCTTCTCAGACCTCGACAAGCACCACAAACTTCAGAGGCAATGGAACATGCAGCAATATTCTACAGCCCCAAACAGTGCTGCTGCAGAAAAACCCCATCTCCCCGTGACAGAAGGACTCCCCAGGAGTCAGGGAAGTGCCACTTACTGCTGCTCCTCTGCAAACTGCTTCTGCATGTCGGGGCTGTACTGCGGGGCGGCCGGGCGCATTCCCAGGAAGGAGGCCTGTCCCATGTAGGGCATTCCAGCTGCTGGCATCGGCCCCAGGGCCATGCCACCCTACAACCAAACACAGCACACAGCTCCAGGGGATTGGTTTCAGCTCCAGGGTATTTTTTTTCCCTGCAGAAAAAGCCAAACCACCGGCAGTGCCAGTGAAGTTGGGCGGGTGGCAGGCGGCGTTAGGGAGTGCTGGAGGAGCAGGGCCCTCAGTAGATGGCACTCTTCCTCTCCACATGCACTCAAACTCGCAGCATTTGGGAAAACTGGCAAAAAGCAGCTCTTCAAATCCAACCTGCCCCAAGAGCAGGAAGGCTACAGCCACCCTACACCGCTCAGTACGGGTTTTCTTGGGATTTCTGGTTCCTATTCTAAAGGATTTCATAATATTTTTATATTCCCTCCTACCAACCACAGATGCTGGAAAATGTGGTCTAGGCATTTCCCAGACATATCCAGGGAATCAACAATATATGGCAACAGGCAAGAGGAACCTTGTCTGAATAAACTGTATCAGAAACACTCACTGAGAAATATATTCTGGGACATTTAGAGCAGCAAAGCTGCCTAATATAGAAGGAGAAAGAAAATAATTTACTTTTCTTACCATTCATTTTGCATTTGGTCTCAGAACACGTAGGAAGAGAACAAAAGTTGTTTATTATTTTTAGACCAGCTGTCATAAAAACATCTTCCTACTATAAATTTTGCCAAAATAACATAATAAATTGCAGCTGGGGGAGGGAAGGGAGTGTAAGGACATGGCAAAACAATAAATTCTGTTTGTGACACAGCAATTTGGTTAGAAAGTCATGCAAAAGCATTGAATTTTAGCAAAGTGCAAATCTGTACCTAGGCATATACATTGCTAAATAGAAAAAAAAATAGAATAAAAGAGAGGAAACATAATATTATCTGCTCATATTTCATCCTTATTCCTCAATCAGCAACAGCAGCACTGAAGACAAAGAAGTTACTTTAAGGAGAAAGAAAAATGATGGTGATAGGACAGAGGGAATGGCCTTAACCTGAAGGAGGGCAGGCTTAGATTGGACATTAGAGAGAAATTCTTCCCTGTCAGGGTGGTGAGGCCCTGGCACAGGGTGCCCAGAGAGGCTGTGGCCCCCCCTGGCAGTGCCCAAGGCCAGGCTGGATGGAGCTTGGAGCAGCCTGGGATAAAAGGTGGCACTGGATGAGCTTTAATGTCCCTTTAATGTCCCCAACCTTTCATGTCTGGGGTTCTGCAGTTTCAGCCCACATTTCACCGCCACACACCTGCATGGCCATGGGTCCAGGAGGCATCTGAGAGCCATAATTCATTCCCATCATCCCTGGCATGTTGGTCTGCATGACAGGAACCATTGGAAACCCTTGCTGTTGCATAGGAATCATCCCTGCAATGAAACATTAAACAAGCTAAGTGCCCAGTTAATGTTAAAAGCTTTTTTTCCCCCTTCCTTGACTCTGCCTCCCCCATTTAATTGTTCTTTTTTTTTGTTTACTAAACCAGCAGAGGAAAGTAAAAACTCTGAGTTGTACTGGACTGTTTAAAAATAAAAATAATAAAATTTCCTACACTGCAGGCAGCCACAGAATCTCCTGGTCATACACACTGGTCAGTCTACAGGGAAAAATATTACAGGGCTTTTCAGTAACTAAACTGATGAATTATCCCACCATCCTAAAGATTCTCTGTGGGTTTCTTCCCATATGATTTTTGGAAGGGTCATTTCCAATTAAAAAGATTTAATTAACCAGGGTGACTGGTGCTGGTAATTCCCATTTCTCCTGAACGGCAGTTTCTGAAAATAAATCTTGGGAAATAAAGTCAACCTTTCACAAGCAACTTCACACTCTGACCTGGCTGGATAACTTGTCTGTAGGTTAATTAAAGCACTTTATGTTAATTAGCCCACTACACGTGTTAGAATGGTAACAATATTTGTCAGTAAAAGCTAAACATCCACAAAATTGGACAAATCAATGTATTAATGTATTAATTCACTGAATAAAGCAAGTCTGTTATGTTTCAGTACCTTCCTGTCTCACATTTTGCTGTCTTGGGAGACAAACACCAACATGCATTTGCTACCAGCACACCATGAGACAATTATGCAAAAACACTCCAGGAGGCCATGACACAGGCAGGAATAATCCATGAATCAGTCCCTGAGATTTTAATAAAAAAACTCTCCATTTTCCCCATAAATTCTCTGCATATTTTCCCCTAATTAAACAAACAGCACTGCATCAGGAATGAGAACAAAGGCAATTTAAGGCTGGGGCTCTCCCATTGTATTAATACTTTCCACACAGGTTGTGACTCTTGTCCCGGGGTCTTGATGTGCTTTGTAAATATTTACCAGGTCTTGCAACACCCACACAGTATGGGTATACACAGCTGGGAGATGAAGCAGAGCGAGGTGAAATACCACACTCAAAATAACACCAGAATCCAAAAGGCCAATTCAGGTTAAAAAGGGAGATGTAGTTTTCCTGGACCTTTAATCCAGATTCTGGTGACGCTGCTTCAACAACACACGGGAGGTTTTCCCAACAGAGGAGTGAGAGAGCTGGATTCAAGGGAAAAACCAGCCATGGAGTTCAATTAATAATCACACCTCTGAACATCACTGCAGACCTGGTTTAGGTCTAATTTGTCTAAACAAAGTCAAGAAATTTGTGCTCAAAATGTGAAGTTGATACATACCTTGAGGGGGGCCCAAACCACCTGCGACGGGAAACATGAAGCTGCAGGAGGAAAAAAAGAGGATGTGAAATTCTGTCACTTCAGAGCAAATGGAAAATCCACCTCGATTTCCACATCAGCACCATCACCAGGAGCCTCCCACCTTCTGGTCAGCACTTGCAGCAGCTCCTGCAGGTCCCACAGAACCCAAGCCCATCCAAGGGAAAACGTTATCCCTCGGCGGGATCCCACAGCGCCGTCACAGGCTGCAGAGCCAGGACACACAGATCTGATCCTCCCAGCAGCCCTGACACGGCTTTGACTCATCCACATCACCCACAGGAGACTTTCAGCACCCACACAGCTTGGGAACAGGTCAGTTTGTTGTGTGGGCTAAGCACGGAATGAGTAAACATCTCTTGGAAGTATCTGACTCAGCAGGACCACCAGAGAACACTTCTCAGCTGCTTAGGAACAGCTTTTCTGAAGAAAAAGAAACTATCCACAAAACCCCATCACTTTCTGCCCCCTCTAGAAACACTAAGTATCACAAAATAACGGAGTTTCTGTTTTCTCAGGTATCTAATTACAACAAAAATAGCACCTTGGAGAAAGCATTCATTCACCTATTGAGGGTCAAGTGCACCTAGAGGAAGAACCATTAAAATTTCAACTAAAATCCTAATGGAAATTGCTAGCCCTCTCTCTCAAACAGCTGCCAAACAGCAAAAAAGGACCTAGTTTAAAATTCTCATTTGCAAGCAACTTGCAGAAACCCACGTCAGCAGCAATTTCCCAAACAAGAACCTCACTCAGTGTCCCAGGCAGTTATTACATCAAAGTGCTGTGGAAGAGAAACACACTTATAGAGATATTCAGTGTTCAATTCCAAGGGTGGATGTAAAAGAAACTGATGAAGAGTACAAGAGAAAATGCCATCAGAAATGGCTGCAGGAAGTCCTGAAAGCCAACCTGGTTTATAAATATAAAAGAGCTGTGTAATATGAGCACGAAGATAAAATGAGGAATTTAAATTATGCATTTATCCAGGAGCAAATTGCACCTCCTCACTGCACAGGCAGCAGGTCACACGGTCACCAAGACAACCCATTTGCTCTTCACTTCATCCTCTACTCAGGATCTTCACCATCCTGAAGCTTCTTCTGCAGCCCTGAGGGCTGTGTGCTGATTTCTCCTTCCACAACAATCACACACCTGTGCTTCCCAGAGAGCCAGTCCTGCCATCCTCCACCCCACCATTTGGGGTTCTCCCTCTGAAGAACTCTGCAGACTCACACAGCTCAGCCCCAAACACGTGCAGGGCTTGGTTCTCACCACAGCCAAGGTCTGTTTAACTCAGTTCAGTCATTTTAATCCACTCCTTGGCATGCAGTATCAACATGAAAACAAATAGACTTAGAATGATGAAATATTAAATGTGATTTCTGAAGATCTCCTAATCCTGTAGAAGTGTTCTAAGCTTCATGCTTCCCTCCTTGTTGGGGAACCTGACCAACAAGAATTCTCCAAACCAGCAAGGGCAACGTAAACTGCATCGGGAGGTACCACTGCTTGTTGGGAGCAAGTAAAGGCCAAACTATTAAATATTTATCCCTTTCTACAGAGCTCCTGGTTTATTTATAAGTCTGTGCTGAAAAAAATGAAAAGAAACAATCAACAAAAAACCCCTCAGCTGATTAGAGGGCACCGAAAGAGGAGCTGGTCCAAAGTAGCAAAGCAAGCTCTGGCAGCACAGCCCCGCTCAGATCCACCACGGATTCACTCCAGGATTCAGAGTGCGACTGCCAGCACCAGCCACGCTGGCACGGCCACAAACCATCCCACCAATGGGAATTTATCACTGAGCTGCTTTTTTGGAGATGCAAAATTGCCCAGAGCGATCAGTGAAAGCAGCTGGGTCTCGGGGCTGAGGGAGCCAGCGCAGGGACGGTCCTGTGCGAATGCTGCACAAATACAACAAAGAGAAGGGAGCAAATGATCACCCTGCAACAGACCTCTTCCAGCAGTGCTAGAAATCTCATTCCTACTAAATGAGTATTTTAAATATGGAGCTTAAAAAAAAACAACAAGAAGCCCCAAACCAACCAAGCAACAGATTCAGCCAAAACGCAGGAGGCGTGGGGAGCAGCAACTCCTTTTCTGAATGGAGACTTCACTGTAACAGCTCCAAACCACACAGAACGTTTTCCTGTCTACAAGTGGATTTTTAAACCCCTTAATTCCCAAGCAGCACAACTCCATCGATGCAAGAGACTGTTAGAGTATTTTTTGAATGGCAGAAATGCACAAAAATTGAAGTGAAATCAAGCAAAGAACCCACACAGACACAGAACTTCTCCTCTACTTCCAGACTTTGTCCTCAAAGAAACCAAAATACTATCAATGGGCAATGGTGATTTGTAAATCCTTTTATTTTTCAGAACCTTTATTTCTGAAACTGACAACAGTGACAACAGTCCCAATAACACTGACAAAACCGTGGGCTTCAGATATCCAAGACAACTCAATGAGCTTAATTGTCAAATGCAAAATTTCCTCAGCCTCCCTGGAAGTAGGACAAGAGATAAATAGCAGACGAGAGCCTACATTGAAAAAAAAACCATTACTAGAGTCTTCAAAGGCAGTGAAATCCAGTTTTCCAACCTTTCCAGAAACGCAACAACATCTCTTCTAACACTGTTTTTTCCTCCTCACAGGATTCCTCAGTCCTCCCTGTGGCCAAGGTGCCCTTTGTGAGAAGGAGGGGAAAAGGGAAGTCCCCAGGGAGGCTGGGTCCCAGGAGGCCACAGACAGACAGTGACAGGAACATTTACTGCTGCTGACACCGGCGGCACCGAGCGGGGCTGGCAGAACCCCCAAATCCTTCCCACCCAATACGTGAGATTGCAGCTGCAGAGCCTGATGGCGAGTGGGGCGCAACTGCCCAAGCCAGGACACTCGGGGGAGATCAGCTGGGCCCCCAAAATGTGAATAAATCTCGGCAAAGCGCAGAGCTACCGCGGCTGCATTCCCAACAACACACCTGGGACTCCCCACCTCACCCAGGACCCCACCACATCCTGCCTGGCACCCTGATGATCCATCCAGGATCACAGGTACTACACCTGAGACCCACACAGCCTACCCAAGACCCCACAAAGCTCACTTGACAACCCACGAACCCCACCTGGGACCCCCACCCAAGATCCCACGTAGCTCACCTGCGACCCCCACATCCCACCCAGGATCTACCACACCGGAAAGCCGAGGCACCCCACCTGGGACCCCCACACCCCAGTCAGAAACACCGCACAGCCCACCTGGGCCCTGACCCCCCTGCCCTCACATCTCACCAGCACTGCGAGCCGCCACCCCAGCCCTCTCATGGCCCCCCATCTCTGCCCCTCCCCGCGTCCCCTTCATTCTCCATCATCGCCGCCCCTTTGTCCGCTCCCTCTCCACAGCCCCTCGCCCGCTGCCCTCGGTCACCACCGACCTGGCGGCCCCGGCCGCTCCGCCGCCCGCCCCGCCGGCGCCCCCCGCGCCGGGCCCGGGCCGCAGCGCCATCTTCGCGCTCGGCCCCGCCGTCTGTCAGCGGAGCGGCGGCGGCGGCTTCCGGGGCCGGCCCGGGCAGGCACCGCCCTCGGCCCCGCCGCTCCCTCGGTCTACAGCCCCTCGGTTCTTCCGTTTCGCGGCTCCACAGAGCCACGGGCCCTCGGTTCCTCCGTTTCACGGCCCCACAGAGTCACAGCTCCACAGAGCCAAGGCCCCTCGGTTCCTCCGTTTCACGGCCCCACAGAGTCACAGCTCCACAGAGCCACGGCCCCTCGGTTCCTCCGTTTCACGGTCCCACAGAGCCACAGTCCCACGGCTCCTCTGTTTCACTGCCCCACAGAGCCACGGCCCCTCGGTTCCTCCGTTTCACGGCCCCACAGAGCCACGGCCTCTCGGTTCCTCCGTTCCACAGCCCCACATCCCCTCACTTCCACAGCCCCACATTCCCTCGGCTCCACAGCCCCACATCCCCTCGGCCCCACAGCCCGAAGCTCCCCACTTTCACACCCACAGAGCCCCTCATTTCTACAGCCCCATAGCCCAGCTCCATCTCTCCGCCCCACCGACCCAAAGCCCCGCGGGTTCTCGGTTTCACAGCCCCACAACCCCTCGATTCTTTGGTTCCACACTCCCAGAGCCCCTCGGTTCCTCAGCCCCACTACCCCGCGGTAACCCGGGAACGGCCTGGATGGGGATGAGTGGCCCCCACTTCCCCTCGGGACGCCGGTTTCCAGCATCCAAACCACCGCTTTTCCGAAAAAAGGAAAATAAAGCGCTGCCTTTCCGCCCGACCTCCCCCAGGGGTCACCTGGGGACAAGCGACAAGAGCCTGAAGTGACAGGACAAGGGGCAATGGATTCATAGCGACACAGGTAGGGTTAGATGGGATATTTGGAATAAATTCCTCCCTGCGAGGGTGCTGAGGCCCTGCCACAGGGTGCTGTGGCTGCCCCATCCAAACTAGATTAAACCAAGAAAATCCTGTCCAGAAATTCTTCCTTAAAGGACTGTAGCTCCAAAGAAGCCATTCCTGCCTGACTGGAATTCTGATGACAAAAGCAGAATGGGCTGAGTACACGCTGGGCAGATGAAGACAGGGAAAACACATAAAGCTGGGCCTTTTTTGCCTGCAGACTTGTTCCACCGAGGCTGCACAGACACACAGATCTCTGAATTAGCATCTTATGACCTTGTTTATTCTAGTTTCAGGCTCAGTTATAAAACCGTACAAAATTAATGGACATGTAAAGTATTAGTTTATTTCAAAATAATTTTATAGAATAAAAACAGTAAGGCAGGCTTTACTTTCACATACAAGTAGGTTTGTTTTGGCTTTTTCGAAGTGTCCAGAGAAGTCTCTTGACAGTTGCATTTATCAAACCTGACAGTAAATATTTTGAATTAGTTTATTTCAAAATAATTTTATAGAATAAAAACAGTAGGGCAAGCTTTACTTTCACATACAAGTGGGTTTCTTTTGGCTTTTTCAAAGTGTCCAGAGAAGTCTCTGACAGTAGCATTTATCAAACCTGACAGTAAACATTTTGTGGTTTTTGTCTCTGAATCTCCTGGAAGTGTCTAAAAACTGTATTAGGAGTGATTTGAATACAGATAGTATTTTCTGTGAAAGTAACACAAACTGATGCTGGTTTTGAACTACTCTCAGAAATACACAGCATTCACTGCACATGCTCCAGCTTCTATAAGAAGCATCCAGGAATTCTCTTCTGGCATTGCAGTAGAGATTTTCTAGCATGTAAACCTCCACCCTCACCCCAAAGGAAAAATGAGAAATGTTCTTCTTCTTTCACCATCGCTGCCATCTTCATTCTTCTATTCCAGCACAGAGGTGTCAGCCCCAGCTCACCAGCCTGAATTCAGCTTTCTGCAACAGTCTGTAATTTACTATCATTTTTGTCTTCTTCACCTTTCTTCTTTCCCTTAGTATTTTCCTTTGTAGTTTTCCTGCAAGAAACACATCAGAGATCAAGACACCTGAACATAACCAGTGGCTTAAATTCAGGCTGCTGTCACCTGACACATGGCACCACACAAGGCAAAATGTTGTCATTAATCCAGCAGATACTGACACTAAAACTTCATCATTTAAACCATTATGACTGGGTGGTCCATCCAAACAAGTTATCTGTTACTTTCCTTAAATCTTCTGGGCTGTTTCTGGATAAACAGCATCTCTTACCTCCTCTTCAGCAAAACCTACTTACATTTTTCTTTTGCCTTTTTTCAAGAAGCACTTTGGGGTGGTACAAATGGATTCTCTTGTCAAAGGTTTCTTAATGAATTTCTTCTTTTGTTTGCTGAGAACAACATTTAGTGAAGAAAGCTGAAATTACTAGGGTTTCTAGTTCTAGAAACTACCATAAGTCATTAAAAAGCACTGATTGAAAGAGTGGTTAACTGCTCAAATGAACATACCTCTGCAGTTTGGGCAAATGTTTAATGTATTCTGGCACAGGACAACCAGCTCGCTGGATAACACTGGCAATACTGGAAAGGAGAGGAGGGAAGAGATCAACTCCAGTGCTTGGACAAGTGATAAATATTTTTTGTGGAAAACACAAACCAAACTGGCTGGTTTGTCGTTGGTCAAATGTTTAATGTATTCTGGCACAGGACAACCAGCTCGCTGGATAACACTGGCAATACTGGAAAGGAGAGGAGGGAAGAGATCAACTCCAGTGCTTGGACAAGTGATAAATATTTTTTGTGGAAAACAGCAAACCAAACAAACTGGCTGGTTTGTTGTTGGTCTTTTGTTTTGTAGTGGTTTTTTTTTAAAGCAAGAAATAAAGCCATTATTAATCCAGACATATTACCTCCGTAACAAAGGTTTATCATCTTCTGTAAAGAAAGTGACTGCCTTTCCTCTGTGTCCTGCTCTTCCAGTACGACCTGCCAAGCACACATTTTGCAGAGCAGAGATTTTACTTCAAACATCTCCCTTTATTCCTCCTCACAGCCCCAGCCTCCTGATGCAGGTTCACAGACCAAGCAGCCAACCCCCAAACATTGCTCCCAGTGAATGAAAGCACAGCTATGTATGAAACATCCAAATAAGGTTCACAGAGTGCTGACAAAAACAAGAGCATCTACATTAAAAACTTCAGAAATGGGGAAAAGGAGGTGATTTTTTGAGCCATGCCTCACCTATCCTGTGGATGTATTCCACTGCACTCGTTGGCAAATCATAATTGATGACCATGTTCACACCTTTGAAGTCCATCCCTCGAGCCAGTAACGCTGAGCAGATGAGCACCCAGATCTTCCCAGCTCTGAAACTCTGCACCACTTTGTCTCTCTAGGAAAAGAACAGAAAAGATGTTTGGAAACAGTCCCAACAGCAAACTGAGAAAGGAGGTGAACTTGTTTCCTTAAAGTTGTCATGATGTTAAGGAATAAAACTAAACCTCTGAACAAAATCTGCAGGAATTTGCTGCCACGGTTACCTGGAGTTACATTCCAACACTCTTGCCTTTACCTTTCTTTCTAAAGCATTTCTTGAAAAGAAATAAAATCCTCCTACCTGTTGCTGAGTCTTGTCTGCATGGATGACATCCACGTTGATGCCTTCATAAATAAGCTCATGGAAAAGCTCTTTAGCCCTTTCAATGGACTGTACAAAAACAAGGACTGGAGGAGCAAAACCCTGCAAAAGAGTAAGTTTATCTCAGGTTCCAAAGTCCTTTTCCTTGCAGAAACTGAGACACAGCAGATTTGGGCAATGGTTTGACATGTGAGAAGGGTTTGACCTGGGAAATTGGGAGTCTCTGACAGACCATAGCTCAGTTGAACAGGAAGAACAACATGCTCAGTGTCTCCAAAATACCTTTTTAACAAGCTCTCTCATTGCTGTTAGTTTTCCTGTCTCAGATCCAACAAACAGCAGCTCTTGTTCTACTGTCTCAGCTGCAGAGTTTCTGAAACCAGAAATCCAACAGAAACACTTTACTGTTTTTTATATACATTAACAAAAACTTATCTTATATATTAATAAATATATGCAGTATATATAACCCCCATAAAAATATAACCTGGTGGATGAGAAATACTGCATAACAAAATCTATTTCACCAGTGCATGCTCCTGAAATTGATGTTTATTTGATGATAAAAGTAATTGGCAAAGGAAAAGAACACTTCATTCAACACAAGAGAAAGATCTACGTGCCTACACAATTTTCTCTGGAGACAAACAACCTGCAGTGCTGACTAACAACAGCCACACAACCCAGCAGGCTGATGATGCAGAGAAAACAACTTCCTAAGACATTTTTTAAAAAAAAAAGAAGCAGACAACACCTACCTTGCCCCAACAGACACCAGCACAAGGTTGTCCAGGTTGAGCTTGCACCACTCCTCCACGTCGTGGGCAAAGGTAGCGCTGAACAGAGCCCTCCTGGCCAGGTGGGAGGTGCATGCCAGGAAGATTGTGCCCAGCTGGTCCCTGAATCCTGACTTCCCATCCTCAAACAGCTTGTCTGACTCATCCACCACCAGCCACTCCACGCTAGGAACAAGAGGTTTGATGTGCAGGAGAGCCACTTCTGAGTGGCACAGCACATTGCAAACAGACTCTCCTACCTGCTCAAGTCTATTGCTGGAGGATCTTCTTTCAGCAAATAAATGAGTCTGTTGGGAGTAGTAACCAGTATATCTATTAAAAGAAAAGAAGCAAAATGTCAAAGAAACAAACAGAGCTTTGAGAAACACCAGATCCAACCCAATGTGCCAGAGGTACAGTTTAGCAGAGTCCATGTCCTCTCACTTCCCATGTCTTCCCTGCCCCTTTTCAAGCATCTCTTTAAAAGCACACAGCCCAAAGAGAAAGGTCAGTGACACTTTTTAATTTTTTAGAAGCACTTCAGTCGTTAGAACAGTTACCAAATTTCTTGGAAGACTTGGGCCCAAACTTCTTGGCTGCCTCAGCTGCCTTGTGGATCATGTGGATTCTGAAGCCTGTGCCCTCTGCCAGCTTCACCAGCTCCCGGTGGGTCTGAAAGGCAGCAGAGATTGGATTTCCACACTGAGCTGATGAGCTTTTCCATCCAAAAAACTGCTGGCCACCGTGGAGTCACGGAATGCTTTGGGTTGGAAGGGCCATTAAAGCTCATTTAGTTCCCCCTGCCACGGCAGGGACACCTCCCACTGTCCCAGGCTGCTCCAAGCCCTGTCCAGCCTGGCCTTGGGCACTGCCAGGGATCCAGGGGCAGCCAAATCCTGAAACTAGAGCTTCAAACTTCACCCTGATTTCAGTGTCAAGAGAAAGCTCTCTGGTTTCCTTAGCACAATAAAATGCAGCTCTCCAACAGGCATTATTCACGTCACTACACATGAATAAAAACTGCCCAAAGGTGTCATTTTTATTTCATTTTAATAACACTGCCTTGTTATAAACTTATCCCTTGAAATTCCAAGTTTGGGACAGATAAATCTCTCGTAGCAATCTCAAGTAGGAAAGGAGGTTTGAAGAGCACCTGAGCATTGGGCAGTTTAAAATATGATCAAAGAATCTTGAGCCCCTAATCTAATCATTGAGATTAGACTCAGATAATAGATATGTACCTACTCCACAGAAGTCAAAAGACTTGAAAGAAACATTTAAATTAGCTTTCTCTGATATGTGAGGGCAATAAAGGAAAAAAATATTTACTAAGGTGCTGTTTTGCTGATGCAGAGTGAAAACACTGCAGCCCATCAGGGTGAGATTCCCCCAACACACACCTGGCTGGCAAGTTCTCGGGTGGGTGATATGATCAGAGCCCTGAATCCCTTGTTCCTGGGTTGTTTCAGATGTGTTAAGAGAGGGATACAAAATGCCAGTGTTTTTCCAGACCCTGTAGGAGCTGAAGCCAGAAGCTCCCGACCCTGTAAGAAAAAAACCAAACTTCTATTTCAGCAGGGAAAACAAAAAGCAAAAAAAAAAAGAGTAAAAACCCCATTCCCATAAACACCAATGCTGCAAACTGACCCAAAATACCTCAGGAAAAGCACAGATGAGGAAAACTGAAAAAGCCAAGCTTTCAATGTGGATGAAGTTGATCCAGCTTTGAAAACTGCCACCAAGGCAGCCACAGCCCCAGATTCTGTAGGATCCCTGGAGCCCAGAGAACTCACGTGCAGCATGACAGGAATTGCCTGCATCTGGATGGCTGTTGGCACACGGAAGCCTGCAGCCTGGATATTCTCCAGGATTTTGGGGTGCACTTTGTACTCCTCCTGAAGCTGCTCAAAGGTGGCAATGGGGTCAGGGAGATCTGTTCCCTGAATGCTGATCCTGTGCTGGTGCCTGAAGCGATTCACCTACGAGGAAAAAGAGGAACTCCTTCTTCATTTACACCACAAAACTCACCACGTATGGATCCCTCTCCTGGGTCTTTCCCTCACACTCCTTCACCCTCCTTCAAGGAGGAATCTCCATAAATAAACCTCAATTTTGGCTCAAGCACCCACAGAACACCAGGCACCTCCTGCTGCACCAGAATTCCCTGCTCCCACCTTCTCTCTCCTCAAGCGTTCAAGCTTCTCTGCAGTAGGTTTTTTGTCTTTTGCATCTTCAAATTTTGCTTCCAGAGAGGACATCCACTTTATCCCATTGTTTTCTGACAGCTCTGGCATTGACACTGCTCCTGGAAGTTGCAAACAAATTGAAATTTCCTTTAGTAAAATACAGGCAGGCATTACTTGCAGACAAAAAAAAAATCTCAGAACCTTTTTTCTCTCATTCTCAATAAACCTAATGAAGACTCCAGAAGGATGGCAACCACATGCCCAGCTCTCAGCACTGACTCTTGGCCCAGTCATGGGATCAGCTCTGAGCCAGGCCAGCCAAGGAATCCAGAACTGGGTGGGCTTTAAGGTCCCTTCCAACCCAAACCATTCTGGGTTTCTGCCAGGGATACACGTGTGTGTGCGTGTGTACAGATACCTCGTGTCTTTCTCTTTTTTCTTTTCCCTTCACTGCTTTCTGCCGTTCTTTTCCTCTTTCCGTCGTTTTTCCCTGCTCCATCTTTCTGCTGCTTCACCTCCTCTTCATCCCCTGCGAGCCCGCTGCCCTCCTCGGCTGATCCCTGAGGGGCTCCCTCCTTGTTCCCGAAGAAGTCGAGGCTCTCCAGCGAGACGCTGCCGCGGTTCCCTTTAACCACCTGCGGGAGAACAGGGAGAGGGGTGAGACGCCATGGCCGGGCCCCGCTCCTCAGCGCCGCGGCCGGCAGGGACGGGGCTCCGGAGCCTGAACCGCGCACGGGCCGGTCCCCGAGCCCTCCCCTCGGCGTCCCCGCACCCCGAAGCGCCGCGCGTCGAGCCCGAAGCGCCGCACGTCAAAGCGAGCCCCGGCTCCCAAGCGGCGGAACAGCTCGTGGGTCTCCATGCTGCCGCGCTCCCAGCAGCCCCCGCGCCCCGCCGGAAGCGGGAGCACTTCCGGCGGAGCGCCGGGTACCATGGCAACGGCCCGCGGGCGGCATGGCGGCTCGTTACCATGGCAACGGCGCGGCCAGGCCGCGGCGACATGGGGACGCTGTCGCGACAGCACGGGGGTGCCGAGGGAGGGTTCCTTCCCCCTGTGCGCTGCCGATGCCTCCATGCGGCCCCGTCCGGCTCTGCCGCAGGCCTGGAGTCCGGCAGGGAGCAGAGGAGGGTGTGGGTGCTGCCCTGTGCGCAGCCACCGCTCTCATTGATACTCACACAACCCCGCCTCGCAAGGTGCCCCAGGAAAGAAATGCTTCAGGTGGTGGCAGGAGCAACCTGGCAACTGGCTGAGCTCCTCAGGGCGTTCGAGAAAGTTTGCCCAAATTAAGATCAGAATTTATTTAATTAATGTATTTATTCGTTATGATAAACTGTGAGATCCAATAATGCAGGTAAATCTAGTACTCTCTATCAGATCAAAGAATACAGATTTTTTCCGGGTTGTTCATGAAGGAAATCAAACAGAAATTTAATGAGCAGCAACAGAAATTATTTAATGTAATAAAAGTCTCGAGGACTAAAGGGTTATGTTGGTGAAATCCAAGAGCTCTAAGACATACAGGCCATGGCTGTTCCTCCTCTAACATTCACTACTTTAATAACAAACTTTGAGATGAAAAATTGAGTAAACCTGATCCTCCCCTCCACCCTTCCCTGCCTGATTTATAGCGCTTTTTCTTTGCCAGACCTTTAACTTCCCAGCACATGGTGGAAGCAGACCCAGGGACCCAGAGCACCACGGTGGTGACATTTCCCTTTCTTGTGTCCCCAGCGGTGTATTTACAGCGAATAAAGACCCAGCTCTGCATCCTCGGTGCAGTTCCCAGGCTGAGGCTCCTGCTCTCTGCTGGGAGCAGTGACTAATGGTTGCTGCGAGAGGATGGGGAAGAATGTGGAGGCATTTGTGTAACAAAGAACCATAAATCATCTCCAATATCCATCACTCACCAAGGGATGCTGCTGGCAGATTCAAGAGTGAGGAAACGGAATATTCTCTCCATGGGTCAGCTGGGAAATCCCTCTGTGTCAGGGTGAGGAGCTCCCGAGGGCAGAGAGCGCTGTGCCAGGAGCGAGGGAGCGTGGAACATCCTGAGCTGGGACCACAGGGACCGTCCAGCCCTGCACAGACACCCCAAAAATTCCACCCTGGCCATCCCTGAGAGCATTGCCCAAAAGCTCCCGGAGCTCTGGCAGCCGTTCCTGTTGTGTTTAGGACGAAGTTTTTTACAGAAAGGGGGATAAAGTTCTGCAATGGCTGCCCGGGGAGGTGGTGCAGTCACCATCCCTGGGTGTGTTTAACAAAGCCTGGATGTGGCACTGCGTGCCAGGGTTTAGCTGAGCTCTTGGGGCTGGGTTGGACTCGATGATCTTTAACTGGTCTGGTGATTCTGTGATTCTGTGAACCCTGACCACCCTGTGCAGCTCCTGGGGCTCTCCTCACTCTCCTGCTCTGAGCACGGTCCCTAAAGCCTTGCAGACAAGGGGTCCCTCAGGTGCCAGCAGCACAAACCCCACAAGGCAAAGGACACCCCTGTTCCTGACAACCCTGCAGGGAGAGCACAGAGCCTCCTCACAGGGCGTTCCCACTGCAGCAGGAAACAAAGAGGAAACATCCTCCTGTGCCAGCCCAAGGGGCATCCACGGGGGCAAACAGCCTTCATGGCAGCACCTGTGTGCTCCCCGAGCACCCTGCCCTGCTGTGTGTGACACCGGGGCTGGGGACAGCCATGGCAGGGGAGGAGAGCACTGAGGGAGCTGGGGACAGCCATGGCAGGGGAGGAGAGACCTGAGGGCGCTGGGGACAGCCATGGCAGGGGAGGAGAGCACTGAGGGAGCTGGGGACAGCCATGGCAGGGGAGGAGAGACCTGAGGGAGCTGGGGACAGCCATGGCAGGGGAGCAGAGCACTGCCCAGGGCTCGGGACAGCCATGGCAGGGGAGGAGAGCACTGAGGGAGCTGGGGACAGCCATGACAGGGGAGCAGAGCACTGCCCGGGGCTGGGGACAGCCATGGCAGGGGAGGAGAGCACTGCCCAGGGCTGGGGACAGCCATGGCAGGGGAGGAGAGCACTGAGGGAGCTGGGGACAGCCATGGCAGGGGAGCAGAGCGCTGCCTGCTCTGCCTGGAGCCGCTGGCAGCATGCCCGGGGATGTGGGGCACAGCCTGGTGTCACTGGTTATCCTTGCAGGAGTGCAGCAGGCACAGGTGGGTGGGGAACAGCCAGGTGCTCTCCTGTCCCTGACACAGCCCCGTCCCTCCAGGGCTCAGGGATCCCAGGGTGGTGCAGGTGAGATGTGCCACCTGTGGGCAGGTCACTGGGCTGCGCCCCAGGCACGGAGCTGAAATAAAATTCCATCAGATGGCAAAGCAGATCAGCTGAGTGCATTTATTCCACCACGTGCACAGCCAGGTCCGAGTCCCTGTGGGCTCCTGGAGAAATCCAGCCAGGCCAACACCTCCGTGTGTGTCCGTCTGTCCCACAGGTGTTCAGGGACAGCAGGACAGCGTGTCCCCCCTGCCCCCTGCTCCCTCCCCATCCCTGCTATGCACATGAGAGTCAATTAGCCCGGCTGAGCGCACTGCTGACCTCTGACCCCTGCTGTGTCCCCCGAGCCAGTGACAGCCCCGCAGCCCTCAGCTCTCAGTATGAATTGATGTAGCACCCATTCTCTTGCAGCACAGAAACATGCGTCCTCATTCAGCTGTCCATTTCCACTTTCTGTTCCTTTGTCCTGCCCTTCTGTTCCCTGTGTTGCTAACCTGGTCACCACTTCTTGACCCCACGTCCCCGTCCCTCCCAAGGGTGTTGTAATCCCAACCACTACCAAAAAACTTTTACTTTTTTCCCATTTACTCACATCTTATTTAGGGAAAAATGGTTTCCAGCAGTGTGGGAGCTTTGATCCCCTATTCAAGAAATCCTTGCAATGTTTTTTTAAAGACTTTCTTTCTAAGGCAAATGAATTCTTCATAAAGGGGGAAATGGTGTGCTGGTTAGGCTCTGTTCATCTGAGGAAGACAAATGATCTGTTTTATTACTTGAAAAGCAAAACAGTTGAGTGTGTAGATTTGTGATTTATCTGTAATTAAGAATCCATTTGAGCAGCATATTAATTACAGAGAAGAGGATTAGTTTTGCTGAGTAGAAAAGTAAAATCAAAGTTCCTTGAATTAGAAGACGGCGTAAATTGCCTGAGGCTTTGATTTTCCATGGCTCTGCATTACGCCTACACTGGGACAGGACAACTCCAGGGCACATTTGAGTTTTCAGACTTTTAAATTTCCTCTCTGGGTCAGAGAAATAAAGTCCAGGGGCTCCGAGACCTCTCCCTGCCGGTGCTGGTGGCTCCCCCAGCGCTCCTTTCGCTGGGAGCTGCAGCAGGGGAGAAGCATCCTGCAGGATTCACTGTTCCCTGGCAGCTCGGGGAGCCCGGGGCTGGGCAGGGCAGCGCCCGGAGCTGCAGGAGCGACCGCAGACACTGGAGCAGGCAGAGCGGCTTCCTCTGGCTGCTGAGCGCCTTTTGAAGTGTTTGGGCGCAGTGTATTGGTTCAGGACAGCAGAATGTTCCAGGGCTGTTCTGCCGCTCTTCTGGCTCGCACTGTGCCCCATCAGAGCTGGTCACGGGCTGGTGGAGCTCTGCTGCGGGCACCGCGGGGCAGCGGGCGGTGGGATCCGCGCCTGGCACAGGGAGAGCTCCGGCTGCGGGTCCTGCCCCGGGCACGGCCGGCTCCGCACAGCCCGGCACGGCACGGCCCGGCACAGCCAGCTCCGCACAGATTGGCCCCGCACGGCACCGCACAGCCCGGCGCGGCATGGCCCGGCACAGCCTGATCCCGCACACACCGATCCCGCACGGCACGGCACGGCCCGGCACGGCACGGCCCGGCACAGCCAGCTCCGCACAGCCTGGCACAGCCCGGCCCGCACAGCCTGATCCCGCACAGCCTGGTACAGCCCGGCACGGCCCTGCACAGCCTGATCCCGCACAGCCTGGCACAGCCCGACCCCGCACAGCCCGGCACGGCACGGCCCGGCACGGCACGGCACGGCACAGCCCGGCCCGGCACAGCCAGCTCCGCACAGCCTGGCACAGCCCGGCACGGCCCCGCACAGCTAGCCTGGCACAGCCTGGCCCCGCACAGCCTGATCCTGCACAGCCTGGTACAGCCCAGCACGGCACAGCCTGACCCCGCACAGCCCGGCCCGGCCCTGCACAGCCCGACCCCACACAGCCTGATCCCGCACAGCCCGACACTGCACAGCCCGACACTGCACAGCCCCGCACAGCCTGATCCCGCACAGCCCGGCCCTGCACAGCCTGGCACAGCCCGGCCCGACCCGGCCCCGCTGCCGCCCACACTCCCGGCAGAGCCGGGCACCGGCCGGACTGGCAGAACGGGTCGGGAAGGCCCGGCCGTGTGAGCCGCGCTCCTGTGCCCTGCGCCTTCCTCAGTGCACAGACACGCACGGCCCGACACGGCCCGGCTGCGCTGCGGTGTCCAGAGAGCCCATCCGATGCCTTCCCGGCCAGCAGAGCACCACAGGGGTGACCTGGCACTCCCTGAGCACCCCAGTGTTTGCTGCTGGCCCGTGCCAGCCCGGCTGGCAGCCGAGCCCCAGCACCGCCCTGGCAGCCAGGTGGGCACCAGGCTGCTGTCACACACCTGGGGACAGGCACCCAGGCACCAGGCCCCCAGCCCTGGACAGGTTTCCCTGTCTCCGTTCCTCCCACAGTGATGAAAACACAATGCTAAAGCCTCGTGGCAACCTGTGGATCCTCACGTGCAAGGAATTCCCTTATAAGCAGCTTTGAACTGTAAAATAATCACTCGGCCCTGTAAAACTGTGTTGGTCATAAATGAACTTTGTCATGGCTCTGCTGGTTTCTTTGCCCCGTAACAGCTGCATCAGACACAGACACCACGTGCCCGACAGCAACAGGAGGAAAAAACTATCTTCCAGGAGCTTCATTTGACATGACATGGCATTTTCCAGCAATTTAATGAGGCAGCCAGGGCACCTGTGGGGGCAAACACCCCACCCAGGGCTTCTCCGAGCAAGGTGAGGTCCAGGGACAGTCCCAGCCTCAGCCCAGCTGCTGCAGAGGCTGCTCTCAAGAGATTTGTGTGTTTTTTGCCATCCAGAAGTGTTTCCTCAGCCTGATTTTTAACTCAAAATCAGAGGAAGTTTTCTCCCCATGCAGGTATGGGTAGCACCCATGGCACCCTCAGCAGCCCATCCTGCTGCCCCCATTCCAGGGATGGGAAGTGACAGCACACAGTCACTGTTCAGCAGCTCCAGAAACCCACACCTCTGGGCAAAGTATCTGTTATTAATCATTTGTTCTACTCACATTATAGATTTTATCCTGTCTGCTTCATCACACTGTGCTCCGTGGGAGTCACCTGCTGCATCTGTGTATCATTTGTTTGTATCCTTCATTTGTTTGTATCCTCTGCTCTTTTCCCCCCTTGTTTTTTTGGCTCTGTCCCCTCTTCCTTCACCACATCCCTCTCTGGTGGGGTCAATTCTCAAAGCCTCCTTTTCCCAAGGTTTTCAGTTACCAGGGCAGCACTGACCATGGACCATTTCCCAAAGGGTTCTTCACACCCAAGCTCCATCCTTTCAATCTGTGACTCTTTTACAGCTGGTGCAGAAATCAATTCCCAAAAGGCACTGCATCAGCTCAGCTGCAGCAGCTCTCGTGCCTCCTTCTCCCACCTGCCTCCCCCTGGATTGTCCATTCCTCCCTCTGCAGGGCAAATTCAACCTGGGTTTGCATCAGCCAGGGAAAGCCTCACATTACTTCACATCAACATTAACTTCACAAAAAGTTCCACCCCTTTCCACTGCTGTGCTCAGAGTCACTCAGCTCTGTTAGCTCTTCACAATCAAGGATCTTCAAAAGCTCTCCAGCCCCTGGAGCACACTCTGCCACCAACCCCTGGGGCTCAGCATCCACAGAGGATGGGGCTTGGCTTTGGCACTCCCCTCCTAATTGGTTTGCTTAGCACCGGGCTGCTAAAGCCAGCAGGGAATGAGGGAGGCACGGCTGGGCTAAGGGCAGCATCATTAGGAGGGTGAGGACATGGGTCTCCACACCTCCAAAAGCCTCCTGGCTGACACCTGGGGGTTCAGAGGAAAACCTGGACTCCCCCACACGCAGGCAGGTATAAATGGAGGTGGTCATTGCAAGGGACAGCAGGAGGGACGTGCCACTGTGTCCCCGTCAGCCCCACCTCTGGCAAACCACCACGGATTGTCACTGTGGAATTCACAGACCACACAGCAGCAAGGACTCAGAAGAAATGGTGTTTAATTATGGTATACATTAAATTAAATGTAATTCTGAATATTGGCCTCCAAATTCCTGATGACTTTTTCACCGGTGGGCAGCTCCTGTCAGTCCCAGTGAGGGTGAGGGTCCCACTGTACCACACAATTGAGTCAAAGAGCCTTTGTCAGCCCAAAGAGAGCATCCAGTGCTCTCCTTCTCACCATGGCCATCTGTCCATGGGCACCTCTGCTGCTGTCCACCTCTGGAAATCCCTCTCAGCAGTTGGCACATGCCACAAAGTTAATGAAAAATCAGCACAACTGGGGAGCATTAGATCCATTTACAGAGGGGAGCAGGTACAGAGGAGCTCGTGTCTCACAGAGGGCAGACAATGCCTTGAACAGCTTCCTTGGCTTTGGGAGGTTGGACTTGGGCACCCAAACTCCTCCAGGGCTCTGGTGTGTGTCCTCAGCAGCTACCTGAGGGGCGGGACATGCCCTCACCACAGAGCTGGGATCATTCACAAGCTGGAGATGTTTCTGCAGAGCTTTCCATGCAGGAGCTGGTGCCAGCTGAGAGAGGGCAGCAGCTGGAGCGTTCACACCACAGCCTATATTCCATCCATCCATCTGTCCATCCCTCCATCCATGCAGGGCACCACGAGGAGGAGAGCACTCTGTGCACTGCTAAGGGTGGAACCAGCAAGGTTCATCATCAACTGCTGAAGGTGGACAGAAGCCACCTGTACTGGCCATTCACTGGGCAGGAGATGAGGCAGTGACTCATCACACAACCCCTTCTGTGCCCTGAGGGAGGAGAAAAGGGAGAGTCTCTGAACCCATCTGGGGCAGATCCCATCAGAATTCCGTGTGGCCTCATTCACTCTGTAGCAGCAAATCCTCCAGGCTCACTTGGAGGCTGCTGACACTTCCCAGCAGCTGGGTGTGCTCACCAGGCTGCCGAGTCCTTCCCCAGCCCATCAGAGCCCACCTCAGAGTCCCCAAAAGCAGGGAAGTCCATTGAGATTAATTCATAGTCACAGCTGTCCCCACATGGATCATCCAGGTCCTGCCAGCTCGCCCTGTGCCCTTCCTTCACGTGGGATGTCACCGTGCAGGGGACACGTGTCTGCCTGTCCTCCTGCACAGCAGAGCCCAGTGCTGCCTGACCAGGGTCCTTGCCAGCCCCAGGACTGGAATTAACTCATTTAAAGGAAAAAGAGAGATACAAAACCAAAACCATCCTCAGCTCTGACCTTTACCATAAAAAAAAAAAAAAAAAAAAAAAAAAAAAAAAAAAAAAAAAAAAGAGAAAAAGAAGATATTCAGGACCAATATATACAGATGGGGGAATTGCACTTAATTACAGTAGTTTACATCCATTGGACAAAATTTACTTCTTTTTTTTATATAAATCTCTATGTATAGGAGGGGGGAGGGGGGAGGATGGAGCAGACTGTACCTATATTTACAGTTTAATTGGCTCAGTTCAACAACACATGCAGTTCCTCCCTCCAAACGCCAAGTAACAGACCCCGGTCCCTCTCAGTCCGAGTGGAGGAGTACAACTTAAACATGATCCATCTTCCCCTTCTGCCAGTTCCCAGCACAGCCCGTGCCTTGCTCCTCGGGAGAGCCTCTCGGAAGGCAAACACTTCAGCAAAACAATCCCCAGGACACATCTTGGAAACCCTGCGTGGAGGGATGGAGAGGCAGGTCCCGGCTGGGCGCCGCGGCTCCGGGCAGGTCCCCGGGAGGGCGCGGGGAGCCCCGAGCCCCGGCTCCGTGCCGGGCTCCTCGCTGCTGGGCTGTGCTCCGGCGGGCGACTCCCGGGCTGTGAGCGCAGCTCGCCGGCGGGATGGCGTGGAAAATAAGATCCCGTTGCTATGTGCAAAAGCAGCGAGGTGTGGAGCATCACCAGGCTTGCAGGGGACACTGGGGAGGGAGAGAGAGCAGCGCAGTGAGCGGCGCCGGGGAACGAGGCGGGGAGGAGGAGGAGGAGGAGGCAGCGCCACAAAGCATTTGGTGGCATCACCTCCTGCGCTGCTCCGTGACCGCCTCGGTGCTGCCCTGCACAGCCCCGAGCCCTCCCTGGCACCCCTGTGGGGGAGGCAGTGGGAAAATACTTTCTTAGCCAGCTATTGCCACCCCCTCCCAAAAATAATAATACTTTGAAAAGGTCCTGTTTGTGCCCGGGCTGTGCCAGGCAGCCCGGGAGCAGCCAGGCGTGAGGCTGAGCTCGGCCGGGGTGGGAGCGGCGCCGGGGGCTCATCGCTGTCCCCAGCAGCGCTCTCACCTCCAGGGACAGAGCCAAGCACCCCCCGTGCCACATCCATCCCACTGCAGAGGCCCCTTCCCCATCCCTCTCCATCCCTGGGGTCCCCCCAGTCGGCGGTGGGCGGGGGGCAGGGGTGGGGTGACCTTGTGGGCACAGCAAACATCATCAGGCGGAGATAAGGAGACGCCAGGAGCCTCCCGTGACATGTCATTAGGGACTGGCCGTGGCTATCAGGTGTTTGCCAACGTAATAAACGTGGTGGCTCGGCCTCAAGCGTTGTCAAAGGAACAGGGAGGTATTTGCCCCTTCCAGATCTAATAACAACATCTGATAAGAGACCCACAGCAAGCCAGGGGAGAGCTGGGGGTGACCAGGGACCTCCCTGCAGCTCTGTCCCCCAGCATGGCCGGGAGCAGCCACCTCCACCACGGAACAGCTTTGGGGTCTGGTGGGGGCTGCCTGCCTCATGCCAAGACGAAGTGTGGAGGGCACAGCCCCTGATAGTCCCGGTCAATGATAGAAACCAAAATATTCAGGTATTTGAGCACTTTGTGTGATGAGCAGCATTTATGGGGCCCCTATGCTGTGTGTCACACTTCATTCACCTCTGGCTAATGAAACTGCTGACCACCAAGAAAGAAATGCATGTCCAAAGATAGATTTTTCCAACTGTAGCTTGGGCACAGAATGCTTGGTAGGAAAAAACACCCTGGGGGCTGGGAGGGTTCGCTGCTGGAGACAGGTCACATCCTGCCCGGGTGCTTGCAGGATGTTTATCATGTACTGGGGGTAAAGGGGGGGTGGGTGCCCCTTCACCACAGCAGGTGAAGGGTCCTGGCCCCACATCCCCCCTCCTGAGCCCTGACACCTCCTCCTGCTTTAATGGAAGTGCAAAAACACGATGGAGGCAGAAAGCCCGTGTGAGCCCCAGCCCGGCTGGTCAGGGTAGGGTGATCGCAGGGCCCGCAGGCAGCGGGGATGGCCGGGCTCTATCTCCCTGCCAGGGACATTTCCTGTGTCCCGGGGCTGCCGCGGCCAGGCCGGCATCAAAGGCAGGAGAGCTGGATTAATCAGGGGCAGTTCGGGCTGAGCGCGCAGCAGATGGGCCGATAAAGCTGCACGGAGGAAATGGAGCTCGGAGGGGCGGCCGTGCCTGAGTGGTCACCCTGAGACCTGCCCAGAGTGGGATCCCCGGGGGGGGTGGCCTTCGTGACCCCTTCCCAAGCACCCCAAATGTCTCCCCTTTGCAGCCCCAGCCCTTTCCTTCGCCCTCGCCAAGGGTCCCACAGCGATGCTGGGGGGGTCTCGCAGCAATGCCACGCTGTATTTACTCTGTGGTCATTGCAGACATTTTTTCCCTGTCCCCTGTCAAACCTTGGGAAGAAAGTTTATCTGAATGCAAGTTCAAGGCTCTCTCTTATTTATCTAGCGATCAATAAGGGCCACATATTTCCCACAGTCCCCAGAGCTGGCTCTCAGAAAGGGACTATTGTCTAAGGAAAACCTCACACACCTGATTTGAACCAGGATAAGTCTGGCCTTACACCTGCAGTGGGCAGATGATAAAGGTTTATGGGCTGGGGGAAGCTGGGGAGCCTTGGACTCCACTTGACTCCAGTCAGGGTTGATCCCCCTGGACACAGGCAGCAGAGCCTGCTTGGTTCTACCTCCTCAGCCCCAGCAGGATGCTCCCACTCTCATGGGGCTGGCCCAGGGATGAGCAGGGCCTGGCTGGTACCACCAAGTGCTAGCCAAAATCACCCAAATCCCCATGACACCCCCTGCAGGTAGGTGTTTTGGAGCCAAAGGGCTGCAATGGGGTTCATCTCATCCTCAGCTCCCCACAGGAGTGGAGCACAGGCAGCAGGACAGAGTCTCTGTTGCTCCCACCTCCAGCCCCACATCCAGGGTGGGAAAAGCTCCACTCCACCTTCACAGCCCCAGCCCGTGGCCCCTCAGCCAGCCCTGTGGGCCATTACCTGCTTACTGGAAGACATGTTGGTGAGTGTGCTGATGCTGCTGGTGTCCGTCACCACCATGGCCGAGGGGAAGCGGGAGGTGTGGGAATACTGGGGAGGCTCCTGCTTGTGTGTGTACACTGCGGACAGGAGGGGCACAGGTCAGGGAAAAGCCACCCCAGCCCCCGCCAGGGCAGGTCCAGGGATGGGAACGGGCAGCAGGGAGATGGAGATGGGGTAAAACAGACCAAGGGAAGAACCCACCACTTCCCTCCAAGCCACTGCATCCTCAGGCAGCAGCTCACCCCCAGAAACCCGTGGGGCTGAGGGGCTGTGGCTGGACCAGAGGGAGGAAGAGATGAGGCAGGATGTGACCAGCCTGCACCACTGAGCCTGCCATGGGCTGGAACCACGAGAGAGGGGCAGCAGCCAAGGGCAGAGCAGGAGGAGAGCACAAGCTGATTTCCCATCTGAATTCATGCAGGGGCCCTTTGCAGCTCCCCCAGGCCTTACTGTGTGAGTTCTGCAGCTGGGTCACGGTGGCCATGAAGGGCTGCTGTGTCATGTGGCCCGGGGACTGCTGCATCAGCGGCTGCTGGTGCGGGCTGTGCAGCTGCTGGGAGAACTGCACCGGCTGCAGGGCTGCCAGGCTGCCAGCCACGCTGTTGATGACGGGGACACTCTGAGCCTGCGAGGTGTTCAGACCTGGGAGAGGGGACAGAGCAGAGCAGGGTGTCAGCAGGAGCAGGCAGTGTCACCCCTGTCAGGGGCAGGGCACAGAGGTGAACTCGGGGTGCGCTTACTCTGGGCGATGGCCATGACTCCCGAGAGCGGCGTCATGATGAGGTTCTGGGACTGCTGCGGGTTGTGGTGGGACAGGCTGTGGATGTTGGTCAGGGTGCTCACCGGGGGCAGCCCGCCCCCCGACACGGAGATCTGCCAGGCAGGACAGGCACAGTCAGAGCACAGGCACAGAGAGCCCCCAGCCCCCTCCTCCACTGCATGGGGGCATCAGCAGAGCCCCCTCCTCAGAGGGGGAGCAGGCTGCCCCTACAGAGCTGCAGACCCTGAGTGCAGCACCTCAACTTCGTGTTAATGTACAGCAAAACAGATTGGGAAAGGCTGTGCTGGCACTGGCTTCCAGCTCCACTGGAGCATGGCACCGGAACACGGCACATCCCAAGCCTTTGCTGCTCTGTACCCCGAGTCCAAGCTCCAGCCCGCAGGGACAGCTGAGGGCTCCCAACACTCATTAACTTCTAACCATGCTGCTTGTAGGGGAAAGTGGGACTGAGAAACTCAGGAAAATTAAGAAAAATTACAGAAGGCAGGTTAGAAGGGCCTCGTGGTGATGATCTTAGTCACCAATCTGGCAGGATACTGGTGAGACGGGGCGGGTGTGCACAGCCAGAGCCAGAGCCAGGGTTTCGGGCCAAAGTTTAGGGATCAGACAAAGGCACTTGGCATGTGCTGCGAGGACTGGAGCTGCTCCCCAGGACATGTAAGTGCCTTATTTCTTTAATTGCTGCACCTTCCCCTAATTCCTGTTGTTAGCCCTCTTGCACGGAGTGACCTCAATCCCAGCTCAGAGCCATCCCTGCAGCCCTTCAGGTGACATTTCTGGACACCAGTTCCGAGCACCTTGTTTATTTTGCACATGTGAGCTGGAGATAGCAATTGAAACAAATCCATCAATAAATTCCAAAGCCCGGGAGTGACTCACATTTCCTGATCCGGTATTTTCCACTTTCAAAGTCCCTTCAAGGCCGGGTTACACCACACTCGGCTGCACAAGTCAAACAGCTCCCGGCAAGCACACGCCGCTTGCCTGCAGCCCTGGCTCCTCTCACGGGGTGTTTAGCCCCAGAGCACTGCACCTGGATTGTGCATGACTGGAAAAGACCCTCAGGCACTGGACCCTCAGGGTAGACCCTCTGGCACTAACACAGCTGAGGCAAACACCGGAACATGAAAGAGTGAGCCACCAGAGATTTCTGGAGCCTCAGTAACGCTCCTTCCTGAAAGATGCAGCAACTTCCTTGGCAGCTCCTTGTTTCATGTGGGGCATTAAAGGCACATGTTTACTTACTAGAAACCACAGCCTACAGCATATTTCTATTAAATCACTTGCAAGCACCAGCTAGCCCTGCCTGGAGATCAGAGATAAGCTGGCAGAGCCGCGGTCCCGCAGGGTCCCCACGGCGCTGGGCACTGCCTGTGCCTTGGGGAGAGCTCAGCAGGGCTCTTCTGCTGCACTGTACCTTTTCCCAGTTTAATCTGCTCCCTTCCCTCCTCCTACGCTGCCCAGCCCCATGTGGGGGGCTCTGCCCCGGTGCTAGGAGCTGGCAGGGGGTGCTGGCATTGCCTGGTCCTTGGGGACCCCCACCCCGGGCACGCAGTGCCGCTGCTGCCGCCGCCTTTATCCCTGACTCATTTTATGGCTTCCAGGCTGAGGGTTATGAGGCTCAACACACCCTGAGGTGAGCTGGGCGTGCTGGGGCAGAGGCAGAGGGCTGGGGTGTCTCTCTGCAATGTCCCCCCCAGCTTGGCAGGGGACGTTTGGCTTTGCAGGGTGAGTGCCAGAGCCCGAGGGGCTGCATGGAGACCCTCGCCAGCCAGAAGGAAAGGGACAATGAAATGGTGCCATAGCTGAGGGAGGGGACAGTGAGCCCCTCCATGGCCACCCAGCTTAGCCAGGAGACCGACAGGATGGCCCAGGAGGGACAGCCCTCTGAAAATGGAAGTGAAAACCGGGGAAGAACCGGCTTGGCCCCGTCACCCAGTGCCATGTTTGACTTTCGATTTCAGCAGGAAAAAAACTCCCGGAAAAGCAGCAGCTGCAGGCAAACCTCTGCCAGCCTGCCCCAGGACTGGGCTGTGCTCTGCTCTCACATCCCATCCCATCCTGGCCTGAACCCCTGTACCCCCTCCTTGCCCTGCTCCTTCACCCACCCCTCCAGGGGCTTTGCACCAGGAAGGGGCACCCCGAGTGCCCGGGCCCTGCAGCACCAGCATGGGGACATGTCCAGCACCACAGGGATGCTGATGTCCCATCCCCACTCCTGCCATGCTGACACTGACAGCTCTGCCCAGAAAAGCCCCAAGAACATGGCAGAGGGGATGGGGAGAGCTAGGAACTGTGGGGCCAGAGCCAGCACGAGCAGCTTCAATCCCCTGGGACAAGGGGATTGTCCTCTGCCTTTCCCAAACTTGGGAGGGCTCAGGGAAAAAGTAATGAATGAGCATTTTATCGATCCCATGTCACGGGCAGGGGAAAGCAAACAGAGATCCACCCAGAGCCTTCAGCCCGTGATCAATGGCAGATCCACCTCCAGCACCCTCGGTGTCCCAGCGGGAGCGCCGCCTCGCAGGCGGGCGGAGGGGACAGCGGCACCCCGGTCCCCCACAATGCCCCATTGTTCAGCCGGGCCGCGTGTGAAACCCGGGGGAAAGCGTGTTTGCTCTGCCCGCTGGGCCCTCTTATCTTATCAGCGCCGCCGCCACAATGGGCCAGGTGTACTCACCATTTTACCTTCGGGAGAGAGCAAACCGTGGCTGGGGTCCAGGCCGGCCGGGGAGACCTGCTGCAGGACAGCCTGGCTGGTGGTGACCATGGCAGCGCCGCCGTGGTGGCTGATGGCCCCCGAGGACGCCGCGTCGCCGCTCGCCGCCTGGCTGTACCGCACCCCTGCAAAACAGCGCGGCCTTGGCATCACCCCGGCCACGGCGCGGCTGTGCCACGCTGCTGCTTTGGGTTTTTAAGATTTCCTAAGCCTTCTGATGTCTGCGTTTTTGTGGCGAGCTCTTTTGCGCGCTTTTTGTAGCGAACTCTTCTGCGCGCTTTTTGTAGCGAACTCTTCTGCGCGCTTTTTGTAGCGAACTCTTTTGCGCGCTTTTTGTAGCGAACTCTTCTACGCGCTTCTTGTAAACAACTTAGTGTTTTGTATTGTTTTTTTCATAGAGGAGGAGAAATTTGGTGGACTGTTGGTTTATCCAGTGTCATTGGAGAAGTAGCACTTTCACCCTCCAATCCACTGCCACCTTTAGAAATCTATAAATGTTAGAGTCAGAAAATAAACTTCCCTTTTTCTACCTTGAAAGCAGCAGCGTGTCCGCGTCGTGTTGTTTCGTGTCCTGCGGTGACACCAGGGTGGTGCCGAGACCCTCAGAGCCCCCAGCCCTGCCACGGTGTGTGGCACGAGGATGCAGATGTGTGCCAGCTGCTAAGTGACACCCGTGAGTGACAAACAGAGAAAGGGTGTCCCTTCCTCCAGCATCGCTTCCCAGCTTGTCCCTGGCCCCATCTCCCGGAGTTACAGGGAGGAGTTTTATGGCTGGAGATGCAATCCCACCAAGGGGGGAAAGGGAGCCCCACACCCCCCTGCACCCCTCGTGTTTCTATTTGCTGTGGCTCCTGGACACTGGCCTGGGCACCCTGCAGCGTGGGGAGGGACCCTGCACCCCCCCAGGGGACCCCTCTGAGGCTCCCCCTGCAGCCCCAGCCATCCCCAGCTCCCACATCCACGGCTCCCACCGTTGTCTCAGGCTCTCCTGCATCCCATTCCCTCTCAACGCCCTCTCCACAAGTGTATGATTAACAGGGCACTGCAGCAAGGCACAGGGACCAGACACACTCCAACCCCCAGAGCAGACCCCAGCCCTCCACTGCCCTGAGGGAAATCTGGCCCCAGCACAGGTCTTCTATATAAATATATTTAATTTGGCTCAAGCACCCCGCACTGATAACCATATGATCAGCCATGTGTCATGGAAAGGCATCTACAGATCACAAATAATTAACTGAGGAAAACCCACGGCAAACAAAAGTGTCTTTTACAGGGCTGCCTTGACAGCTATGGTGAAAAGCCATTTATTAGGAGGAGTCCAGCCCTGTGCTCCAGCCAGATTTACTGAACTGCTCTGGGACTGAAGCATGATGGACAGACAAACCATGGCTCTCCTGGGGAAAAATCCCATGGACAGACAAACCATGGCTCTCCTGGGGAAAAATCCCATGGACAGACAAACCATGGCTCTCCTGGGGAAAAATCCCATGGTGGCAAAGCCCACCTGACAGCCACCATGAGTACCATCCACCCCTGGCCACTGCACAAGGACACTGGGGACAGCTCCTCAGAGTGACCATCACAGGGCAGGTTCAGCCTGTGGCTGGCTCAGTGAAGGATGCTCTAAGGGCGACTCTAAAATTAATCTCTTAACCAAGGAAAAGCAAAGAAATCAGAACTGGAGTCTGGGAGCTTTCCCCCAGCTCCCAAACCAGCTGCCCAAGCACAGAGCCACCCACACCCTCCACCAAAACCACAACACAGCCGCTCCGTAATCGCCTCCGAATTTTCCCCATCAGCTGGTTAAACACGACCCACAGATAGGAATCTCCTCACCATGTCTGGTTCCTGATGATTTCCCAGCAAACCCCTTTATCCCTGATAATAAAAGAATGTCCTCTGGCAGGTGGATATTTGCCCGAGTGGACGTCCCTGCCGTGAACAGGGTAAACATTACCCAACCCGGGCACTGTCACACACATTCCTGGCCCTGCAGAGGGTGCTTCACTCTGGGCCGGGATCCCGGCTGCTGAAACAATGGCAGGGGAGATAAAACAAAGCCCTTTCTTCTGGGTGTGATCTGAGAGATAGACCAGAGAGAGACGGCTCCTCTGGCAAAGGAAATCAGAGTTTCTGCTGTCTTCAGGCTCTTCTGGGCTCAGTAAGAACAACAACAAAAAAGTCCATTTTAAATGCAAAATCGTGCCCTATCGAGCTGAGGGGGTGGGAACTCATGAGCCAAGCCACCCAAAGCTGTGAAGTTGGCTTGAAAACACTCAAGAGGTTAAAAGCTGATTCTGAAGCTCAGGCTTTGATTGTTTGAGGAACAATAACCAGCGCCCAGATTCCCAGATAGGCTGGGGACTGAGATTTTGGGTCTCTAGATAAAACCACTGAAGACTCTGTGTCTTGATGAAGAGTCTTGATGAAGATTATCTGTCCCCTGGAGAGCCAGGTTGGGCTCTGGGGCTGGTGACAGCAGTGCCACTGCTGCCCCACCAAGGACCCTGCTCAGAAGCCACTTGCTGGGCAGGCAGAAGCCTTCAGGGCTCCCTGTAGGAAGCATCCATCCTCACTGGGTTTTCCCCGTCCCCACAATGGGAGGGGTGTTATTATTTACATGTCCCCAGGGCTGGCTTGGATTTGGGCTCATTAATATCAGGAAGCCACTACAAGGCATTGCTGCTGTTGTCACTGCTGGGACACTCGGAGCTCCCTGGTGATGGGGGTGCCTTTCTCTGAGCTCCCCAGGCCTCCCTCAATCACTGAGCCCTGGGATCCAGCCCTCCCCTGGCAGCACAGCCCCTGGGAGCTCCCCAGAGCCGGGTGAATGAATGCAGGGGCACAGCTCCAGCTGTGAGCACCAGGACTGGAGGATTCCTGCCGGGGCTTTGGCATCCAGGCTTTACGAGCTGGGCTCAGACAGCCATCAGAGCCCAGCACAACGGTTCTCCTGCTGCTCTCCTGTGCCTCCACAGCTGGAAGCAGCCCTTGTGCAAAGGGATTTATTCCCCCTCGGTCTCTTCCCGTGGCTGCTCAGGAGAGGAGCCTGCATGGGATCACCGGGAATGGGTCTGGCCGTGGAGCCTCCCCTCCTCAAGGCTTTTTTTTTTTTTTTTAACTGGAGCTACAGCCATAATATAAAAGTCTGTTTATGGGACGGGCCATTGTGTGGCCCCTGAGCTGCACAGGCTGTGAAATGTTTTACTGCCTTCCCCTGCCCCAGACGAGCCGCAGGGTCCAGCTCCCGTAGCCTTAACCCTGTTCCGGCCGATGGAGGGGGACAGCAGAGTGACAGCCCCAGGGTGGGGGTCCTGTGCACCCACACACAGCCCCAGCCCCTCCCAGCTTCTCTGGGGTGCCACACTCATCCTGCTGACTCAGCTTTTGGGGGCAAGGGGGTGGTGGAGGGAGTTTAGGGCAAGGATCAGTCTCTTTATCACTTTGATCACAGCCTTGTGCCATTTCCTCAGAGCTCACCAGGCCCGTGCCTTTGGCAGGCACCAGCAGTGAAGCAGTGTGGTTCTGCTTTGCTTTAAGTGATGTTTGATATTAATAAATTGTATTTTAAAACCCCTCGTTGTACTTCTAACTGTCACTGCCATGCAGCAGGAGCCCTGCTGCCACCGTGCCACAGCACATCCTGACCTCCAGTGTCTGCTCTAGGCTGCCCTCCTGCCCAGACCTTCACCAATGTCCTGCACATCACAGCAATACCACACCCCAAAAAAGACCCCAAAAATTCACCGGTGATCTGGTGGTGGAGGGGATGCAGCTCTGGCTCTGCCTGACCCTCCAGGATGCAGCCACCAGCACGGACCAGGGTGTGAAAATGGGGTGAGAAAAGCAAAGTGTAATTTTTGGGGACATGCTGGACTCAGTGATGCTTCACCCACTGACACTATGGACAGCCAGGTCACTGATGGGACTTCACCCTCCCAAAATTCAGATCCAGGCAGCACTGAGGCACATCTGATTCTTGGGCTGCCACTCAAATTGTCCCTAAAGTGTTAATCTTGCTCAGTTACAGAGGTGCATAGTTTATATCCATTATAAACCCGTTTATGGGGACTAGACCCTCCCATTTCGCTGCTGTCATAAAGTTCTAATTACCCCCATAAAAGAGGGAAAAGCTCCTAACAGTGCACTGTACCCACCGAGCCCCACCATGTGCCTGACAGTAAAATATTACAGCCACTGGCACGGGGTCCCAGGCACAGCCAGCACCCCCAGGAGCACGGGCAGGAGCCAGGTACAAACCAGGGTACCCCAGAGCGAGGGTTTGCTGATGGGCTCTTCTTCTGAAGGAAAGTTGAAGCCCTTCAACTGCCCTTTGGGTTTTAGGAAGGATCTCAGGGGTGGCACTGGGTTATTTTTATGTTTATCTCCATCTATAGAGGTATCTAAATGTATATATATTACATATATATAATATATGTAATATATTATATATATGCACACACATATATATAATATTATATATTATATATTATATATTATATATTATATATTATATA
>NW_024506882.1:1165746-1217570 GCF_017590055.1 Onychostruthus taczanowskii | reverse complement strand
TATATATATAATATATATAATATATATAATATATTATATATTATATATATACACATACCCATATATATTTATCTATATATCTATATATATCTATATATAGATATATATATATATATATAAGTAATGCATTTTAATATATATCCATATACACATACATATGTATATAAATGTGATTGCTCAGATATTGATCTGCTACTCTGATGTTTGCAGAGCAGGGATGGATGGATGGATGGATGGATGGATGACACCCTGACCCCCACGGGTGTACAGCCCCCTGGGACAGGCTCAGGGATGCTGTGCCCCACTTTGGTTATCCCTGGACAGGCTCAGGGATGCTGTGCACCCCATGGGTGTCCCAGGACAGGCTCAGGGATGCTGTGCACCCCATGGGTGTCCCAGGACAGACTCAGGGATGCTGTGCCCCCCTTTGGTTATCCCAGGACAGCCTCAGGGATGCTGTGCCCCACTTTGGTTATCCCAGGACAGGCTCAGGGATGCTGTGCCCCCCCATGGGGGTCCCTGGACAGGCTCAGGGATGCTGTGCCCCCCGGCCGTGGGGCTGGGCTCTGCAGGGAGGGCGGCCCTTTGTATGCAGGGCGGGCTCGGGGGGCGGGCGGTGCTTCCCCTAATCTCATCAATGCCCCGATTGTCTTCGGGGCTCTTGAAGATAAAAATGGCATAAGCCAGAGTCTGCGCCATGGCACCGAGATAAAGCCCCGAGTGACCTTCAAATCAAACAGGGAACCAAGATCGCTGATAAAACCCCGAGTAAGGGAAAAGTCCAGCCTCGGAGAGGAGCCTCCGAGATAGAAAGGCTTTAAGTATTTACCTCCAAACAGTTAAAAACTACAGCTCGAGGCTTGACAGATGAGTCCCCAAGAAGAGGCCGGAGGATGTTTGACTTTTACAGCTCTCATCCCTGCCCCGCTGTCATCCCGGCCTTTTGCAGGACCCCATTGATGTCCCGAGGAGAGGCGACCCCTCTTTGTGCCGGGGCACGGCAGAGGTTTGCAGCTGCCCCGCACTCCAGCCGGGATGTCCCGGCCGGCGGGGCAGGGACACTGTCCCTGCGCTGTCATTAAGCTGTTAAGGCATTGAGCGGCCCAGACGCCGCCACCTCGGGGCAAGGACAGTTCAAATCCCAGCATGGACAGCCACGATGGGGTCAGCCAGGCAGCCAGGAGGGGATCCCCAAACATCTCTTGGAGGAGTTCCAGCAGAGATGCACCCGGAGGTGTTTCGGGAGCTCTCAGACCCGGCTCTGAAGCAATCCCGGCTGAGCTCCATCCCTGCCTGCTGCCCCCAAACCAGCGCTAAAACCCCACGGCGTCCCCATCGCCATGCCCATCTTCTCCTCCTCGGGATGGATACAAGCACCGACCGCCAAGAAATTCCCGCAGCCGAGCCCTGCTGACCCCTCCAGAGGGGCTCTTCTCCGCAGCCATCACTCCTGCCCCGCTCAAAGCCCCTCGGGGTGGGCTGTCACCGGCCCTATAGCCACGGCCAGCCCCTGCTGGCACCGCTCCGACGGGAAAATAAAGGTTGGGGCTTAACGGCCCTCCAGCCCCGAGATAAATGCCCGCGGTTACAGTAATTGCTGTCCCCTAATAGAAGAAAACAAAGGCTCTCGGGGGGTGCCCCATGTGCGCTGGCAGGCCGGGGGCACATCAAAGGCAGCGGGCTCCGTTCAAAGCCCCGGCTTAATTGTCAATTAAGCATGCACGGGGGGACAACGCCGTGACAATGCGGGGCTGCATGCTGGTGGGGCATTGTAAAGCCCGCCGCGACACCGAAAACAGCTGATTCTGCTGACAATGTGCTTGTAGGGCACCTTGTAAGCAATCAGCCGCTGACAGCAGGGCAAACGTCCTCCCCGTCCCCGCCATTGTGCGGGGCATTCCTGGGGCAGGGTCACATTTTGGTCACATCCCGGTCCTCGGGATGCTGCCGGTTCCTCCAGGGCCGGGAGGTGCCCACGCACATCCCCGGGTACCCCTCGGGGGTGCCAACACCCGAGCGCCGCTGGCAGTGTCCCCAAGCACGCTGCCCTTCCCACGGGGACACTCCGCCACAGGGGTTTGCCTTTGTAACCGGCTGGCTGCGTGTCACACACGCCAGGCAGGGTCATTTCCAGGAGCTGGCTGTGTCCGAGGGGACGCGGGGCAGGGGGGACACGGGCCGAGCCCCCCGTGCCACCCGCAGGGCTGCAGAGCGCAGCTAAGGGACAATGGGGATTGTTCTCCCAACAATGGGGAGCGATGGGGATTGTTCTCGCCCCTGTCCGCCCTCCCCCGGTTATCTCCCACTTCAACGCCCCGGGGGTTTTTTGGGGTCTGCTCAGCTCTGCCCAGTCCTGGGTGCGGGGAGGAGGAGGAGGAAGATGTCACCCTGCACCCCGGCAGCTTTCTTCATCCACGTCCCTGCACTCTGGCTCGGGGCTGCTGCAGAGTCACGCACCCAGCCCGGGGTACCTCGGCAGGACACCCTGCCACCCCTTCCCTCGGGCATTGCCTGTGCACCCCCCGAACCAGGGCTCCCGGTGGGCTACATGCCACGGACTGGCACCACCGGCACCACACGGCAGGCACGGGGCAGCCCCTCCTGCCCTGCTGGGCACAGCCTCTCCCTGCCCAGCCGAGCCCACACGGAACTCCCGTGAGTTAAACCAATCAAGCAAACACTGATTTATCCCCGGCGTGGCGGAAATCCAGCCCTCGCCATGTGGCCGTAACGCTGCAGTGACAGCAGCGCTGCTCTCCATCACCATCCCTGCCCGAGGCTGCAGCAGGGACCAGGGGGACATCCTCTCCCTGCACACACGGCACCCCTGAGCTCTGCCACCGTCACCCCCAGCACCCTGGGCGAGCCTTACCTGGCATTTTGCTGGGCGGGGAGGCGCTGGGCTGGTTGTGGTGCGGGGAGCCGTGGGACAGCAGCAGGTTCATGCTGTGTGGGGGCTGGCCCGAGCTGTAGGCATCCATGGCCAGCTTCTGGCGGAATGCCTCCTCCTTGCGCCGGTTGGCAAACCAGTTGTACACCCGGACCTCGGTGACCAGGTTGGAGCCCAGCCCGTGAGCCTTGGAGGGGGACACTCCTCGCTGCAGACACTCGGCCCTGCGAGGGCAAGGGACACGTTGGAGCAGGGGTGCTGCTGGGGGCAAGCAGGGGCCTCGGGACACAACAAATCTGGGGGAGTTTCAGCCCTTCCTGCTCTCTTTACAGCCGTGCTGTAAAGGCCAACCCCGCTCCCTCTGATAACGCTGCAGCGTCCCTGTGCTGTCCCCTGGATCATCCTTACAGCATCCCCATCACATCCTTGGCCTAGCACGGAGCTCACTCTGCCCCAGACATATTTCCCAGAGGGGGAAAATATGGCAAGGAGAGGCCTGGCAGCTCGGCAAAGCTGTGCCACGAGCTGTGAGCTGGGGTGGTGAGCACAGCGTCTCCCACAGCATCTCCCACGGCATTCAGAAGGAAGGCTGAGGCTGTGGGCAGGGAGGGCAGCACAGGTGTGTGGAGCAGCCATTACCTGTTGCACTCCTCCACCAGGGTCTCCCTCTCCTCCTTGCTGGGGTTCTTCTGGCGCTCGTAGGCTTGGTACAAGATTTGCTGGGAGGCCGGCCCCCACTTGAACCGATTGCGCCGCATCTTCTTGCTGGGGGTTTCAGAGCAGGCGTCGTCGAGCTGGGCAGCCCCCTGGTTCTGCTGATTGAACTCTGGAAAGAGAAACAGCAGCTGATCCTGACTGCCTTTGTCTGTCATATTTCCACAACCCTGGACTGCCTGGTTGAACTCTGAAAGAGAAAGGAGCAGACGTGAGCTGGCCTGTAGCCGCCGCTCGGAGTCACTGTCCCGCGCAGAGGGGGCCCCCCACGACCCCTCCCGCAGCACCCCGAGCCCACAGCAGGCTTTGGAGCCAGCCAGGTGCTCCCTGCCACCCATCCCGGGAAGGGGCCAGCCTGCTGCCACCCCTGTTTAATGGGGAGGCATGTGCAGGGCATGCTATGGCCATGCATATTCATGGGCAGGGCCCTTGCCAGCCTGCACTTGTTTTGGGAGGATTTTTCCAAGCCAGGAGCTGAGCAGGACGGCTGCTAAAGCCCCCCGAGAGGGTGCCCCTCTCTGCTCACCCACAGCTCCCCTCCCACTCCCCTCCCAGCGTGGTGGGACGCCAGCCCCGTGCCCGGGGCGGGCAGCACCAGAGGTGACCTTCGGCGGCCGCCCCAGCCCCGGCTCTTGTCACCACGGCAGTAAAGGGAGATTAATGGGAGGGTTTTATTATTCCCAGTTTTGCAGGGGAATTCTCCCTCTTTTTATAATGGCTTTTTCCCCCCCCTGTGACAGAGGGGGGGAAACACAGGGCAAGGCTGGAGCAGGCTCTGTTTGCTCTAACGTCTCAAGGTGTGTTTTCAGAGCAATGGTATTTGGTGCTGAAGCCTTTTCTGCACTTCCCCTCTGCTGGATATTGCATCCTTTTGGGAGAGGGAGGCAGAGCCTTTTCCTGGGGAGTGCCAGTGCCACTCAGGGCTGCTTTGAGAGCTACAGGACAGCTCCCAGGGCAGGGAAGAGCAGGAGAGGGGCACAAAGGAATAGTCTGTGTGCTTGGTCAAAATAATCTGCATTTTAAACAGCACAGACAGCAGCAATTCAGGGATTTTAAATTTTCTCTCTCTACATTTTTTGCACTTAGTCGAAAAAAAATGAGCAGCCCGAAAAATAACAAGGAAAAGGGGCAAAGGTGGGAAAGGCACCTAACTGTGAGCCATCATTAATTGCTTTCCCAGCTCTAACAAACACAGATACCCAGAAATTCAGCCGTGTGGATGAGCCGGGGGGAACCCTGCCACCAACAGGGGCTCTCACCCACTTTTCCTACACCTTAAATTCAATTTACTTGGAAAACTGTTTTGGGGAGGTGCTGCACAGCTGGAGCCCGGGGGCTGTGCTGGCACCAGGGGCAGGACAGGGACACGGGGACCCCCTTTTCCCCCTCCATTCCCAGGGGTACTTACGGCGGAGGATCTCCCGCTGCTTGCGGACGTACCACGTGTACAGGGCAGCTCTCTTCTGGGTCTTCATGGGGGTGCCCTTGTTGAGGTGCTGGGAGAGGTGGGACTGGTTGAGGCCGGTGACATCCACCACCTCCCGCTGCGGGATGTTGTGCTGCTGCATGTACCCCTTGATCATCTTGGCTGCCCGCCACGGGTCCTCGCTGTGGGCAGGGAAACCAAGGGTTAATATCTGCTGCCCCAGTATTTGCTTCTTCCCATAATGGAAACCTTTCATTACCATTATTATTATTATTATTAAAACGGTTTCAGAAGGACACAGGATCCTTGGAGTGTGTGTTTTTCCCCAGGCCCCCAAAACAGCCCGTCCCACCCCGGGGCTGGCGGGATGGGGGCTCACACCCACCCCAGTGTGGTGGGTTTGCCAGCCAGACTGTTCCCCCAGGCAGGGAGAAGCAGAGAGGACCCCAGTGTCCTGATGGGACACACCAAGGTCCCGTTAATGCCAGGGAAGCTCCTCCAGGCCCTCCTTGGAGAAGCACAGCCCGTCCCTGAGCCGCTGCCCTTCCGTTCGGCGCGATTTCCCCGTGGAAGGTACGCACACCCAGCGGGACACACACATGGATGGGCACGGGGAGCCCATCCTGGTCTGCTAACAAAGAAAGAGAAGTGCTGGGGATGCTTTTCCTGCCCTGCTCACGGGTGCAGCACCTGCACTGTGCCCGTGCCCCCGGCTGGCGGGGACCCCTGCACTGCCGCCGAACCGAACCCGCCGCGCTCGCTGTGCAGCTTCTTCCTTCCATTCCCACAGGGATAATGATCTAAAAATCTCAATATCCCCTCAAAAGGGACCCTGTTCCCTCGCTCCCACAGCTGTACACGCACTGACCATACGCAAAAGGCTGAGAAGCCAAGGTCAAACCAGGCACACAAATCCAATAAGTCCCTGAATGCAAAACCGAAACCAAACCCCTGAAAATTTTGAGTCATTCCTGATTATTATTAAACACTTGAATTTGGCTCCTGTAGGATCCAGGTGTAAATGACTCTTCTCTAACTCACACTACTTTACTGACCTTGGGGTAGCTGACGCCGATTTAGAGTCTGCTAATTAGAGTATTTTTATTTTAGAACAAATAAATTACAGCTGAAAATCCAAATGCTGTCCGTGGTCTTTAGCTCAGTTGAATGCCCAGTGTGACAGCAGAGGAACAGGCCAAAACACCTGTACTGTATCCAAGATCCCAGGGTTTATTCTGGGCCAAAAGGGAGCACTTTCAGCAGTGAAAAATCCATGTGAGCCCAGAGCTGGTCACAGTCCTGCACTCAAATAATGCGATACCCCAACGCCGCTTGGAACGGCCGTCCAACTGCTTTCCCAATTCATCCAATTTATTACTTACTTTGGATCCTTCAACTTGTCAAGTGAAAGGAAAAAAAAAAAAAAAAAAACCCCAACAAGTAGATTTCTTACTTTTTTTCTTGAATGTAGCTTGAAAACAAAGCTGGTTGGATCCACGGCAAAATACCGGAGCAGAGCCAAGCAGGGCTTCGTCACAGCCGGGAAGGAGCCACGGAGCCTTCCTGGAGTCCCTGAGCCTGTGCCCAAGCCTGTGCCCAAGGCTGCATCCTCCAGGCAGGGGAACCCCGCTGGTTTTGGGGGGTCCTTTCCGTGGGATGGTTCCCAGGAGAAGGCGGGAAGCGAGGGGAAGGATGTGGAGAAAATTCCCTTCCCAGCGGCACCGGGCAAAGCGGCCGTGCCCCAGCTGAGGGGCTCGGGCAGACCTTTGTCACCAGCAGCTCCTGCCACCCTGATCCCGCTAATTACTGATTAATAACGAGTTAATGAAACAGAGCTCATTATCATTTCTAAGAGCGGTTTGGTTTGCAACGGAGCCCAGGGCAGCGTTTCCTCAGAGTGAAACCCAGAGCACCCTTGGAAAATGTCAAATGAGAGACTCGGGGGCTACAGAGGAGATTTTGAAATTCAGACAAAATTTGGCAACGTTTTGGTTGGAAAAATAGCTGAGAATTAGGCAAAAAAAGTCACAGAATTTCCCTCCATTTAATTATTTTTCAAAAGGCTTCACCTTGACATTTCCAACGTGTTTCACACTTACACTTTCAAAGCAATTATTCAGGTCTTAATTTCTGAGAAGTGATTTTTCCTTTACGAATCAACTTGACCGTATTCAAAAGGGTTAAACAACCTGAAACCAAACCCAAACATTTTGTTTCATGTTAAACAAAATGTTTGGACTTGACCCAAAATGAAACGTTTGAGTGTTTGTTTGGCCTCTTTTTTTTTCCTTTCTTTTTTGGTAACCTAAAAAGCCAGAGAGGAAAACCTTTTGAGTCAACACCAGCCCTTATTCTTTGATTCTGTCACCAAAATGAAACAAAACAAACATTAATTGTCCAATCTTCAACAGGACTTTACTTACAAACAAAACCAAAACCCCGACCCAACCCAGGAGTGCTTTCTAATACTGGAAAACCAGTTTATAGCCCTGGCTCCACGGTCCTTCTCACCAAAACCACGGAAAGGTGTTTTCCTGGCACAAAATTAGCCCCACAAAGCCAATGCTGCCCGAGAAAGAACCATTTCCCCATTCAGCCTCACACACAGGTGAGGGCAAAGCCTGTTCCTCTTCCCAGGGATTCCCAAACCAGCTCACCCATTTTGTCAGCCTCAAAACCAGGTAAATACACTCCACATCCTCAGAGAAATATGCCAAGGATTTATACAGATGGATTATAGACCCAGCTCCCTGCAGAAATGCCATCCTGGCCAGCATCTCCCTGCTCAGCTGTGCCTGCACTCCCCACACCCCTCGGGGTGGCTTTGCTGGGTCCCCAGGGCCGCTGGCCTTCCCAAAGTCCCCAGCCCACAGATGGGATCTGGGTGCTCCTGGGATTTGTTTTGTGCCTGAGCGAGGTGTGGGTGAGCCCCGGCGGGCGGGATGGGCAGGCAGGGAGCCGAGGGGTGTCTGTGCCAGAGCTGGGGACCCCAAGGCACCCAGCACAGCACGGGTGGGCAGCAAAGCCCAGACCACGGCCCCAGAGAGCTGCAGGGCTCCTGAGCAGCCCCAGGGATGTGGGAACAGCCCGGCAGTGAGCCTGCCCTGGGTCAGGACACCAGGGGAGCGGGGAAGAGGGGGCTCAGCCCCCAGCACGGCTGCAGTCGGTGTCTCCCGGCTCCCCTACCTGCTCCCTCTCCAAGTACAAAGGCCTCCCTCAGAGCAAACACGAGCTCTTTGCAAAGGCTCCTCAGGGACATGTGCCCGCTCTTGTTTGCACCCAAGGCAAACTTTGCACAGAAACACCTGCGGGAGCACAGGGATCCCGGGGCTCAGCCTGCTCAGCACCCCCGGGGGTGGATGTGGGCAGCAAGGAGGGCACCGGGGACAGGTGGGGGCACCCAGGGGGGCTCCGTGCCCCGCAGGAGGGGTGGCAGCCCATCGGATGGAGCCCCCTTGGCACCCGCAGGGTCTCAGCCCGGGTGGGCACGGGTGGCACTGCCCTGTCCCCAAAGGGCACCGCCTGCCCGGCTGCTGCCGGGGCAGGACTGCAGCGCGTCGCTGCCGAGATCCCGGGGCAGAGCCGGGGCTGTCCCGGGGCTCCGCAGGCTGGCAGAGGGCACGGGCACCCACGGCCGCGCCCCGGCTATCGCGACAGGCACCGGAACGGCAGCGCCCGGCGGGGACACACGGACAGAGCCCGAGGTGTGCCCGCCGCCCTCGGGGCTCCCACCTGCTCACACCGGCGCCGCTCCCCCGGGGCTCCGGAGCGGGGTCGGTGCCGCCCGCCCAGCCCGGGGCTGCCCCGTTCGGCCCGGCCCGGCCCTGCCCGGCTCGGTTCGGAGCGGAGCCGCCGCCGTCGGGGCTTCCCTCTTCCTTCCCCGCTCCCGGTCCGCTTTACAACCCCGGCAATGAATAACCCGCCGGCCCGATCGCCCTGATCGCGGCCCTTTGTGTATCTTTCTGTTGATGATTTATAGAAATAAATTAATAACGCCCCGGGCTCCACGTGGTGCGGTTTATGTTTGAGCCGCCGGCGCGGACGGACGGAGCCGGCGGCCGCTCCGAGCCCCCGCGGCCCCGGCAGCCCCGGCCCCGCCGCCACCGGAGACCGCCAGCCCCGACGGGGCGGGGGGGACGCGGCCGCCGGCTCCGGCTTCCCCCTGCCCGCTCCCCTCCGCCGCGGGGTCCGGACGAGGCAGCGCCGGGCAAGGGAGCCCCGGGAGCCGGCACCGGGACTGACCGCGGGGCGGGCAGGGAGCCCCGGGAGCCGCCACGGGGTGGGACACACCGAGCAGGGAGCGCCGGGAGCCCTCACCGGCTTCCACACAGCGGGAACGACCCCCGGGCAGGGCTCTCGGGGCCGGGGCCGTGGTGCCGAGCGCCTGCGGGCGGATCCCGGCGGCGCGGGGCGCGCCCGGTGCCGGTGCCGGTACCTGATCATCCTCTCCACCTCCGCCCGCTGCTCCACGGCCTCCTCCGTGTTGAGCGACTGCAGCTCGCGGAGGATCTGCGGCGTGTCAAAGTCGTCGCCGTCCTCGGAGCCCTCGTCTCCCGAGAGCTTGCCCTTGCCGTGCCCGTTGGCCAGCGGCGGCAGCCCGGCCCTGCCGTCGGGGGGCCCGCCGGGAGACAGCGGAAGGCTCTCCAGCTTGACGCCGAAGCCGGCGGCGGGCACCATGTCCTCCAGGGCGCGGATCAGCCCCTCCTTGGTGGCCCCGGAGCTGAGCAGGGCGCCCAGCAGCTCCCGTTGCAGGGCGCTCAGCTGGGACACCATCCTCCCGGGGCCGCGGCGCGCCCGCCGCTCGCCGCCCTCCTCCCGCTCCGCCCCGGCCGCGGCTGCTGCGGGCCGCGGGCCGCGCTCTACCAAGCCATGACCGCCACCATAAGGCATTATACCTTATGCAAATCAGCGCCAAAGCCTCTCCTCCGGCCCCCGCCCCGGCCCGGCACGGCTCGGCCCGGCCCTTAGCGCCCGCCGGGGCGGACTTTGCCTCGCGGCCGGCGGGAGGCCCCGGGGGAGCGGCGGGGGCAGCGCCGGGCGGGTCGGTGCTCGCGGGACGGCGGCGCCCAGCGCCCCGGACCTGGCTGCCGTCGGGGGTCCCGCTGCCGGTGGTACCCCGGCCTTTCTCTGCCCGCGCCCCCCGGGCCGAGCCGAGACCCCCGGTGGGTTCGGCTGGCTCGGGCGCTGTGCCCGCGCTGGAAGGGGGCCAAGACGGGAAGCCCTCCTGGTCTCGCAGGGGAGGTTTCTCCCCGCAGTCCTCCGATGTGTGGGGTCCCGCTGCCCAAGCCCCGGCACAGAGCAGGAACGGGCTGTGAGGGTCCAGGGGAGCACCCCCAGGACGGGGGTTACCAGTGGGGGTCGTGGGCCCCACTGTGGGGCAGATCTGGGGACAGGCTGACTGCCATTGAGCTGTGCAGGACAGGGAAGGACAGCCAGTCAGCAAAGGGGACACTGCGGGGACAGAGGTCACAGGGGACACGAAGCCCCCACTGACCTTTGGCAGCAGCCAGGGCTGGGAGCAGGAACAGGTTTGGGAATGGGCAGGGGAAGAGATCCAAGCTGTGCTCTGGGGTCTGAACAAAACCTGCTTTTCCTACCGCTGTGAATGCACCATGTCCCAAAGATCAACAAATTCACTCAAATCAAAGCAGGCACAAGACAAGAGGCAGCAGCACACCCAGAGCAGGGCACAGAGCAGCCTGGCACCTTCAGGGGAAGGCAGGCCTGGAATCTCCACTCATGACTGCCCAGTTGCCCAAAGCACTTCCCGTTCCTGCTGCTCTTGGCAAAGGCCAACAGCTTCAAACCCAGTGCTCCCAGCCCAGATTCAGACTTTTCCAGGGCACCCAGAGTTACCTGCCCATCTCAAAGCACACAGAAAATCCTGCCAGCCACCAGCACCCAGGGCAGACCCCAAACGCAGCCCCAGAGCTCCTCAGGGGCTCAGCTGCTGGTCCCTGACCCCCTGGCCGTGGATCCCCTCAGGTGAACACCCTGTTTGGTTCCTGCAGAGCCAGGCAGAGGCACGGGAAGGGAAGGGAAAAGCCCTGCTCCTGGGCAGGGAACAGCCTGTGCCCGCCGGCGGCGCGGGTGTTGGGACTGCACGGGCTGAACAGGCTGAACTGTCCATAAAACCATTCCTGCCCCCTGGAACAGGGGCAGCTCGGGGCCAGGATGGCAGCACAGCACCCTCAGAGCCCCCTGCCCTTTGGCAGGCAGAGCGGGATGCTGGGGACCAGGCATCTTCAGGGAGCAGGAACCTCTCCGTGTGTCAGGAGGGAGGCTGTGGGTGAGCACACCATGGCCACACAAGGTTTGTAGCGGTCACACAGCAGCCTGAGCACAACCTAGAGAAGAGAGAACTGAAAAATCCCAAAAAGCCCTTTCCTGGCTCCCAGCTCAGAGCCCTCGGCCCAGCCGAGCCCATTCCCAGCTCTGGTGCCACGTGCACGGGGAGGTGACAGCAGCTCCCTCACAGCCCTCTGGCACCGTGTGAATCCCCAGAGAGGGTGAGGGGCTCCCCATCTGCTGTGCCCTGCACCTCGGCTCTCTGGGGAGCAGGGAGCAGGTCACTGCTGAGTGTTCCCCCTGTGCCCAGCTCTCCCACCTCCGAGGGTCACTGTCACCTGCCCACCTGCACCTACAGGTGCCCTCATCCTTCACACCACAGCAGATCCCTGATCCCCCCAAAATTCTCCAGATCCCAGGTGGTGGAAGAGACACCAAACCACCCACCCGTGGGGCTGAGGGACCGTGCAGGGCCAGTGTTGCTGTGCCAGGCATTCCGTGGCACCGGGACTGCCTCACAGCTCCCCGCGTGCCCCTCCTGCCCAGGGTCTGTGGGAGGCTCTGCAGGTGCCAGGCTGAGTGCCCAGACCCCCCGGCACGGGCTGTGACACCCCCACCCTGCCCGGCCTGGGAACAGCCTGGCTCCTGCTCCCAGAGGGTCCCCAGTCCCTTTCAAGTGGGCTGCTGAGCTTTGACTTGGTCTTTGCACAGGCTTCATGGCACGGCATGATAATGGTGTTCTGTCACAGTGGGTGACCTGGACCTTGTCCTGTTTCCACACATTTGGAACCACCTGGCTAATGAAGTGGATATCGTTTTCTGGTCCATCTCTCTCACCCCACTGCTCTTCCCCCTTCCTCCTGCCAGCGATGTCTGAGCCTCGCTGCGAGCGGCCTTTTTCCCATCGTTGTCCGGCACAGCTCATTAACTCCTCTCAGCAGAAGAGCGCGGTCATTACGGCTCGGGGGGCCGCTGGGTGCCCCGCAGGGCTGGGAGCACATAGTTTCCCAGCCCCAGCCCGGCGGGAGCATCAGCCCGAGCTTCCAGCGGGAGGCGGCTGCGGCTGGGAGCGCAGGGCGGCTGCCCCGGGAGGCTTCTACCCCGAGCGCGCTCTGCTCTGCCCGCAGCCCTCCGAGGCCGCCGGGTTCACAGCCGGCCCGCGGTGCTCCAGGGCTGGGATGGCCTCACCTCCTGCTCCCCATCACCTCGGAGACTCCAGGCACCAAACCAGCAGCCCATCCCTGCACACCATCCATTCCCCATCATCTCAGGGACTCCAGGCACCAAACCAGCAGCCCATCCCTGCACACCATCCATTCCCGATCATCTTGGAGACTCCAGGCACCAAACCAGCAGCCCATCCCTGCACCCCATCCCCTCCCCATCTTCTCAGGGACTTCAGGTACCAAACCAGCAGCCCATCCCTGCACCCCATCCCCTCCCCATCTTCTCAGGGACTTCAGGTACCAAACCAGCAGCCCATCCCTGCACCCCATCCACTCTCCATCTTCTCAGGGACTTCAGGTACCAAACCAGCAGCACATCCCTGCACACCATCCATTCCCCATCACCTCAGGGACTCCAGGCACCAAACCAGCAGCACATCCCTGCACACCATCCACTCTCCATCATCTCAGGGACTCCAGGCGCCAAACCAGCAGCCCATCCTTTCACACCATCCATTCCCCATCATCTCAGAGACTCCAGGCACCAAACCAGCAGCACATCCCTGCACACCATCCACTCCCCATCATCTCAGGGACTCCAGGCCCCAAACCAGCAGCCCATCCCTTCACACCATCCACAAGGAGGGGAAAACCATCCCGCTGCAACCGCCTGCTCCAGGCAATCCCTTCCCACGGCCACATCCTCCATCAGCACGGAGGGCAGCAGTGCTTGCCCTGAGCCAGGCTGCAGCTCCCCCCTGGCAGCAGAGCCGTGGGCAGCGCGGGGTCAGCCCCGGGCACGGCTCAGGCACGGGGACTTTGCTCCTGGCACGGCAGAGGAGCCAGGTGCCAGGGCACCCCCTGTCCTGGCTGGGGTGGCCTCGTGTCCCCTGGCACCAGGCAGAGTGGGGACACAGCAGCCACGGGGCACCGGTGGGATTTTTCCTGCGAGGCACCGGGGCGGGCACAGCGCCGGGGGATTTCTGCCACGGGCACATTTACGTGTTTGGTATCTGCCCCTCGTTTTTCCCTCAGAGTTTGTTTCATTTAACGCCTGAGCGCGTGCAGACACCTCTGACCTCGCGGGCAGTGGGCAAGAGAGTTCCCACCAAAGCAGGCCATTAAACCCCCTCACGGAGATTTTTTTTTTTTTCTCCTCTGCCCCCACTTGCGCTGAGATTTTCGCATTCCCTGCCTGCCTCCGCCTCCCCCACACGAGGTGATGTAATGTTTTGAGCCTTCTCCCATCCCCACCTTTATTAAATATGACCCGCGGTTGATCCCCGCGCGGGCGAAGGGAAGCTGTGGTTTCGGGAGGGGTCAGACATGAAAGGAAGAGCTGCCCGCCCTGCCCGGGGCTGGCTCGCCAGGGCCACGGGGAGCCCCCTGCCCCGCACCCCGACAGCCCCACAGAGGTGCCACTTGCACCCTCCAGGGAAGTCAGGGTTGGAACGTTTGTTTAGGATGCAAATTACCTTTTTGATTGTCTTCTCCCTCCCAGAGCATGGGCGCAGCCTTGGCTCTCCCTCTGCAGAGCTTCTGGGAGAGAGGCTCAGTCCCAGGGTGCCTCATCTCTGGGCTGAGCCCTGCTGTCCCTGTCCCCTGCAGTCCCCAGCACAGAGACCCCACAGACACTCCCAGGGAAGGGACATGTCCCAGCTGTCACCAAGCTACGGAGCGAGGCTTGGGTGTGGAAACTGCTCCTCTTCCCCCTGTGTGCCCCCTGCCCCAAGCACAGCAAACATGAACCTGGGCATCACCCAGGAAGAGATGCTCTGGGGCTCAGGGATGGATTGAGGGATGGATTGAAGGGATGGATTGAGGGATGGATTGAAGGGATGGATTGAAGGGATGGATTGAAGGGATGGATTCATCCCCATCTGGTGTCCACCATGTCTGGTCTTAGCCCACAGGAGCCCTCAGGCAAGGCTGGCACCGGGTGAGCTGTGCTGGCAGCAGTGCCAGCACTGGGGACACAACGGGGAACCCCCCACGTTGCCCCTCCAGCCATGTGGGTGCACCCGTGGTGGGGACACACCCCTGGGGACATCCATCACCCCGGTGCCCTCACCCAGAGCCCTGCAGGTCCACCTGGCACAGGAGGAGGAGACAGAGGAGCTGGGGCTGGCCCGTGGGGGGACAGGAGCCACCCAGGACCTGCTGGGACAGAGCACAGGGTGGGCAGGAGGACACCCAGCAGCAGCAGTGTCTGTCACACCGGTAATTAATGTTTCTCCCCTACACTTTGCAAATAACTCGCGACTCTCTTTGTCTGGTGATAAATGGCCCCTTTGAAGTTCTCCTTTCTCAAAAGCAAAGCAAAGAAACACTTTCATAATCCTTCTTCACCTCCCGTCCTGCGCCGAGGCTCTGCTGCTCTGGGGGGGCACAGGGGGCCTGCTGGCCCCTCACCTGCAGCTGGGACCCCTTGGGGCTGCTTGGTGTCCCTTTGCCGTGCCAGGGGACTGGCAGCGGGGTCAGGACCACCTCAGCATGTCCCCTGCCCATGGCCGTGACAATGTGTCCTTGTGGCCTTCCCACCACATCCCCTCCCCAGCTGCATGCCCCCACTCTGGACTCCCCCAAAACCCCAGACCCCTCATTTCCCGAGCCTGGGGTCTTCCCTCAACCTCTCCAGGTGCTGAGCTGAGGGGAGGGCTGGGCTGGGCAGCCGTGGGGAGCAGGGACCCTCTGCAGGGCTGTTGGGGCTGCAGGGGTGCGGACGTGACCCAGCCGCCACCGCGAGCCACGCTCGGGTCCCCCCGCAGCTCCGGCTCACGCTCAGGTTCTGCTTCGCTGCCACAGCAAAACAAGTTCTGCTGGGCTATAAAAAGGCGCTGGGAGCAGGGCAGGCCGGGAGAGCGCTCGGAATCCATGCCAGAGCTCTTGAGGTTGTCACTGGCTTACGTGTCAGGGCAAACAATGCTATCTGCCCATGGGATCGCGGCACAAGGAACACCACAACAGCGGCCCGAACCCCAAACACGGGGTCACGGGGCACAGCCGGGCGGGCAGAGGGTCCCCGAGCAGGGCCGGGCTGCCCCGTGCCCGCGGGCACCGTCCCGCCGTGCCCGGCTGTGCCCGCTGCCCGCCTGGCACTGCTCCCGCTGCACCCCGAGCCCGGTGCCGGGCAGGGTGGCCCTGCTGGCCGCCGTGTCCCCACAGGGGCAGGCATTGCACAGATGCCATTCTGCTTTGCCGCGTGTCCTCTGACTCTTTATGAATTTTGAGACAAAGCGGAGGGAAGCGAGCTGGAACCGGCGCGGAGGTGGGGTTGTTTTCTGGGAAAACAAAAGCAGCGTGGCCACTGCCAAGGCCCAGGGGATGCTCGGGGCTGGGGGAGCTCCCTGAGGACAGGGGTCCCAAATTTTGGGCAGCTTCAGTTGCTCTATAGGGAGGCCCAACCCGAAACCTGGCCGGCCCCACACCCCACGTGCCACCGGTGTCTGTGTCACTTGCCCCTTCGTGTGACACTGGTGGCACCAGACATGCTCTGTGCGGGGCGTCCCCACCGGTGGCTCCCCAGGCTGAGGGCAAGAGCTGCCACAATCCAGAGAAATTCAAAAGGTCCCAAGAAAAGTAAAACCCAACTCTCCACAAGGAAATGCTGTCGGAGGCTGGCAGCAACTTCCCACCTGCGGCAAGAGCCCCCCACGGGCACAGCCCAGCTCACCCCAGCCCCTGCAGCAGGCGAGACCCTCACTCCAAGCACATTTCCCTGCACCGGGTGCCCTCCCCGGGAGGGTCCAGCCCCGGCCCCCAGCGGGGTCCCCACCGGGCCGTGGGGGGAGCCGGGAGGGCAAAAATCAAAAGCAAATTGCGGGAGTCAATGGTGCGGAGCCGCGGGCGGCCTCAGCGGCTGCCGTGTGACTTTGATTCCCCTATCATAACCCCGAATTAAAAATTCAAGCAATTACTTGCATGGCTTCCCCCCGATTAGGCTGGGCCTCGCGTTCATTAATGCGGGCGCACAGAGAAAAGCCATTAGGGCGGCGGTGGGGACGGTTTCGCTGAGAACAGTTCCGCTCCAGGAAGGAGCTGGGCCACAGCCGAATTTCACACATCCCCGAGGCCGCCCAAGCACGGCCAGGGCCCTGAGAGCTGCCTTTGTCCCTGGGATGGGTCCCCATGGCACGGGTGGCACGCAGAGGGGCATTGCCTGGGCAGGCTGCTGGTGAAAGCATCACCCCAGCGGTGACAGTGAGGGGACTGACCCGAGGCACAGCAGCTGGGTGCCCCCCAAAATATTTTCCCAGCCCAACCCCAGCTCACAGGGGCAGCAGGAGCAGGGGTGGTTGTTGAATCACCCGGCCCATCGCAGCTCCTCGCACGTGGGCCAGCGCTCGAGCAAGATGTGGCAAGCCTCCCACCCGGCCAGCCCGGGTTTATGAGCAAATTTCAAGTTCCACAGAGTTTTCCCTCCCATTCCAGTGCAAACGTTTTTCCTGCTGCTCCAGGAGCGGGGATTGGGGACGTTGCCTGCCCGCTGTGCCCCCAGGGAACCCCCCACCCTGCGGCTGCCGCCGTGCCCCTGCTCCACCGCTGGGCCATCAAGGAAATCTGCTGGACTGAAAAAATACCAGCACGTCTAGACTGAAATACCAGTCTGGGCTCCCGGGGAGCCAGAGGACCCCCCCGGAGCAGCGTGGGCTCCCTTTTCCCGGGGGTGGCACAGGGAGGCGTGACCCCAGGGACAATCCTGCTCTCCAAGCCCCTTCAGAACCTCTGTCCCCATCCCCACCTGGCGCTGCGGTGCCCGCGGTTTTCTTCCACGCTGCTTCCCTCCCTGCCCACACCCTTCCTGCTGGGATCCCTCCTGAACGGGCTTTAGCCCCGGGAGGAGCGTGGTGACACCGGGGGAGGCCAGCGGGGTCGGGCAGTGCCCAAATCCCCTCCGAGCCGCCCGCTCCATCCATCAGCGCGACCCCGGAGCCGCGCGAGGGGCAGCGCCGGGGGGCTGCGGGGGGAGAGAAGGAAAACAGACGGGATAAAAATCACCGAATTAGCGGCTCCCGGGGAGGGACGGCCTGCGAGATAGCGCGGGGCCATTTTTTACGGCAGAGACAGCAGGCATGAACTGAGGATCAGCCCCTTCCCTTTGACCCCGCCACTGGAAGTCACCCCTGCCTCCGCCACCCCATCGCTCACGGGCCGATGTCACCGACAGCGCGGTCACAGCCCCGGGGCCAAAGCCACCGCGAGGGAAAAGCTCGGTTTGTGCCACCCGGGGCTGCGGCCGGGCCGGTGGCACCGCGTCCCGGCGGGGACCCCCGTGCGCCCCGCGACAGCACCGAGGGGACGAGGGGACCCCCGCGAGGGGACACGGCCAGCGGAGCCGCCGCTGTCGCCGCTGTCGCCGCCGTGCCCGGGTTCGTGATGCCACCTCGTGGCCCGGGGACCGGGGCCGCTCCCGGGGATGCTCCGGGCGCAGCAGCCGGGGGCGAGCGCTGAATCACTGCTCCCCGCTCACAGACACGGCTCTTGGAGGGAAGGGGGAGATTAATTTAAAAATAAAACTACCCATCCAAGCAGCTCGGGCGCTGAACAGCCCGCAGGCTCGCGGTGAGTGACCCGCTCCTTGCTGCCTGCCCAGGGCACAGCCCACCGCCGCAGGTGGCACCCGCGGGGCTGCAGGTGGGCGACAAGCCCAGGGAAACGTTCCCGGGGCTGCTCGGTGCCGGAGACATCCCCGGGCTGCCATCAGGCCGGGCACTAAAGCCCTTTTGTTTTCCCCACCCAGTGACCCCGCGGAAGAACAGGAGGATTGTCTTTCAAACGGAGCCGATGTGGAGCTGAATGTCCCTTGCCACCTTGGCTATAAATCATCCTGCATGTGATAAGGTAATTACCTTCTCCTTGGAACTATTCATAGGAAAACCTATAAAGGGCCTGGCTTGTAAACACAACAATAAAGAGGCAGTACAATAAAACCTTGGCCAGGGTGGGGAAGGTGCTGCCTTTCCCCGGCCCCCAGCCCCTCGTGCCCCCCAGGCCCTGGAGCACGGGGCTGCAGCCAGCCCTGGGCTCTCACTGGCACCGAGGGGTGGCACAGGGCACAGCAGGGCACAGCCCTTTGTCCCCAGAGGGTTGGCAAAGGGTGATGTCCTGTTGGGAGTAACAGCAGCTCCCATCTGCAGAGATTTCTCCGTTCAGAGAACAGCCTGACGGTGGATGGGGCTGCTGGAGCACACTCAGCTCAGGTACACCCTGCTCCCAAATGCCACAGCTGCCTCAGCACCAGCATTCCAGCTGGCACAGGATGGAGGCAGCTCTAGAGATGTCAGCAGCTTTGGGAAAGAAATCCAGGCAAAGCTGTGAATCTGGGATCTGCCCCAGTGGCTATGGGACAGATTTCTCCCCAAGGCAGTGGAGAAACACAGGCTTGGTTCAGGTGTGGGAGCTCAAAGATGGGATCAGCTCCAGCTGCAGGCAGAGAGGAAAGGAGCAAGTGAAGCTGAAGTGCAAATGTGTCACTTGAAGCAGAGCCAGCACAGGCCCAGCAGGGATGCTCAGCTCTGCCTCCATCCCAGGGCTCCCAGCCTGACCACACACAGGGCTGGTACAGCAGGAGACATCCCTGGCACAGAACTGGCTCCATCCATCCATCCATCCATCCATCCATCCATCCATCCATCCATCCATCCATCCCCTGGAAAAGGCTCCATTGCTCCAGGAAGTTCTGGATACTCTCAGCACTCGAGGCCTGCTGAAACCAGCGGCGAGGGTGGAAGAACAAAGCAGATGAATTTTGTATCCCCCAGAGGTTTTACGACAGGCAGGGCTTGCCCTGAGCTCTGTTCAAACATCCAGCCCAGGGTTAGGACAGCAGGCACTTAACTCTGAGAGCCCCAGAGCCCTGCTCATTCCTGGAGGTGCTGATTTGTCCCCAGCAACATCAGAGAGCTCAGCACTCCCCCAGCTATCAGCAGAGTAAGCACAGAGCAAACACTCAGTAAGTAACAGCAGCAGGAAGGAATGGAAGGGGACAGAACTCCAGAACCACAAACTAATCCATGTGCTGTTAGAACACCACTGCACCTCCCACAGAGGTGCCTGGAGAGACAAAATTCCAGCCTTGGAGAACCTACTTTGAATTTTCTGGCTTAGGCAGCACGGTGCCATCCACCTGGAAAGAAGGAATTTTGATTTTTTTGGAAGAAAGGATGAATGGAGGCAGCAAGGAGGCTCAGGCCAGGTGTACAGCACTGGGAACACAGACAGCTAAAGGCAAAGGCTGTTTGCTCTCAGCTATTCTTCAAATATTGGCATATTTGGGTTTATTGCAGGTACACAAGAGTGACAACATTTGCAGTGCTCTGAAAAACAAAATTCTTCCAGCCCCCTGCTTTACAAACACGATTCTGGATGCTGCAGCAATAGGAACAAAATGCTTTGAGATAAGCTGAGGGAACAGGCAGCTTTATAAAACACACAGAGGAGGAAAAGGTGTTTGTTTTCCAAGTGGCGACGCTGTGACAGCAAAGTGCACAAACCAGCCCCAGGGAGGGCAGAGTTCCCCAAACACAACAATAAAAAATAGTAATAGTACAAAAAAGAAGTCCTAGAGGCATTATTAATAAAGTCTGAAACAAAACACTTAATATCAGCAGCAGGAGACTTTTCCTCTGGATGTCCTGTGCGAGGCAACACAGCTCTGTGCTCCCCGTGGAAGATTTGGTCATTTCCTTCAAGCTTCTGTCACTGTGGCATTGGTGTGGTGTGTGAGGACATCCTCCAGGTACAGGGACACTCTCAGCCTGGCCTTGCCCTGCAGCTCTCTCTCGATGCTGCTGAGGTGCTCGATGGCTCCCTGCAGCCCTCTCTCCCTCTCCCCCGGCTCCGGGAGCGCTGCTGCCTGGCTCTGCTCCCCCGGGCAGCTCAGGTACTGCAGCACGTAGGGTCTGATGGCCTGGCCGTGCTCCAGGAGGCTGCCCCCGATGAGGGGCAGGTCCGTGCTCCTGGCCAGCTGCAGCAGGTGCAGCAGGGCCCGGCAGATCTGCGTCCTGAGGCTGGAGCTGTACTTGAACTCCAGGAAGTCCTCGGTGTCCTCGCTCCTCCGCAGGGCCACCACCAAGGCACTCCAGATTTGGCAGAACTGCTCCGTGGAGCCGTAGCATTCCCTGTGGCTGGGGATGGACAGGGCCATGGCTGACTTGATGCGCACTTTGAAGTTCTTGCAGGACTTGACTACGGAGGAAAGGGCACTGAAAGCTTGCCTGGCCCAAGGAGCCTCTCCTGAAAAAAAGAAAACCCCTTTTTTAATCAGCCAAAATATGCAAAACTGTAAATGTCTCCTGAATATTTAATGGGTTGACAATTATTGAATTTATTGTGGTTTAAATGAGAGAATCAGGGGTTATGAAATTAAATATTAGTTAAAAACAGTTAATCTCCTGAAATTTTACAAGAGGACATTTGGCATTTATTCACAGCTATAATCCCACCCTCACGCTGTTTCCTGACAGATCCAGCTGAACACAGCAGCTACACCTGCACTGGCACTGGAAGGAGCTCAGTCTGCTCCACTGGGAAGAGCCCTGGGAAAGCTGTGACAGCCACACTCAGCCCCGTTGGCCTCCCCCCTTCTTCTCCACCCCCGTGGCAGCAGAGATGATGATGTGCTCAGCCCCACAAGAGCAGGGCCAGCCCGGGGCAGGGCAGCAGGCTCACCCAGAGGCAGGGCAGGGTTCTTGAAGACGTTGCCCAGCGCGTAGCACGCGTTCCAGCGCACCTTCATGGTGGCCTCGCTGCCCACCGTGGCAACCAGGGCCTGCAGGGACTCCTCGATGGCCTCCCTGAACCTGGGGTTGGCCACGTGGCAGGGCTGCAGGAAATGCAGCACGTTCCCGAGGGCACGGACAGCGTTGCTCTTCACCTGGAACACACAAAAACCTCTCCGGTTTTCGGGTTGTTTTTGGCTTCTGGCCTCAGCTCAGAGGCAGCAAGGGGCACAGATGGAATCACACATTCCTAAATGCCACCAGAAAGATCATTCTCTGCAAATGGCCACAAACCAAACTAAAAACTCCTGCGCTGTGGGGAAGCACAGCCAAATTCCCTGTGCTTCAAACAAACCAGGAACTCTCTGAACACCAGCCCTCAGGGGAGGAGGATCTGAGCTGCAGCTCCCTCCAGCACCGGGGCAAAGAGACCTAAAGTAACTGCTGCCTTTTTCCTTTTGTCTTTAACGCAGGATTTAACTCCACCAACCCACCCTCCTTCCCCTCAGCCTTACCTTGTCTCTGTCCTTGGATGCTTCCGTGGCAGAACGCAGCAATTTCAGCAGCAGCAGATCAGAAAGCTCCTCCTGGAAGCTTGGTCCCATGGTTTCCCTGGCAGGAAAATCACTCTGTGAACACCCAGCTGGGCTGCTCCATCCCCACAGATGTGGCACCACCCTTTATAAAGGCCCATGAACAACCTTCACTCTTTAGAGGGCTAATATGTAAGGCAGACCTTTCTGCATGTGACCGCTGCGTTTATTAATTTAAAACCAAACTATCAATGCAAGAAAGCTGGTTAGCAATGGTTAAATCTGTAATAAAAAACAGAGGGCAAGGAATTGCTCAGGGGCAATTCTGCAGCAGGAATATATGATAACTATTTTCCTGTTAAAAATGTAACAGTAGGTTAGGCTTCCCTCAGTCTCTGGCTTGAGGAAGGGTTAAATATTTATTAATTTTACTTGTGCTATGTTGAAAGTAAAGGAACCATGTAATTATACCAAGCAACACACAAGAAATGGAAAACTGAAAAGTGAAAAGTCTTAAAGAGTGTCTCCTTAGAGTGACAAGGGGGAATGGCTTCAAACTGAGTAGGTTTTGAGCTAATATAAGAAAAAACCTGATCCCTGTGAGGGTGGAAATGGAAATGTCCAGGGCCAGGCTGGGCAGGGCTAGGAGCAAGCTGGGATAGTGGAAGGTGCTCCCAGGTGGATACAGGATGCTCAAACAGTGTCCCACACTGGCAGACACACAGGCAGAGGGTGCTTAAAAAGAAGGATCCAAGCCAAAATTCAGCTTTTTTTTATGTTAAGGATCACAGAATCATTTTGGTTGGAAAAGCCCTTGCAGAGCATCGAGTCCAAGCTGTGCCTGATCCCCACCTTGTCCCCAGCCCAGAGCACTGAGTGCCACCTCCAGTCATTCCTTGGAGGGGATGGGGGACTCCAAACCCCCCTGGGCACCCCTCCCAGTGCCTGAGCACCCTTTCCATGGCAAATCCCTCCTGGCATCCACCCTGGAGCTCCCCTGGCACAGCCTGAAGCTGTGCCCTCTTGCAGACCCCCAGCCTGGCCTGTGTGACCCCTGGGACAGGGGCAGGGAGGCTGTGTCACATGCATGTTGATGGTCAGGGTGTCTGTGTCACACACATGTTGATGATCAGGGTGTCTGTGTCACATACATGTTGATGATCAGGGTGTGTGTGTCACACACATGTGGATGATCAGGGTGTCTGTGTCACACACATGTGGATGGTCAGGGTGTCTGTGTCACATACATGTTGATGATCAGGGTGTCTGTGTCACATACATGTTGATGATCAGGGTGTCTGTCAGGTTGCCCAGGGACCAGGCTGCCTTGGCACGGACGTTGGGAGACTTGTCATGGAGGGAATCCAGGATGGCATTTGCTGTGTCTGCCACAAACATCACATCCTGTCAAAGCAAAAACTGCTGCAGAGTCACACAGTTCTCAAAACACAGGTGATTTTCTTAGAAACACACTCTGCTTTTTTCCAGGGAAAATAAGGGAGAGACCAGCTCTGTTCATTTACTTTTCTAGGTGACACCTTCTAATGAGCTCAGGGTGCTGTCTGCAGCTTTGCCTGACCTTTAATTAACAGGCCAAGCCTGAATGCTGACCAACCCACCACTCTGGGGTAGCTGTTGCTGAAAAGCTTTTATGGATTATTTAATTCCATTGGTGATTTAGTTACTTTGGATTTTAACATAATTACATGGACTGCCAACCTTATACCCATCAAATCCCACTCTTAAACTAATTGCTTCTCCAAACTCCCTGTTGAGCTGCCTGTCTAATCTTCTCTTCTGTGGCACATTACATGTGCCTATGGTAAAGGATTTTCTTTCAAAATATTTTGGAATTAAACTCCCAAGTCAGCTACTGCATATTTTTTTATTAAAATCATTCACTTAAAGGTTACATTATAAAAACTAATCTTCCAGCTCAGCCAAGCTAAGATGATATTTTGTAGAAAAAAATTATTTTTTTTCCCTCCAAATAAGCTTTATTTCTTAGTTTTAAGCAAAACTGAAGGCTTCACATTAAAAACTTGTTAGAATCATAGAATCCTGGAGGTTGGAAAAGACCTCAGGGATGGAGTCCAACACCAAACTCCCCAGAGCACTGCAGAGCTGTTCCCTTCATCCCAGCTCCCCCTCCCCTCCTGCAGCTCCTCTGTGCCAACCTACCCACTCCAGCTGCCATCCCTGAGAGCCTGGGAAGATCCTGACCTCTCTCCTTTCCCTCTCTCTTCTGCTGCACCTCCCTTAAAGCTGCACTGATTCTGCTCTCAAAGGCAAGAGCAGGTCTGGAGCCAGTAAGGGAAACTATAAATACACTAAAAGTAAAGTAAACTGAATTAACTGCAAACAAATCCATGTCCCACATGTTATGGTTCATCACAGAATGGCTCAGAAGAAGGGATGGGCTGGCTCTGACCTGCCTGAGGCACGGGAAGAGGATGTAGACTCCCAGGGCACGGGCAGCAGCAGCTTTCACCAGGGGGTTCTCACTGTGGTTCAGGCCAAGCAGCAAGGTGACACACAGGATCTGCTGGTCACCCTGAAAAAGGAACAGCAGTGGCAGCAGGGGCTGAGCAGAGCTCTGATTCCCTGATTCCCACAGGGACACACAAATTCTCTAAAGACCTGAAGGAGCTCCCACTCAGAGCATGCTGCAGATAAAGTGAATTGAGGAGTGTTTCAGGAGCCCACCCAGGAAACAGGAAAGCTTCCAGCACACAGGATCTCTGCTGTTAGGTAAGACCAAGAAGGAAATCAGAGTCTGAGCTCTCATCCAAAGCTGGAGGCACGGCCCATCAGAGCTAACCCAGAGGATGGGCTGCTCTTGCCTGCCCTGCTCTGTGCCCCTCGTTAACCAGGACAGGGTGAGCTCAGCCTGGCCAGGTTGTCAGTTCACCAGCCCATGACAGAAGGTCAGAGTGGGCACTGACTTGACCCCACTTGGCCACAGGCACAGGAGAGGGGATGGGATCAAAGTACAGGGGGATGAAGTACACGCTGTACTTGGAGAATTCCAGAGATACTGCTGGACCAGCAATTCCTGGGCAAATGAGATCTGGCAGAGCACTCCCCAGCAAGGGCACAGTGACACAGAAGGAGCTGCACAATGCAGGGGGGATCCACTGCCAAGGCTTTCATGTTTAAAAGCATATTTCATGTTGCAAAGGGAAAAAAACACACGTGCAAATGGGTGCACAACATCAGGCCCTGGCTATTGGCTCAGCTAGCTCTTCAAAGGATTAATCAGCAGAATAACAATCCCTCAGCCCTCCCTCATGGCATGAAATTCTTGTCCCCCATCTCCTGTGCATCATTGCCAAGGCTGGGTATTCATGGCAGGGCCAAACAGCTGCTGTGACCCACAGTTTAATTGTTCTGACAGGCTAATTACTCCAACATTGCCCTTTCCAGCCTTCAACAGTCACAATGCTCAGAAGGAGAAAAAAAAAAAATTGGGAAGGTTTCTTTACTTTCCCCTGGCAAATTTTAAAAGGCTTTACAATACTGTAACCTGGTGGACAAGGACAAAGCCCCAAAGGTAAAACCACCACGTTTAAAGGTGTGTTCTCCTACCTGCAGGAGGCTGAAAGCCTCTGGTAAGATAGAGGACAGGGCATCACAGGCACTTGTCTGCAGAGTGGCATGGGGGGAGTTCTGCAGGGTGCCAGGTAAGGGGCCATTTAACATCATGGTCCAGAAGGTCACAACCTGCAGGAGAAGCAGCCAGGTTTATCTTTTAAACTCAGCAATTAAGCCTAACTTATTGTCTTAAAGATGATCATCATACACTGAAATTTAAGCTGCAGTAAATAGAGTTGCAATCCCACTCCTGAATCCACGCAGCTGAGTGTTTTCATTTGCCTGACAATTTATATTCATAGCAAATAACAGGAACCTGATGCTACTGAACACATTTCCTGTCTTGTAGGCTCAAAACTTAGCATGAGCCAAAGAAATTTTTAAGCTTGTCTTCTGTTCACAGAAGGAAGACTTAAACAGCCCTATATTACTCAGCTTCTGCAAACTTAGCCAACAAACAGCTAATGAATTTTTCTGAATTCATTTATATTGTGGTGCATTCTCTCTGCACTTGTGACCAGCCAGAAAATGCAGGTTGGCTCTTTAACAATGCAAATTCACCAGAATTCTCAAAGTTTTATGCAGCAGTAATGACACACACAAAATCAGTGCTGTTCTTCCAGCTCCCTGAGCTACAGCAGGCTGCAAGAGTTGGGAAGAGGAGAGGCAAATACACAGGGTTAACATCATGTAACAAATAAAACCCAACACATCTGTCCACAATGTGCCAAGTGACTGCAGAAGGCTCCAGAAACTGCCCATAGTGGCATCCATAAAGCTGCAGTCTGGGTCCCTTCCTGCCTCCCTGCAATGCTTTGTCTGTGTCTGTGCCAGGGACTGTGCAGAGGGCAGGGAAGGAGCTCAGTCAGAGGAATCTCACACTCACCAGGCTGACAGGCACCCTCTGCTCAGGGGCAGTGGGGGAGTCAGGTTTGTGCTGCTGCAGGACACCCGTGCCCAGCTCCTCCAGAAGCTACAGAGAACAAAAAGCAAGGGGGTTTTCATCAGGGGTGACTCAAGGACCATGGAGCTACAGAACTTGTATCTACTCACCCAGGGAAAAGAAATAAAAGGTTCAGTAGTGGTTTGGGCTGTTCTGTCCCTGCTAGCACTGGAATTAGAGGAAAAGCCTTTCCTACATAAAGTCCAGCAAGAACAGCATAACAAACTACTGCACAAAGAGGAAACCTCTGGGTCACAGAGTCCAGGCCCTGCCACAGCCAGGGAAGCACCAGTGCTGTGGTCCTTGCACTTCCCCAGCTTCCTGGTGACTCAGCAGAGCAATGAAATTCTGCTGAGACTTCAAGACTGCAAGCTGAAGGTGCATTTCTCAAAGTGTCAGGGTACTGCATTTCTGTATCACACTCACAGATGCTCTGAATATTCAGCACCACTCATGTGCATTTGCAAAGCACACAGATTGATAGAACTGACTTGTAAAACAATATTGACATGCCTCCTGCTCTTACTTTGGCTCCATGAAGCTGAATGGATGGATCCATTTCTTCCATGCATCTGCAAGCCACTTCTCCAAGTCCCAGGAAATAGCTCTGAGCCATAGGGAAATAACCTTTCACAAGAAGAGCCAACACCTAAACACAGACAAAAAAAAATCCCACTCAGCATTTCTTCTGTTTACCCAAAATACCCCAACTACACACTGAAATGATGTTAATGGGCTAATCAACGCTGGCACCACATACTGAGCTCTGATGTAACAGATACACCTTGCAGCACAACTTTTGAAATACTAGAGCTGATTAAAAGCCTCCCTGTTCCATTATATTGTTCAAAGAAGAGCCACAGAAGCACTATCAGGTAGCAAGGCCGTGAATTATTTAGTGTGAGGGCTTCTGTAGCCAAAAAAACTGAGAGCAAGACAGACATTCTGTACCTCCTGTAGCACTGCTTCTGCCTTCTCTAAAGCTGGATTTAACAAATATTTACTGTTCCAGAAAAAGAGTGAGACTTCTTGGGATGCATGTTACAAAATCTTACCCTTTGCTTTGGCTACATGAATAAAAACAAAGCCAAGCCTCAGCATCCACAGGTACTCCCTGAGTCACTCCACAGCTCCTTGCACACTGTTCTCTGACTGCAGGGCTCTTCCCCACTGTTTTCCACCAAAACTTGAATTTGGATTCTGTATGGAGGAGTTTGCACGGGGAAGACTCACAGTCTGCCAGCACACACCCCCAGATAACATTGAAAAAACCACAGAAAATAAAAAATGACAGGGAGATGAACTTGCTGCAGCAGGTTTGCAGTGCGACAGCCACGCATCAAAACGTTCCTCCTTGAGCCACAGCAGCTCAGCCCCACTGCACCAGCAGAGACCTCCATCTCCCTGAGAAAGCAGGGAGCAAAGGGAACCCACAAGTGAGGGAGGCAGCTGGCTGTGAGCCAAGAGCAGCCCTCCCACCTGCAGGGCCTCCAGGCGCAGCGGACACGGCTCGTAGACGCTGCCCAGGGACGGGAAGCTGTCGCTGTCAGAGCAGGAATCCTCCCTGGGCAGGATGATGAGGGACACACAGAGGCTCAGCAGCCAGCAGGGCTCGGGAGGGGCACTCCCTGCAGGGCTGTCCTGAGGGCCCTGCCCTGCCCAGGGCACTGCTCTCCTCCGCTGCTCACGGCCAGGGGTTGCGCTGCCGCTGCCGCTCGGCCCCGACGGGCTGGGCTGCTGCAGGAGCAGCTGCACCTCTGGCAAAGGTGCCTGCACAGAAACAATTGCCCCCAAGAGTGTGAGGCTGGAAACTCGAACGTTGACATCTGTAAGAGACAACGGGGGGAGAGGAAAAAGAAAAAAAAAAAACTCCATTAGAACCTCAGTGATGGCCAGCATCCTCCCTCAGCAGTTTTCACACACACATAACCCATAACCATCCACTGCTAATAAATTTTGAATTATGGAGCACAGAGGAGGGGAGGAATGGAGAGCAGAAAGAATGCAAACCTTTGTGAGAGATGTAGGGCTTGATCTGGTTCCACACCCTGGTAAGCAGCCCTGGTTTCAATCTGCTGTAGGGTGCATTGGAAACCAAGTTTGCAAGGCACTGAAACAGAGAAAGGTGCTGGTTACAATGTCAGCCTGGCCTCCAGCAGGTCTGTTTTTACATTTGTAATTTAGGTCACTCAGGCAGCTCATTATCTGAGGGCACCTGAAAAAAAACCACCCCAATTATCTGCTGTGTGAACACTGGATACAAACTTGGTTCCAAAAAACAAGGATTTAACTACTGTGAGGTGGCACAAAGACCAAGGAATTTTGATAGTCTATGGAAGGATTTGTCAATTTGGATTCCAGTTTTAAAGTCAATGTGAGTCTTCAGAACCATTTTATATGTTCACTCAGCTCTGAAAAGACTAAAAAAGTGCAGAAAAAAGAGAACTGAAAAAGAAACCCCAGGATTATGAATGGAATTCTGAGGAACCCAGTCTAATGGAAGGTGTCCCTGTCCACAGCAGGGGATTGAAACAGAGTGATCTTTAAGGTCCCTTCCAACCCAAACCATTCTGTGATTCCACGATTCTGCAGGATGACTCAGTGAACTCTTGTGAGATGACAAAGATCTGTTTGTCACCACCCCACCTCGCTCCTCAACAGCAACTCTGTGCAACCCTTCTTCAGGACATAATCCAGAGAGCAGTGGGAGCATGTGGCACGTCTGCAGGGCAGGTACCTTGACTATTTGTGTCAGTGTCTGAGAGGAGGACTCTGCCACCAGGGCCAGCAGCAGGCAGCGGTGCAGCTCCCGGATGCTGGATGCCATGGTGACAGAGAAGGGAGTGAAAGCTCTCTTGTGGTCATTGGCATCTTCAGCCACAGACAGGAACTGCTTAGAACCTTCCAGGAAGGCTGAGAGGACTTGAAGGGCACAGGCACGTGTCTGAAATGATAAAACATTTGTGATACCTTTTAACAGCTCCTTTGAGCAGGTGGAGAATTTTAAAATATATGAAACCCTCTGTAGAAAGAGAAAATTCAACTACAGCTATCTTTTTTTGCCTTGCTTTAGGCAATACAGAACCAATCCTTCGTTTCCTTAGCCAATGCTTCCTATTTAGTTCTTGGGCAGTAGCCAAATACTTACTGAAGGCCAGAGAAGACAACTCCTAAGATTAAAGGGGGGAAACAATAATTGTTGTACTCAGAAGTGCCTCACCTTTGGAGAAGGGTCCTTCAGAGCAATAGTCATCAGGGACACAGACTGGGGGCTGCCAATACCAGGGGCATCAGGAACAAATGCTGACCAGTAGCCATAAAGAACTCTCTTTTCTATTGACTTTATAGTGGAGAGGAAACAGGCCAGAGCCCCTTGGCGAACATTGGCTTGGTAAGACCTTAAACACAAACAAAAAGATTAATGAAAACAGCAGGGACAAGGGATGGACTCCACCTCTTTCATGTGTATTAGTGGCTGGCTGTGAGAGGAAATCTTTTAGACCAAGAACAGGAAGAGGAAGAATGAATTTACTTCCACACCAACACTAATTACAGCCCTCCAATTTTCTCGCACCATCCCATGAATCAGAAGGGAAAGCGATTCCCTCAGCAGCTCTGACCAAGAACAAAGGACAGTGTGGAAGGGTTCTGTGGATGCCATGTGTTTCTGTGCACAGCAGTCACCTCACTTTGCTCTGGATGCCCCCTTCTGTGTCAGAGTACTCCGACTCGCTGCTGCTGAAGCGTTTCCAGGGCTGGGAGCTCGGGGGGTCCTTCCCAGCACACACATCTGACACACGAGGCTCCAGCCCAGGGCTGCTCTGCACATCCCCCAAGTGCAATTTCAGCAGGTCTGCTCCCAGCCCCGACTCGTTGCCTGCATGCCCTGAATCTTCTCTTCCTTCTTCCCCAAACTCTCCCTTCTTCTGCTTCCCTTTGCACTTCTTTCTTCGGCTCTAAGACAAAAAATTGATTTTTCTTAGTCAGTGCTTAATGAATACTTAAATGCAATACATGTCTCTGCAATACTCTACCACACAGTCACTCTTTAGTATCTGAGATTTTAAATTCTGCTTCTTAGTAGCAGCAGGCACAAAATTTCAGTAATACCTAAGTAAACAGTTTATAACTGAATAGCCTCAAAAACTAATCTTTGGTTTCTTCATCAGTAAAGCAAAATATATCCAAGGAAACTTTCAGGCAAAAATCATATTTCACACAAAAGTGATTAAAGAACAGCACCAAATACTTCTGTATTTTTACAGATTTACAGTAGATAACACTAACTAACCTTCCTTTTCAGCACCTAAATAAAAACAAGTCAACATGACTAGATAACCCTATTTTCTCTAATGTCTTTCAGATAATCAGTAATCCAAAGTATTTACACGTTAAAAAATAACCTGTAGAAGGATTGAGCAGAACAGATGAGGCAAGAAATCAGTCTTAAATGAACTTGACTTCCCTAAGAAAGAGTCAAACAATTGTGCAAGTGTTAGGAGAGAAAACGTGACTTATAAAATCAAAAGCTTTGGCGAGTTTGCACGTATCAATCCCGTGCCTGCAGGCCAGGAATTCTTGGCTCTGGATGAATAATTGTTACACAGAGCTTAACTGAGGAAAGCCAAGCCCTGCAGAGCCATTTGTTCCTGTCACCTGAGCTCCCAAAGCAATTTTACTCAGTGCAGAATTTATAATCATCACCTTTGAAGCAAAGAATTAAATGTTGCAGATGCTCAGGACGTGAAGAGCCACCAAGACCATGACAGGAAAGACACAACACAACAAACAGGCTGCAGGATCAGGAGCAGCCCAGCTTACCCCTGCCTGCTTAGAGGTGGCTGGTTCTGACTGCTCCTGCTTGACAGGTGACCTTTTATCATACTGAGGTAAAGGAGCAGGGTACAGCACTGTGGGCACCTCTATGCTCAGTCCTGGCAGCCCATGGAACATGCATTTCTGCAACAGGAACACAAAGGTTAGACTTCTGTCCCATTCTCATGCACAGATTTACTGAATTCACCCATTTTCAGCTGTGCTCCTTCCCCCAGGCCTTGCCTTTCACATATTTAAGGCTATGCAACATCTGAAATCCATCTACATGTAAAAGGATTTCAAGTAGGTCAAAAAAACCCCATCTTCCATCTCTTCTCACATTCTGCAGTGGGAAGTGCAGTGTGAGAAACTCAATATATTTTTCTTTAATATCTCACTCTCCATTTCCCCTCATGCTCAGGCTTCTCTGCTCCCTCTTGCTCATCTCCTACTGTTTCCCACTTAACAGCCCTGGAACCTCCCAGTGGCTGCCTCTTCCTCCAGGTGGATTTAAGGATTTACCTTTAACACTGCCAGAAGAGCTCCAATTTGGTCAGTTTGCATCAGTTTCATCTTCCCACCATTGAGAAGTGACTGGACACCTTTCAGTGCACTTTGCAGTAACTGAAAATAAAGAATTACTTACTTTTCCTTCCCAAAATGCTGCAGGTTCACATCTTTCAAGAAAGTTTCTAGGCAATTACAGTTTTGCTCAACTGGGACAGTAATATGATAAATTATGGGCTATTAAAGCAAAATTTTAATTGACAACATTCCAAATTCCATATATTCCAGCAGCACAACTTCCTAATTAGAGTATTTTAGACAATTAGACTCACACTTACCATGCAAAAAGTGATGTCATCCACATCAGTGGTTTTTGAAGACTGCAGAACACTCAGGAAAGTTTGAAAACAGACAATTCTGTAGGATTCATCCAGGTATGGCTGCCCAGGGACACTAAAATTAGAGCAGGAGGAGGCACAGGGTTGGTTTACATTCTGTCCACAGGTTCATAAAGTTACACAAAGTCTCACTCAAGCCCCCTGTTAGCCTGCAGAGCCCCAGATGGATGGATGGCTGATGGAAAGGGGCCAGCTCTACCACACAGAGGACAAAAGGAAACCTTCTGCACAAAAAACCAGACAGCACAAAGCTTTTCTTTTCTTCCCCAAACTAACCCCTGTAACATTATTTCTGGAAGACTGAGAGATTATGGGTTTATACACAGATAAAGCTCTGCATTTCACATTCATGCACCTACACCTTGCTGGCCCTGTGCTGGCAGATGCACACTTTGTAACCCACCTGGAAAGGGCTGCACACACCTGAGACACAGGTTGGCCATGCTGCGCACGGCTGCCCTCCTGAGCTCCACGTCGGGCTGGGCAGGGTCACTGAACTGCAGCAGGAGCCCAGCCTTGCCCAGCAGCTCTGGGAGGTACTGAAAACAAAGCACCAAAAGCCATCAGGGGTCAGTGATCATCCCTCACTGGGTCTGTGTTTGGGGGATAATCACGGGAGGTGGCTGGAGCTTGGCTGGACACCAGGTACCCACCGAAACTGCTCCTCAGATGGGCAGGGGAGAGAAAATATAAGGAAAGGGTCATGGGTTGGGACAAGGACAAGGAGAGGTCACCCACTGGTAACCATCATGGGCAGAGCAGACCTCACTTAGTGAAATTGATTTAATTCATCACAAATCAAAAATCGAAGCATGATAATGAGAAGTAAAACAAACCTAAAAACTCTCAGCTGCAATTTCAAAAATAAATCTGCAGGTGCAGATTTATGTTTATAAAAAACAGCACGAAAACCTTAAGTCCTCTCATTCTGCATTAAGAAAGGACAGAGTTGAGCACAGTTCAGCTGAGTCCCAGTTTATGCTCTCTTCCCAGACAAGAAGCTAAGCTAGGAACAACTGCTGCACCAAACTGCTGCCACTCCATGGGCTCCAAGCCCACACAAGCTGGCAGCTCCCAAACTGTGAGCATCACCACCCCATGCTCAGCCCAACAGCAGAGACTGCTTTGCAAGGTGCCACGAGCTGCTGACAGCAGGAGGATTCAGCTTTTCAAACACTGTCAGCTGCAGCAACAAGGAGCTTCACACAGGATTGATACCCGAGAGCCTCTGCTTTGAAATGGCACGGAGCAAAAGCCCTGATCTGGTTACAGGATGGATTTCAGCATCCTCAGTGGAGCCTGCCTGGGGAGTTATGTGTTATTTCAAGCTCCCTGTGGTCCTCCTGCCTGAGGCACAGGGTGGTTGGTCTGCAGGCTAAGCCTGTGCCCTTATTTAATGGTGATCCCAACAGCTGCAGCCTGCAGGTACAGAGTATTCCACATGGGAATAATAATTATTAATAAATACAACTGAAATTCAACTTTCCCATAAATATCAGCCACTGTTTAAATGGGATCTGATCTTAGCATGAAAGGAAACACGATTTGAGAACTTTTTTATTCTTTCTCTCACGAAAAAATAAAGCACAAACAGTGGTGCAAATACTTTTGTTGTTACTTTCTCTCTGTTTGTAAACTCACCTTCTGACACTTTGGCCCATTATTGTAAACAAGAGCTGCTAAGGCTTGCAGAATTTCAACATGTGTCCAGGAGCTGCACTGCCTCAGAGCAGAGATGCAGTAGGAGAGAAGGAAATTCAAGCTCTGCTCATCAACCATCACCTGTCATAACAGAAAAGGTCAAGATAAACATCATCTTGTACTGCTGCAGTCAATAAACCCTGAGAAACTGGTCAGAGGTTTGGGGATCTGGCTCTTAAAATCACACCTGACCAGAAATGGATAAATCTGTACAAGTGTCCTAAAACCAAGATTATTTCCCACGGTGAATCACTTCTGACTGAGAGGTGGTTTTGTGAGGAACCACACTAAATCCAGATCACAGCCTCAGCTACCCAAAAATAAGTAATACAGTGAAAATCCAAGAAACTCTGCCTGAAGGTTGGCTCCACAGCCCTGGAAGAAGACAAGAGTTCCACTGGCTTATTGAGGGACGTGACCAAACTCTTCCTACCTGATATCTGTTGAGTAAGTGATGGATAAGCTGACAGAATTTGCTGACAAGATGTTCCTGATCAAGGGGAACCAACTGACAGGCTTGGACAAGCACAGCACAAACATCCTGGAAGAGAAAGCCTCAGTTTATTATTTAGGGACTACAAAGACACCAGTAATGGCTGAAGAAAAATATACTAAGTTAGATCAAGGAACAGAAGAGTACTGTCCAAAAATCAATTAATTTCAAAGTGCAAAGTAAGCCTGCTTTGGAAATAAAATGAAGACAAACCAGTGTAATAATGAAGCACTGTGTGTCGCCAACGGAGCAGCATCCACACTGCTCATCTAGAGTGCTCAGCTTTGAAGGGCTTGCTTTAAGGCTTAAAAAATTACTATTTTTCCAACATCAGACCATGAAAACTGCCGAGTCCCACCCACTGGTGTCACCCACATCTCCACCCGGGCAGCAGAGCTCAGCGGCACCGAGGAGCCGGCAAGGGAAGGTGGGCAGAGGGAACATCCCGCCCGCAGCGGGGAATGAGGGCTGGAACCCCCGGGGCACAGGGGGGCACGGGGGGCACGGGGCTGGGCACAGGGCTGGGCACAGGGCTGGGCAGAGGGGGCACAGGGCTGGGCACAGGAGGCACAGCCGGGCACAACAGGGCTGGGCACAGCGGGACACGGGGCTGGGCACAGGGGGCACAAGGCTGGGCACAGGGCTGGGCAGAGGGGGCACAAGGCTGGGTACAGGAGGCACAGCCGGGCACAGGGCTGGGCACAGGGGGCACAGCGAGCACAGGGCTGGGCACAGCGGGACACGGGGCTGGGCACAGGGGGCACAAGGCTGGGCACAGGGCTGGGCAGAGGGGGCACAAGGCTGGGTACAGGAGGCACAGCCGGGCACAGGGCTGGGCACAGGGGGCACAGCGAGCACAGGGCTGGGCACAGCGGGACACGGGGCTGGGCACAGGGGGCACAAGGCTGGGCACAGGGCTGGGCAGAGGGGGCACAAGGCTGGGTACAGGAGGCACAGCCGGGCACAGGGCTGGGCACAGGGGGCACAGCGAGCACAGGGCTGGGCACAGCGGGACACGGGGCTGGGCACAGGGGGCACAAGGCTGGGCACAGGGCTGGGCAGAGGGGGCACAAGGCTGGGTACAGGAGGCACAGCCGGGCACAGGGCTGGGCACAGGGGGCACAGCGAGCACAGGGCTGGGCACAGCGGGACACGGGGCTGGGCACAGGGGGCACAAGGCTGGGCACAGGGCTGGGCAGAGGGGGCACAAGGCTGGGTACAGGAGGCACAGCCGGGCACAGGGCTGGGCACAGGGGGCACAGCGAGCACAGGGCTGGGCACAGCGGGACACGGGGCTGGGCACAGGGGGCACAGGGCTGGGCACAGGGGGCACAGCGGGACACCGGGCTGGGCACAGGGCTGGGCAGAGCGGGGCACAGCCGCACCACGCCGTGCCCACAGCGGCCTCCGCGCAGCCCCGCCACACGCGCGCTCCCACACGACCGCGGCCTCCTCCTCCTCCCCGCCCGGACACAGCCCCGGTACCCGTGCCCCATCCCGCGGTACCTGCGCGCCGGGCGCGGCCGCGGGCTCGGGCCCGCAGCTCTCCGAGATGAGCTGGTCGAAGAGCAGGTGCAGCTCCGTGCGGCGGCCGCCGTCGGGCCGGGCCCGCAGCGAGCCCAGCCGCGCCCCGCCCCGCCGCTATGGCAACCGGAGCCCTTCCGGGGCGGCCGCGGCTACGGCGGCCCGGCGGCGCTGAGGGCCGGGCAGGGCCCGCGGCAGGTGGCGGTGCCCGCCCGCTGTGGGACAGCCCGGCGCTGCGGGGACAACAGTGTGCCACCGCAGGGTCACCCGGGGTGGGACAGCCCCTGGAGAGCAACCCGGCGCTGCCAAGGCTGTCGCTGACCCGTGCCCCCGAGTGCCACGCGGCTTTTAAATCCCCCCAGGGATGGGGACTCCGCCCGTGCCAGGGTGGACAGCGTGCTCCGTGGAGAAATGTTGCCGGTGTCCAATCTGAACCTCTCCTGGTGAAGGCTGTGAGGGGTGTAAGCCAAAATCCGGCTGTGAGAGGCTGCTCCTGTGCCATAGCCCTGTCCCAGCTCTGGCCGTACCCAGGCCACTCAGAAGGTTCTGCCACCACTGGGGACACTGGGACCGCTCCCCTTCAGGGGATGGCGTCTGCTTTGACATCTCGCTGATGGGGAACATCAAATGAGCAGCTGGGCTCCCACCATGCCCTGTGAACAGGATGACGGGGAGCAGCCAAGGCCTGGAAAGCCCTGGGTGATGGGGACATTGACTCCAACGGGGCTCAGCCCAGTGCTCCTGCCTCGCTGCACATGGACTGCTGCCAACACTGGACCCACATCACCTGGGAAGGAGCAGGAGGGCTCCAGGGCAGGACATGCTGCTTTCCATGTCACATCCAGGCAAAACCTTTCCTTTGGTTTGCCCTCCTTCCATTTCCTTATCACACTGACCACCTTGAGTAAGTAAGTACATTCTGTGCCACCAGTGCCATTTCCTTATCACACTGACCACCTTGAGTAAGTACATTCTGTGCCACCAGTGCTGTGGTCTTGGTGCCCTTCTGTGCCTGGGGCTGGCTGGTTCTGGGTAATTGCTCTGCTCCTTCCCTTTATCGTTCCATTTGTCCTGTGCTGTTTGTTCCTCACAGTCCCTAAAGGCCTCTGAGGCAGGCACAGGCAAACACAGCGCAGAGACAGCCCCAGGCACGCTATTGTTGTGCAGGGATGATTTTCACAGAATGACAGAATATCCTGTGTTGGAAGGGACGCACAAGGATCATCAGAGTCCTGAGAGATTTGAGAGAGCTCTGTGCCAGCCCAGCCCGGACATTGCTCCAGGGAGAGCAGCTGCTTGAGATCCTGTGAGTGCTCTGGGAGGCAGTGTGAAAAAGTGATGTGGCCTCCTTCATTATTGATCTGAGATTTCAAACCCAGGAACGTCAGTGTTGCCTCCCCATCTTCTCTATTCTGCATAAATTCCTACCAAACTCACACTCAGGGACCTTCTTCAGTTTTGTTTCTTTTGTCACCATTTTATTTTGTGATTTATTATTTTAAAAACTTATTAATACATATTTAAAGCTGTTTCTTTCTTCTTTTCCCCTTTTTTTTTTTTTAATGGTGCTGAAATGTGCATTCTGACAGCAGCCCCTGCTTTGTGAGGCCCCAGTAAATCCATGACTGACAGCATCCCATGGGTTGTAAAGCAACAAAACCAGCTGAGAGCTGGGTAAGGACACTGTGGGTTTGGGGAATAACTCCACTGTGATGTCACCAAGTCACATTTTGCCAGTGCCTGGCAATATTCTGGGTTTACTCACCCCTCCAAATCCCCCAACTGCAGCATTCAGCAGTGGCCAGGAGGGAAAACAGCACAAGTCCTCCACTGTTAAACGTGCACTGCTACTATCATGCAAATCCATCTGGTTCAGCAGCTCTAAGCAGACTTCAAAGGACAGAGAAGTCATTAGAATCACAGTTCAAAGAAAAAAGTGAGCAGCTGGTCTAGGCCATCTGGTAGGGAACATAAAATGGTCCCTTTCTTCTCCAGTCAGTCTATGAAATTTTCATTAATTGTAGGAACATCTTCCAACATTAACCAACATCATATTGTTAAAAATGTAAGTCTTAATAAATCATCAAAACTGATGTCCTAGGGAAGCAAGGAAGCTGCAGTCTGCTGGGGTCTTCCCTCGGCAGTAAGACACCGGGCCATAATTATAATTTTAAGTCGGTGTTTTCAAAGCAAATTAGTGGGAATTAGATTCCTCAGCTCCTTTGAAGGCCTCAGGGAAGAATGTGGACAGGGTGGTTCCCTAGGCTGCAGAGGAATCTCCTTTTGTATTGATTTCAGGCGCCACTTCTGGCTTAAAAATGTGGAGGAGATGTCCTCCCTGTGCTGCATGCTTGGGCTGGATCCAGCAGCTGGGATGGGGGCCTGTCCCAGGACACCCAAAACGACCAGGGGAAGTTTAATCGACCCCCAGCTCCCTGCACCCCATCCAAGAGGAGCTCCAGCTCTGGTGGGGGGAGCACAGCCCAGCAGAATCCCTGTATTAGCTGCTGGGATCTCAGGGTCCCCCGGAGCTCCTGGACATTGATATTCCTGTTGAATATATGGATGACTTCCTTGAAACTCAGGCAGGTGGTTTGAAAATGCAGGGATAGTGACAGCTGCCACGGGGAAACCAAACTGAACAGGAGCCACAGGAGAGCTCCAGGATGTGGCAGGGACCTGCTGAGCCTGAAAACACGGTGACCTGGAGCTGCTGCAACTCTCCTGGCCTCTCTGCCTCACCAGCTGTGTCCTTCCTCCAAAATGCAAACTGGAGAGTTCATCTTAACCTGATCACTCTGGGAGCACAACTAGCCCAAATCTCAGCAGGCAATTTCAGGGGTTTCAAGCCCAGGCTTTCCAAGATGCCTGTTTCCATTAATTCTGCCTTTGCCCCTCTTTCCTGTGACTGCCCAAATTCTGACTTTTCACCTCCTACCAGCAATATTTCAAAGCAGATGGGAAACATCTGCATGTAGAAAAATTCCAATTCTCTGGGGTATCCCAGGGGTACCCACAAAGGTGCACACGCAGGTACCCCACCCCTGGCAAGGGGATTCAGCCCGTGCCTCTGCCTGCACCAGCTCCACCTTTCCCACTCTCCAAAGGCATGTGCAAATTGAGCCCCTGGTGCTTAGCTGGGTGTCTCCCACTGCCTTCCCGGCTGTTTTCCCAAGCTCTGGGCCAGCTGACGGGACAAACAGCACCGGCTCCAGCCTTGTTTGCCACTGAACAACAGACACAAATACTTGAAATACTTTCCTAATCTCATTTTCTCATGCAAACAACTGCTGGGATGTCAGGGATGTTAATCCAAGGCAGCAGCAAAGATGGGACATGCAGTTTGGGGAGGGAAGAAGCCAGCCAGGGGACGTTCACAGCCCCTCAAGCCTCCCCACATGCCCCATCAGAGGAAGGTGCCCTGTGCTCACACCCACCCCAGCCTGGACCCCACACCTGGGTGCAGGTGCCCTGCTGACTTGGCCAGTGAGGATAACTCCATCCCTAACTGCAATAAGGGCCATTGAAATTCCTTACAGATGGAAACATCCATGGCCTGGGGTCACCAGCCCTCCCGGGAAGGGAGCTGAGGATTCCCAAGCAGTTTTTCCTGGAAGGATTGCTGGCTTTACTTGGCTGTGTGCTGGGATTGCAGTTGCATCTGGTGAGATTTTGGAAGCCCTGCTACTGCCTTCCCCTTCTCTCCTGGGTTTATCTCCCCAAAGCTGGCAGAGACCAAGATGTTTCCATGTCTGCCTTCCCCAGGAGATGCTGGGGACCCGGGGGACACCGTTGAAGGCTGGCTGGTGGCAGCACAGCCTCCAAACACCTCCCCCTCTGCACAAAATAGCGCAGACCTGCTTTTTTAGTTTACACCCAAATCTGTTGTCATCCCTTGTGTTTACAGAAGAGAGGCATTCAATTAACACAGAAAAACCACTTGCCCAGCCTGTGAGGGGGCAGGAGCAGGGGCTGCATCCCCAGGAAGCTCCAGGAGCCCTTGGGAAGCAGCTGCCAGTGGAGCAGGGAGCACAGGACCCAGAGCCGCAGTGACCTGCTGGGAGCTGGAGCACACTCTGCTAGCACCCTGCCAGGGATGCACACCAAACATGAGCTAATCCGGACAAAAATAGGAGTGAAATCATAATTCAGATGCATAATTCATGTGCATAATTTTTCTTGCTGTATATTCTCCCGGGATGTATTCTAGAAACTGCTTTCTTTCCCCTCCCCTCCCTGCTCACGTCCTTCCAAAAAGTGCCGTAGATGCAAATCATTGGAGGCAGCAAGAGGTAGTAGCTTTGCTGGGTTACTAAATAAATGCTAAATTTGTCTGAGTTTCTAGCCTACATCTTGGCAAGTGATGCAGATTGAAGCTGGTGTAGAGACACGCAGCCTTGTGATAATCACAGGATTTTAATTGCTTTCATTGTGAGCCCCGGCTACTGATTGTATCTGCACGGAAAACTGTAACAGTTTGCACTTGCAAATACTAAAAATGTTAAACAATAATGGCAATTAAGAGATAATTATAGTTATTTTGAAGCAAGGATTGTAGTTAAGACTCCAAAAAGACATCCCAAATGAGCAGGAAGCATTGCCCTGTTTACTGCACAGGCTTCAAGCTGCTTTTCTATGATGTGAGATCCACCAGATTTAATTGTTTAATGATTTTCTATAAAATATTTAAGTACCACGGTATCTTTAGCCAGCCCAGGCTCTGCCTGAACTGCATGTGTCAGTCTTGCTCAGGACAGAGGCAGTGTCTGAACCCTGGTCTGGCACCCCCTTGCTGAGTCACCCAAAGCTTTTCTTCTGCTAATGACAGCCCAGGAGATCTCCGGGGGCTCCCCAGCAGCACCCCTGGGTGGGCACCTTCTGGGTGCCATCCCTCAGTGCCCCTGCAAGCTGTGGTTTCAGAGGGAGCCCTTGCAAGGTGGGTCAGGGTTTCCTCCAGCCGGGCTGACCCACAGAGAAGCAGATGACTTTGAACCCTCTGAGAAAGCAGGGCTTTGAAACCCAGCTTTAGGAAGAGGTTATGTCCTTGTCGGAGCGTTCTGGGCTTTCCTCAACAACAACAAAGGCATTTATTTTTTTCCAGAGCCATGTTCTGGGCCGGGTGCCAGCCGGCTGTGTGCAGGCTGCGGCGAGGCCCGGCCTGGCTCCGTGTCAGCCCCCGGCCCTCCCCGCCGGAGCGGCCCCGGCAGCCGGGCAGGCAGCAGGGATCACAGCCCGAACCTGTAATCAAACCCCGCGGGGAGAGGGAGCCCTGCAAGAAGGGATTTCCGTCCTCTGACTCAGCTTAGCAGCACGGGGCTAAGGCTGGGGTCACACAGGCTTCCCCAGGCTTTACCGAGCCGTTCTCCAGTGCCCTGCTCACCCTGGCCGGGGTAAGATGTGGGAAAAGCTTTTCCCCAGGGCCTGAGTGCAGCGTGGCAGGCAGTGGGAGCACACATCCAGCTCTGCAGATTCCAGCCGTCGGAGGGTGTGTGGGACTGGGCTGCAGGAACAAAGGGTGTCTTTCACCGGCTCACCCCGCACAGGGCCGAGGCGAATTCCTGGGATGCTTTTATGGGCTGCTACCAATGCACAGGCAGAGCTGGGCTCCCAACAACCTCCTCCCCCTGAAAGCACTTCATTCACACCCCGGCTGGAAGGAGGTGAAAGAAAAGGCCACGCACGTGGTTAAATGCAAGGGGGTCCGAATGCAGGGGGGTCAGAGCACTCCCCAAGAGCTCCCTGCCCCAGGCTGGGAGCGAGGGCACGGAGCCCAGGGGTCTGGACAAGCAGGCGAGCCGCAGCCAGGCTGCTCCGCAACGGCCATAAATCACGGCAGAGGCGTGAGCAAGGGAGGGAACAAAGGACATGGAGACATGCCATGGCAGCTGGCAGGGAAGGACCGAGGCGGCTGCACCAGAGGATGGCGTCTGAGGAAAGCCTCTGAGCCAGCCCAGGAGGGTCCCGGCCCCAGGGAGGAGAGCTGGCCCTGCTCTGCCTCTCCCCAGCCCAGCCCTGTCAGCATGGGGCATGTGGGGACAGAGGACATGGGGGATCATGACATCCCACCTCACCCATGGCCCCACGGTGCTCTTGGGATGTCTCTCCAGCATTGCCCTGGCCCACTGCTGATTTTTCCATCAGGCCACAAGGAGCTCTGGCACACTGGTTCTGAGTCCCCAGCACCAGGATGGAACAACGTGGCATGCGAAGGCCACTCCAGCAGCCCGATTCCACAGGCGGTTGGGAACATGCTGCACCAGGGCTGGATAAAGCTGCTCCTCGAGCTTAATCCAGGGCCAAACCCCACTGAGCAGCAGAGCAGAGCCGGGGGATGCTCCAGCTGCCCCAGGGGAAGGGACAGGGACTGGATGGGGGTCTTCTTACCCCCTATTCTGGGTGCTGAGCCCACCAGTGCTCAGAGCACCTGCCACCACTACCAGAAGGGCTGGCAAAGGCACTGACCTGATGATAAGCAGTTATTTGTCTCGTTGGTAATGAGTTATTACTCAGCCTCAGCTAGACACTGCCTGAAGGAAGGAAACATCTGATCATCTTTTAATAAACACAGTTGGCTCCTGCGAGGCTCCTGCATCTACAAAGTGCTCCAAGACACATGGCTTCTGCACAGACAGAGCTGCTGTGAGTCACTGTCTGGGAAAGGGTGTCAGGATCCTTGCTCAATAAATAGAACAAAGGAGGGAAACCTCGGGTGGGCAGGGATGGCACAGCCCTGCTTCCTTCACTGTGTGCCACTGTCCTCCTCAGGATTTACCCAGAAGAGGCTGAAAGTGAGATAAAAATGATTTCCATGTTCTCTCTCATCATCACTAATCACCTGCAAAAGCACTGGGAGAAGGAACAGGTCTGTTGGGTACTGGGATTTCCAGCCACAGGCTCTGCTTCCACGTGCCTGGAGCACAACACTGCAGCAGCAATGCTGCAGGCTGGCTGGGAGAGAAGGACAGCCCTGACCTGCAGCTTGGGTGTTCCCACGGGAGGAATGTGCAACTCCCAGGCCTAGGCTGCCACTTGTCCCTTTCCAGAGTCCCAGGTGGCCACAGAGAAGGGGAAGAACATTGTGCCAGGCAGGCAGGGAGATGGACTGCCACCTTCTCCCATGGCTTTACACAGTGCTCATTCTGCAGAAGAGTGAATCCCAGGCAGTGTCTAGCAGTGATACCCACAGAGCACAGCTCTCCAGCCTCTCTGCTCTCCAGTGCTGCACAGCCCTGCTTTTGTAAGGCACTTCCACATCTGGAAGAAATACTCTGCATGAGGAATTGAATGACTTGGCTGGTAAGAGAGGAAACAATGTGACACTCTCACCAGCCACAAACCACACGGTTGGTTCCCTGCAGCTAATGCACATCTGCAGGCACATCTGCACCCCGAGCTCGCCCACAGCAGCAGCCTCAGTCCCTCCCCTGCACCCAGGCGCTTTCTGAGTGCTTGTGAGGCAGCACAACATAAACTGAGTTTACATTTCAATAGCATTTTTTCCCAAACACATCTGGAAGCAGTTTCTCCAGATGATCCCCCTGCAGATACATACCTTCCAGTTCGTGTCCCAGATCCAGATGTTTCCAAACAGCTTGAAACTGAGCAGCCATCCCAGGAATGCCATTGGTTTCTCCAGCATGGAAACAGTTAATGCTCCGAGGCATCATCCAGGACACCTGTGCCTGGTGGAAACTGGAGACAAAGTGGAGCCCAGCAATGGAAAAAGTCAAAGCCAAGAGCTTGTCAGCTGCTGGGGGTGGGAGGGGAGGGCAGTGGGACACAGCTCCAAGATCAAACCTCCCCCTGCTCTCAGCCGTGTTGAGGGAAGCACTGCTCAAATTCAGGCAGTTTGTGTTTTCCAGGCCCCCAGTGCTGCAAGGAAGATGGTTTAGGGAAAAGACTGCTCTGTTTCACTGCCAAATTCTTGAAGATGTGAGCAACAGCTCCTCTTCCTCAGCCTGAAGCAGGACATCCAAGGAAGCACCAAGCCCGCTTTGCACTGGCGTGTGTCAGCTCCAGGGCACACCATCCCTCCAGCCCCGGCAGGGCCTCCCCATCCCACCAGAGATGGATCTCCAGCAGTACCACAGCCCCTGGATACATGGCTGGAATGGGGGTTTCCCAGATGAAACTCAGGCTGCAAAAGCATTATTTCACCTGAGGTTTGGATCAGCAGCCTCCTGTACTGCAGCTGGGGTTCAAGATCCAGTTTCTCTGCCTCTTGCTTTGTCTGAGGGCCCTGTGCACAGAGGGGGCTTGACTAGCCCAGCCCCACATGGCTGCACATTTCCTTGGAGCCAGTATTAACCCAGCCTGAGCCAGGCCTGGAATGCAGAGCCCCAGCACAGCCCAGCTGGCACTCAAACCCAGCAATTCCACTTCCAGCTAAAAGGCTGGGACTACCGAGAAAAGAGCATCACTTCCAGCTCCCCTAAAGCAGAAACCACCCCTGCTCTGGGGCACTGGCAGGTGCAGGCTGGAGCAGATGGCCCGTGTGTAACAGCCGTGCTGCTGCCTGCGAGCGCTCGGCTGAGTCACGCTGCTCACGCTGCCGTTACTGTGCCACAGCAGAGCTGTTACACTGCCGCGCTTGGGAAGAGCCCACGGCTTTTCCAAAATATCACCCGGGCCACAACCCCACATTTAGGTTGCATCGGGAGCAAGATAACAAGCTGAGGGGGTTGTTTAAGGGCAAGCCCACAGCCCCCGCACCGCGAGAGGCATTAAACACGTCAGAATCAGCTCTCAGCTTTCTCTCCAGCTCAGGGAGGAACTGAAGGGAAAACCTGCTTTCCTGGGAAGCAGGGAGACACCTTCCCATGCAGGAAGCTGCTGTACCAGCCCCGGGCTGCCTCCAGCCATTAAGAGGTCAGCTCCCAGCCACTGAGATCCAGGTTACTTGGCACAGAGCATCCCATCAGGGTGGAGCAGGACACAATTCCCTCAATCCCTCCCCTCTGGCTCAGCCTTTGAGCTGAGCTGGAGGTCAGCACCAGCACAGAGGGGCCACCTAAGCTCCTCTGGTCATTTCTACCTCCCTGACCTGCCTTCTTTGGGTCATCAGCACCTTCCAGGACAGAGAAAATCACTGCTCACCCTCTCTGGACATGGACAGGCTTTGCTCAGGAAAGCTGGTAAGGAAGAAGAAACCAGAGGCTGTTTAAATGTGTCAATTCACCTTTAATGTTTGAAAAAAAAAAATAAATGGTATTTGAGCAATTGCAGTTATGAAGGGAACAGATCTTGCTCCACGAGAGACCGTGAACAGATTTCACATTAGACTCATGCTTGGAAAAAAACAAACCCAAAACATTCTCCTTTCAGACCCAGAGTGGAGTTCTGAAGAGACAAGACCACACAAGTGCCCCAGACAGCCCAAGGCACATTATCCCAGTGCAGACATTTCCATCAACATGAACTTATGACAGCTACATTCTTTCTAGTTACAACATTGTTCTATCCATAATACAAAATTAGGCATACTTTGGATTTTGCACAGAGACAAGAAGGACTTTTACTTCAGGAAGTCATCAACCTGGGTCACCAAATCATTTCACAGAGAGCTCCCTTCACTGTGCCCTTTGCCCCCAGCAATGATTTATTCCCAACACCAAATTAATCTCAGAGACACAAGCTGGGCTCATCAGCCCAGTGGTATTGCCAACGCATTAGTCAGCAAACCAATAATTAGAGCTTGTAACAAGCACCAGGGATTTATTTGCCATCACACAGCATTTCTGCACACCCAGGTCAGAACTTCCTGCAGTGTAATCCCGAGTCAGTACGTACTAAGACAACATCACTGCTGAACCTATTGGAGACCAAGACATTTGTCTGCCTTTGAAGCAGATGTCACATGAGTTTCCTTCACACAAACATCACATGTAAATTTAACTTCTTGGTACTGTGCTTTAAGAACAAAAGCAGATATCAGAACATAGAGGACAATCCTCCGGAAATAGCTTATTAGCTACAGAAAATAAAATAAAAGAAAAAAAGAAAAAAAAAGAGACAGTGGCCACTTACAAGTCTTCCACACGACTAGCTTGCTTTAAGGAGAGCATCAAGTTAAGGCAGTGTTGAGACAACTGGCTACAAACATGCCGAATCGAGCTGTTGTCAGTAGTCACCAATTTGATATCCTGCTCCATTGCGGGGCCGGGCCACGTGGCTTTAGACTCAGTATGGAGGTCTAAAGACTTCAGCCACAGGATTGCTGCTTTCTGCAACAAGCAGGAACTCAGGGGCTGGTTCTGAAGCCTTCTAGACCACGCTGAATTGCTTACTCAAGTCTAGGTCAATGTTTCAGCAGAGCCAAAAACACAGCGAAGGGCACTGAGCAAGAACACCGAGGGGTGCCAGCTGCAAGCCTGTATCACAGTCAAAGGTGGAGATCACCTTGGGTGTGGAAGCCACGTCACCCAGAGCCACCCCACCAGCTTTCAGGGAAGGTCTAAGACCTGCCCCGAGGGTACTGGGAGAGCCAGCTCTCTACAGTCTGCAGGGTGGGACAGAGGCTCACACTGGCTTTGCTCCTCTTTGCAAGATTAACAGTCTAACAGGACTCAGTAAGGAAGTCTGGGGCTTTTGGCCTGCCCAAAAAAGTTTTCCCAGCCTCAAAGAAGGAGTTACCAGTGAGGGAGCTGTTGTGGAATAGTTTTATTTCTTCCCACGTAAAGGCCATTGTTTAAGCATTTACAGGTTTCCTAGTGCAATACAACCAAAAAAAGCAGTAACAAAAAAATGCCGCCTTCTTCCCAGGCAACTAAACAGAAGTAGATTTTTACTGCAACATATACACATTAAATATAGTATACAGTCCATGCAGCGGCATAGCCATGTTAGAGGGAGTCGTGGCTTCAGCCATCAGTGCATTACAGTCCAAATTTCAATCGCTCCTACTTCCTATCCAGACTTGAAGAGAAGAATTGCAACCTGACCCAAGTAAAAATAGATGAAGTGCTTTGTCTCATGTGTTACATAGCTGCCAAAGTTTCTGCCAACAATGCAGTGCCAAGTTGGGTTGTATTTCTTGTCAAATTCCTGAAGAAAGAGAAGAGAGGCATTAAGGCCAAGAAAGCCCACATCAAAATAGTTCTAAGCACAAATTCTGAGCTGGTTCTGTTCACACACTATCACCTCTCCTCCCATCTGCAGCATCTTGAGACACCCCACTGAAAGACACTGTTAAATTAAGCAACCAAACCTCTGCACTGGATTGTTTGAAGGATTCAACACAAGCAAAACATCTTCTAAGCCTTAGAGCACCATCAGCCCTGGGCAGGAGGAGAAGATGCAAGAGCTCTCCTTGGTACAGCCCCCTGTGTGTAGGCTAATCAGGGGAATAATTCTCTCCCATTCCAAACCCACTCACAAAAAATAAAAAAGGTTTTGGCATGTCTGCTCCAGCAATGCATCTGAGCTTAAAGGTCACCTAAAAAAAGGAAGGAAGAAAAGCCTGGCTTCTTCTATTTGGGACTCTCGTACACAAAGGGGAGAAAATCCACGCTGAAAATGAGCAGGCAGATTCACAGGCCAAGAGCAAAGACCCAAGAGGTCAGAGGTAAGCAAGCTGAGTCCTGGTTCAACAGTCTTCTCCTACTTCACAGGCAGGATAGGGTTAAAGACCATTTTCCTCCCTCTAATTAACACAAGACTCTCAAGAACACCCTTCCCTCCCCTGAGACACAGCCAGAAGAACAGACTCAACACCCAAGATTAAAGCCAGTTCTAGTTCTCAGACAGCAGAAGAGTTTGAGCTGTTTGCAGGTAACCTTTGAAGTAAGGAAAAGGCTTTCTTGCCAGAGCACGAAGGTGCAGCAAATTGCTTCCCTCCTCCCAACACACTCTCATGAAATAAAGGCCAAGTTCTTTTTGGATGCCTTCTGTTGCACTCCCTCACTTTACAGGCTGCATTGCCCCAGCACTTAGAGCTAAGTCATGCCTCAAAGTGATCTGAGAAGTCAGGAGACACCTTTGAATCCTTCGCCTTCAAGCTTAGATTACAAGCAAGGCCCAAAGACCAGCCCAGGTGCCAGGACTTCACTGCCTCTGAAATAAGATTTCCCTCCTCCAAGAGCACTTTTCCTGACCATTCTGAGAAGCTGCCATAGGGGGAACCAACAGCTCCCCAGGTGCCATCATCAAGCAAGAGACTCAATTAACAGGCTCCTGCAAATGGGGAGAGAAGCTCTTCACCAGTCAGGGCAACTGCCAGCACTGTTTGTAACACAGCAGCTTCCACAGCCCCAGCAGCCAGCACAAGGCCCATCCCAGAACCACACCTGCACTGCTGCCCACCAAGTGAAACATCGGGGTGATCCCACCTGCACTGGTGCTGCAGGTCTGTGGAGCAAGTCCTACGCAGAGGCAGCTGCCAGCCCTTTCCAGGCTGGCAAATCCTGAGGGACAGCACTCGCAGTTTGCTCGGAGCCTGCCAGAGCTCTGCCACAGCCCTCCCCTGACCTTGGAGAAGTCACTCCATCCTCTTGAAAACAGCAGTAAAGCAGCCAAGAAGCCAAGTATCTTCTCCCTCCCAGCACGCAAGCATGAAGCCTCAGCCACTCGGCTCCTGACAGACTCAGGAGCTTTGGGAAGTCGCAGCCAGCACAGCACCCTCATCCCGGAGTTACCTTCTTGATATATGCTGCAATGTCCTTTTCTATGTTGTACTTCTCCATGGCCTGTGTAGCACAGTCTACAGCATCCTGCTGCATGTCCTCGGACATGTCCGCATTCTTGATCACAGCCTTTCTGTCAGACATGGTGAACCTAAGGCAGAACATAGATTCCTTTAATCCCTTCCCAAACAGGAGACGCTTCCTGTGCATCAGAGGTTGTCCTTTCTGTGCAGGCTGCGTCACAGGGCGACAGCACAAACCCCTGCTATGGCCACAGAGAGTTTATGGGGGTTGCCTACGGCAGCACCAGGCCAAGGTGCCCCTCAGCCGGAGCACGGGCAGGACGTTGGATCAGAGGTAGTCCAGCATCACCACACGCAGGAAAAGCTTATGTGTGGGAGGAGACGGGATCTGCAGAGAGCCACAGCCCTCCTGCACATCAATAGGCTACACCAAGTGTGCTGTCCAGGTGTACCGGTGTTCTGGAACATCCCCTGCTCAGAGCCTTGCAAGCAACAGATCCCAGACTGTCTGCCACGGGCACAGAGGCTCAGGAAGCACATTCAGAGCAGCAGTGCTTTTATTCTACCCCATCCCAGGTGTCACAGCTCCTGCTGCTAGTTTAGCCTGGAAGGAGCATTGTCCCACATTCAGCCATCATCACACCTTGACTTCCCTGCTGCTCTGCCATGAAATCCAGCCTTGAGCTGTTCCCACGGGACAGAGCTAGTCTGATGAGCCAGAAGCAGGTTACCACCACACTGCAGCCTGGAAACAGGGCAGGAGAAGCAGGTCCCACCACAGAGACAGAGCCTGGCAAAGCTCTCCCTTTCCTGCCCCCTCCTCAACTGGGAACCACAACAACACAGGTGCCAACACCAGCATGCTGCTGCAGTCCCAGACTTGTCCTGGAGTGAGGTGAGAGCCCCCTTTGCTCTCAAAATTAAACTGCTTTGTACCAGCAGCCATTAGATCTGACACGGCCTTTCCAGGGAGGTGTCCAGCACAGTTCCTATTATCCTAGAAAACTGGGATTTCACAATCCAAACACTGCAGTCTTTCTTCAAGCCCTGGAGAAGGCCCACCATGAAGGCCTGCTCTGGGCACCACAGTCCTCATTCCCATTCCCCACTCAAGGCCTGGGGAGGTACACGTTACTTGGGGATCCAGCTGCTCACCTTGCAGCAGCTCTTACCCCAGCACATTAAAACTTTGTGGGAATAAGCTTCTTAATTGCAAGGAGTACCTCCAATTAAGCCTGCAGAGCACCATTAAGTTTCCTAAATCCTTTTACAGCACTCTAAGTCTTGAGTGATACTACCAAGTGTGTTTTGAAACAGTGAAACTACACATTTTTAGCTTTGCTGTGGAGTGAAAAAATCTGCTGCAATGATCACTTCCTGGAAGAGCCCCAGAAAACTGAAGGAGTAGCTTTGTTACAGCAATTAAAGGAGCTTGCTACCCAGAGAGAAAGAGAATCCGGTTACATAATTGCAGCCCTCTGATTACAATACTTCAATTCTTCCCTCTGCCTGCACTTGAAGACTTCTATTGCCACCTTAATTTATACAGTTTAGATATAGTGTTTAATAGAGCACTGCTATTAACACACACTAACAGCATCGGGAGGAATGACAGGAACTGAGCTCCACTGCCAACAGAGAGCACATGCCCCTCTCACAGCCCTGCAAAAGCCACTTCCCGGCTCTTTGCTCCTTTCCATGCCATGGTTTCAGCCAGCAGGGCTTTGCCTGCAGCCCAGAAGCTGAGGGAAGGGAAGGCACAGCTCAGAACAGCCCAAACTGCCTGGAGAGCTGGATTCACCACCCAGGAATCTGACGATCCCTTGGAAAAGTCTTCTGGGTGTGCAGTCCACAGGAAGAAGGAAGCAACAGAAATCCACTTGTGGGTCATTCTTCCAGAAAAGCTTCTTTAGGGAAAGAGAGCAAGTACAACACACCTTCACACACCTGCACTGCTCAGAGTTCAGAGGGCACCTGCTGTTGCATAACCAGGCACAGTGTGACCTGCAAAAGGCACCTTCCCTCCTCATTGTCTAGGCGAGGAGCATCCCAGTGCAGGCCCGTGCTGCCACGGGCGACAGCGCCAGAGGAAAAAATGATTATCCTTCAGCAGGGCTGCACACACTGGCCAGGAGGCCTTCCCTGCACTGCTCCAGGGCACAGCATCCCCCACGGCAGGGGCTGGCAGTGGCTGTGCTGCTGCACGGGCCACAGGAGTGTCACACCCTGCACCCACCTGAACACCAGAGCAGGGCCCCAGTCTCTGCTCGCTCCCTGGGGGGGTTACAGGGCCACCCTCCCCACGAGGCAGCCCGTAGCAACAGCACAGACATAGCACAACCCTAAACCACGAGATCACAGGTGGCTCTCGGGGTCTTGCCACCCAATATGGCCCTCTTTGAGGAAAACCACAAAGCCCCAGCACTCATCTCAGGGCAAGATAGGCCTAGGAAGGGGTAACATAACAGCTCCAGCAGCCACCCCTTCTCCCCAAGGGCAGGATGTGGTATGTGAGGAGGAAGACCACAGCCCCAGCTGCCACTCCAGCAGAGTATGAGGCCTTGGAAGGGAAATCAGGCCCAAGGCAGCACCCTACCCTTTTCTTACCAGGGTAGCATAAGGTCTTAATTGCATGTTCAAGCCCTGTACTCCAGCGGGACAAGCTGGGGCTTTGGGAAGAGCATGAGACATAAGCCCCCTGGTAACCACTCTTTCCCTCTCAGGGCAGGATAAAGCCCTAGAAATGAGATGGGGCTGAAGCCCAACATCCACCACCTCCCCCATGAGGACAGCATGGATCCCGAGGATGGGAGCACCCATCACTTCCCCCACCAGGGCAGCATAGATCCCCCAGCTCGGAACGGGGCCCAAGCCCAGCACCCACCGCTCCACCACCAGGACAGCATGGATTTCGCTACTGGGGACGGGGCCCAACCCCTGCACGAACCGCATCCACCACCTTGGCCGAGAAGGGCCCTGGAGGGGGTGCGGCACAGCCCCTTCCCCCGCAGGGCTCCCGGGAGCCGGAGCCCTGCGTGACCTTCACGGGGGGAGCTCCGGGGGCGCCCGAGGCCGCGGTGACCTTGCCTGGAGCGGGACCGGCTCCGCAGCCGCGCGGCCCCCTAGGGAGGGGCGGGTTCCGATCGCTCCCCAAGAGCCGGTCGCGCCCGGCCACGGCAGCGACCTCCGCCCTCGGGGCGGCCCCGCCGCCACCCCGCACACGGAGCGACCGGTGTCGGGCGAGGTTTGGAGACCCATAGCCCAGCGGAGACATCGCTCACCTTCACAGTGACAGGGCCACCCCGGGAGGGCGAGGCACGGCACCGAGGAGAAGGAGGTGTGAGGAGGCCCGGCCGCGCTGCCTCAGCCCGCTCCGCTCCGCTCGGCGCCCCGCGCGCTCTGCGCCCCGGCGCCGCGCCGCTCTCAAATACCGCCCCGCCCGCTGCGGCGCGCGGGCCGCCGCCACCCC